>NC_080034.1:6285632-6588662 GCF_030020395.1 Manis pentadactyla
TTAAAAAAAGGTAAAAAGAGACAGATGAAATCAAATTTAACAATGTATTTTATTCAACCCAATATATCCAAAATAGTATCGTTTCAAAATGTATCAGCATATTAATTATATACTATTTTACACTTCTTTTCCATAAGAATTATTCAAAATCCAGCAGGTATTCATTTGACACATATCTCCATCTGGGCAAGCTACACGGGGCTTGGGGCTCCCATGGGGACAGCACAGGTCAAGAGAATTCAAATTACCTGCCTGACCTCTTGTGTAAGCTAGCGGTGGGGTCAGTGCGTGCTCTGGGGCACTTCTGTCCCTCTTGTCAAATGTCAGGCAGCATCAGGTGGCGTGCATTTCTTAGCAGTCTCAGGTGCTTCTTGGCTTCACTTCTTACCTGATAAGGGTCGGAGCAAGAGAAGAAAATTGATGTGTATGAGAAGGAAATGATGCTAGCCTTGCATAAATATAACAGGTGCAGTAAAGAGAAAAAGAGGCCAGGGAAAAAGACTAGTGAAAACAGGAATTTAGTATAAGAAATCAATACTTTCAACATAGGTATTCAATCCTAAAGTTCCCTACGACTTTTAGGTATACCCAAAGCGCACCCCTAACAGCAGGTGTGCAGGGGTGTGCGTGAAAGGAGTACCCTCCGTTTATCTCAGGTCATTTTCATTATAATTACTGGGAAAAGCATTTTTGGTGGCTCCAGGTTTTGTGTAATTGGCTTTGGTTAACAACGGACAGCGGGAGCTCAGGCCTGGTGGCAGATGACAAAACAGCGTGAGCTGCGAGCGAGGGGCCCTCGGCTGGGGTCCCGCGGTCCCCCCCGGAGAGAGCCAGTACAGTTCGCTTCACGTTACCTTGAGGCTAGCCGTCTCTAGGAAAAGCTCATGTGTGGATTCCTTGGGTCATAACACTGTGGAGGGCCACGTGCTCTTTGATATACATACCAACATTTGTGCATATGTGTGTCACTGTGTGAAAGTCCATGGTTTTCCTTAGATTCTCGACTTTGAGGTGCAGAACAACTAAGAGCCTCTGTTAGGAGCATATATCCTAAATGGGATCTTCAAAATAACCACCATTTCAATAGAATGTAAATGGCAACCTATTACATCCTTATAGTGAACTAAATTTATGAGATACTTGGTTCTAAGCAAAATTTTCAGCCATGTCCATTAACGTAACAGTAACATAAAACTAGGCAACTTTATTATATTGAACCGAGTTTGCAGATCACATTAAAACACTTAGCCTTGCCTTTTCTCCTAACAGGCACTGTGCCAGCCCCTGCAAACCTGAGGATCACTGAGGTGACGCCGGAGAGCTTCAGGGGGACCTGGGATCACGGAGCTTCAGATGTGTCTCTCTACAGGATCACCTGGGCCCCTGTGGGAAGCTTGGACAGGATGGAGGTAGTGCTGGCTCTGTTTCTTTCCTTTTTTTTTCTTCTTTGACATCCTATATGGGATCTTGTTTGAAATATATATTGCCTCTGTTGCCTGAAAGCATCCTCTCCTCCTAGTGACATTTGAGCTCACGGTATGCATCAGGGCAGGAAGAATGTCTGGCTAAATGGTGTCAACAGACGGCCATTGAGTGTATGAGATACATGGTAACTTAATTTTGTGTGAATTTGTTTTTTTTTCTCTTTCACTAAGACCATCTTAAATGGAGATGAAAATACTTTGGTGTTTGAGAACCTGAACCCAAACACCCACTATGAAGTCTCCGTTACTGCCATTTATCCCGATGAGTCAGAAAGCGATGATCTTATTGGCAGTGAGCGCACACGTAGGTTCAGCTTTCAAATAAGACATTGTTATTTTAAAGTAAATTTAAAGAGTAGAGCTCTCTCTATGTTACTGATATTTCCTCAAATTCTGTTTTTTTTCCTAGCACGTTTGATACCCTTAACAACACCAGGTAAGAATTTAGTTAGCTGAATTGTGTGAATGACCAAAAAATGGATGAATGAATGAATGAGTGCATGAATGAGTGAATGAATGAAAAATGCCACAAAGTCCATTGTAGACAGGCCTTCTGCTGTTTGAGTTTAAGTTATTGGTTGGGACCTCTTTATAAACCAGGCTTTCTTGAGAAACTGCTTTGCTACTACTTGTTAAGGAGTCATTTAAGGACCATCATTTATCACGCAAAGTTAGTTTAACCTAGAAGCTCTGTTGATTTCTTTGGGAACAGCGCCTGTTGCGGGGGAGGCATTGCTCTGTGTGCTTATTACTCTGTTTCTCAACAATCTTCTTTCAGCTCCAAAAAGTGGCCCACGAAACCTTCAGGTGTACAATGCAACATCTAACAGTTTGACCATTAAGTGGGACCCCGCTAGTGGTCGTGTGCAGAAATACAGAATCACTTACCAGCCCTCAACAGGGGAAGGCAGTGAGCAAACGGTAATTTGTTTTGAACAAAAACATAACTTGGACAAGTTCTACCTTTTCCTCCTCAAGTTCCTTTCCTGTCCGAGGTTTAGGGAGTCATACTGCTGTGAGAGATGCAAGCGTTACTGTATTGGCTGGAATTGTTTGATTCCATCTGTGATGGAGACTTGGTGGCTGTTTTCTGGATGATGAGGGTAACCTCTCATGGCTCTCCGTGGCTTCAGGCACGTGCCTGCTTCCATGCTTCCCTTGAAGACTCTTAGGCCGGGAGAGTCCATGAAGATATCTAGATTTTTTAGTCTGGGTAGATCTCTAGCCTGTATCTCTCTAACTTAATCAAATACCAAATAACTTTGATTATTCTGAATTTTCTGATTTTTGCATGTCTTAAGGTGTTTCCTATTCCAGACACCTGTTCATTTAATTCATACTATTTATCATTTTTATGTTTATCCACATGGAGGTCCCTGAGGAAGACTGCCAGACTGGGAGCTCAGCCTTCATCTTTAGCGCCCCAGTCTACCCTTATGAGCAGAGCCCCTGTGTGTTCCCCTGGCTGACTTCTGTTGTCTGTCTTTGAACCTTCTGCAGCTTTCCTTTAATGCCATATGTGACCGGATGTGCACCCACTCTCCCAGGTCAGGGAGCACCATGGTTTCCACACCAGCAGTGGGGTGCTTCCTGACTGATTTCAAATGCCTCTTTCAGCAGGTCCAGGGTTCCTCTGATGTTTTCTAAGGCTGTGTGTTTTCACATAGTGTTGGGGAGACATGAGTTATTCATCTTCCATCTCCTGGCTTGCTGAGCTCCAGCCAGTGGGTTGTCCCCCTTCCCAGTCAGAGATGTTAGTGCAGGTAGATGGTGGTGGTGGGTTCACTGAGCCAGAGGACCTCCCATGCCTAGTGCCACCTTTGAGTTGGTCTTCTGAGGTTTCCATGGAACTGGCGTTACATAGTATGATACCTTTGGATTGAGAATTTGTTTTAGTTAGGTTATCAAAATAATAAACTAAAAACCAACTGTGGTCAACTGGGTTTTATATACAAGGATGGAGGACACATCTGATGGACTGCTATTCACCGTAAGAAACAGGCTAGATTTAGGTAAAAGCACAAAGCAGGTGGAGCTTGTCTCTGGGGTCACTCAGCTTGGTGACACCCGCCAGCGGTTGTCCTGAGTGTCTCCCTACAGCTGTTGTGATAATTGGGCATCTTGTGATCCCTCTGGAAGGCATTAGCTGGTAACCACCTAAGATGTGTTATTCTGAAGGATTTCTGCATTTGAACAGTAGTCCCTGAGGTAAAGCCCGGCACCACTGATGCTGGAATTATTTCGGAGATTTGGATAGAGAAGTAGGTAGACACCCCTCGGCTTCCTCGTACAGCTGATTCTAAGCAGATGCTTTCAGGCTTTTTAAACACCAAAGGGCTCGTGCTGATGGTGATACTCTTCTCATGACCTCAAATACCAAATTCATTAAAATCCGCCCCGTAGTCCGATCCACTTGTGTCAGGGACACTACAGTGACTATTGAGGTTTCTCTGGATCTCAGGCACGTGAGTGGATGGGTGCTAAGATGGAAACATGTGAATCGTCCTCATGCATCCAGCCATCCACATGTGCACTCTCTGTGGGCAGTGTGCCGTTTTCATGTGATTTTAATCAGTGTGGCATAACCATCTGAATTTGGTAGACTGTTAACAAATCACACAAATCTGCTTGCAACAAGATAGCTAGGTGGCCTTAAGCAATGAATAAAAAATTTCAGACTCCATGATTGGAGGAAATTGTGAAAGCTTCATCTCGCAAGACGGGTGTCATGGAGACCACCGGGACCCTGGGCCTGAGGGCGGCCTGGCGAGGGGTTGGGCTGCGTAGTTCACAGCAAATGCTGTCAGAGGGGCTCTTTTGGGGAAACACCAAAAGCCTTAGAGCTTTTGCTGAATCATTTTAATGTGTTTCTAAAGCAAATAAAAACCATCTGTAAAGGAAGTAAGGAAAACATTGAATGGTGTGGAGCCCCTGATGTCATGCTCCTCTTCTTCTCTGTTGTAAGGTTCCTTTGTAGCTCATTTATGATTTCTGCCTTTTATTGGGAATCTAATGTACTTCAGATGAAATTTCACAAGCTGGTGATGAGTGAGTTGAAATATCTTTTTGAGGTCACCAGTTAAAGGCTTAGAACCCTTTTGTGATTTAAGGTGTGTATTTTGCATTTAAAATTACACCCTACAATATATTTTAGACCTTCACTGTGGTACACGTTTCCAGACCGTGGTGATGGTTCACATGATCCCCCAGTGGAAACAGCTTTTCCTAACAGGTCGGCGAGACGGGAAAGGAGGCTAACGCTCACCCTGTCTCCCTCAGGCCACGGTAGGAGGGCGGCAGAACAGCGTGCTTCTGCAGAAGCTGAAGCCTGACACTCCTTACACGGTCACCGTGTCCTCCCTGTATCCTGACGGCGAAGGAGGTCGGATGACAGGAAGGGGGAAGACCAGTAAGTGAGCCCAGACTCCCATAGCTTCTTTAATAACTGCCATGGGGATGGAATCACATCTTTATCTGGAAACGGTGGTGACACAGTTTTGCTCATCTTTAAATGCATTTAAAGTGATTTTGAATACCCTTGCTTGGAGTTATGTATCTCTGTGGACAAAGATGTTTATTACTTTCTGGGGTAAAAAAAAATGCTTTGGGGCCAAAATATCTTGTGGAGGGAAGAGATGTGTACCAGAGTATCACAGACATTCTTTTATTTATTCACTGCCTCAATCAGTATTTTGGGGTGCCCTCTATGGGGTGCCTGCTCTGTTTGAGGGTGCCTGGGAGATGCCAGTGCACCTGCATTTTGTGTGTGCTTGGTGTCAGGATCATGGCGTGCTGTGGTTTCTGTACATTTCAGAACCTCTGAGCACCGTGAGGAACCTAAGGGTGTATGACCCTTCTACCAGCACCTTGAATGTCCGCTGGGACCATGCAGAGGGGAATCCTCGCCAGTACAAGCTCTCCTATGTACCAACAGCAGGTGGCCCAGAGGACCTGGTAATTATTTCCTGCAGTGAGAAATGCATGTGTGTTTCAGCTGTCACTGAACGACTTAAAGAGGAGCTAAAGGCGTTGACCGATATACTTTATTGCTCAACAGGTTCATATTTATTTAACAGCACTTGACAGAGGGTGATAGGCTGGTGCCTGGGTGATGTGATGGGGGCTCTGGGGAATTGGGGCCAGTGGAAGTGATCATCCCAGGAAGTTCTAGAGGGGGAACCTATGGTGAGTGTAGGGGTCTAGAGAAGTCTTTACACCTTCTTGTAACAGTTTGTATGGAGGCTCATCTTTATATCCTAATATTACAGAACTTGCTTCTCAACTTCATCTTGAGTTAGTATTTTGAATATTATATTGTTTGGAGTAGTATTTCTTTTCTGAGTTTTTCAAACCGAGTGCTTTGTGTATGAACTCTTTAGGTACCAATCCCTGGGAATACCAATTACGCCATTCTTAGGAACCTGCGGCCGGATACCTCATACACGGTGACGGTAGTTCCTGTTTATACTGAAGGGGATGGAGGACGCACATCAGATACTGGAAGGACGTGTAAGTAAGAAGGCAGACAAAAATTCAGCTTTTTCATGATTAACTTTGCTTTTCATTATAGAGACTATATAGGACCATTAAAAAATTCGGAAGATTCACAATGATAGAATAAAATTACCCACAGTCTACCTCCAAAACATCATCAACTGTTAACATTTTGGTGTGTGGAAAGACAGGTGTATACTGGCCTTTCCCTCTGAAATTGTAACCGCAGGATTTATAGGTAGCTTTTCTTTAATGCCGTGTGTGACCGGACTCAGCTAAACCCGCTGCCAGCTCAGTCATCTTCCTCACCGAAAGAATCTCACTGGGTTTCTTTTGTGCTTTATAAATTGGTGAAGTAGTGCTTTGTAACGGGATTTTATAGTGTGAAGTGTTGAAATCTATTTGTCCCATTTCTAAATGGCACTTTTCTCTGGTTTGCTAACATGCTCTTTGGCATGAAAAATCTGTGTGCTTTCTTTTGTCTGCCCTCTTGAGAAACCAGTTTATAGTGGTTTACTGTTCTGTAGTATTGCCTAAAGGCTTTGGAAATACTTGTAAATATTTCTTTGGCTTTAAAAATATACTTGCTGATAGCTAAAAGGAAGCAAGTATGCAGGGCTTCTTTTGGTGAAAGATTAGTGGTCTAGAAAGATGATGTTATTGGCTAGAGTTTGGGGTTAATACGTGGATTTAAGTTGTATGTTTTTCTAAGTCGCTAGTGAGGCAGCCAGTTGAGAACTGGGTGTATCTTCTATTTCTCCCTCCTTTTGTGTTTTAATCACAGAAGACATTCAGGAGCTATTTGTTGAATGCAGAAGGAATAAATGAATGAAACTAGTTGGCGGAATTAGGTGGGCTCCTCCCTCCCTCCACCGTCCAGGCTGGAGAACTGAAGCTCTTTTCCAGCTTCTTGTCCCTTCTGCCTTGTCCTTTTATGGCCAACTCGGTCCTACCACTTTTCCTAGATTGTTTTTACTGGCAACAACTTTGCTTCCATATAGACAAAGGCCATCACTGGCTTCCTGTGACTGAATTTGGATTTGGAGTTTGTGCCTGCTCTTGTGTGTAGATCCTTAGACGTTTAAGGAGGATACCATTTTGCCCTATCACAGAGTGTAAGTTCTAGAGAAGCAGTAACAAAAGCTCGACACATATAAACAGACTCACAAAGCACGCGCTGGCCTTCCTTCCGCAGTGGTGAGAGGACTGGCGAGAAACGTGCACGTGTATAACCCTACTCCAAACAGCCTGGATGTGCGCTGGGACCCTGCGCCTGGACCTGTGCAGCAGTACCGTGTTGTGTACACGCCCGTGGATGGCACGAGACCCTCAGAATCTGTGAGTCATTTGTCAGCTCTGAGCTCAACAAACAGATATGGAGATTCCACTGTGCTGCGTGCCACAGCTGGTGGTCTAGAGCAGCCAGTCAGTCAGTTTGTGATACCAAGTCACATGGAAACTTGGCTTCCAGACAAGTGTTGTGTCGTGTTTGTGGTGTGTTTGGTAACCCCTAAGAATGCAAACCACAGTCGTGCTAATGCATAATATTACCGTGCTTGTTTTTGAGGGGTTAAGGCAGATGTATTAACCATGGGGTTAGTTAGTAGAAGTGAATTCTGGGGAAATGCAGCTTACTGTATGAGTTAAAAACCACAGAAGTAAATACAACTCCTTGCTGGGCCTCGTCAGTGTGCGCGTTTTGTGGTAACATACATATGTTCATTGGGAAAGTATCTGAAAGTTTGCCTTCACTGGCTCTTACAAATTGCCCAGGCTATCTTCAATTCATGGTACTACTTAGTTTTGTAAGAAGGTTAATAATGTAGGAATCAGAGATGACTAACCGAATAAGGATAGTGTCAGAACACCTAAGGGAAAGTGAATTTATGAACTAATTCACAAGTCTTTATAAAAATAAGCAATGATGCTGAGCCAAGATAAATGATGAGCAATACAGGAGTTCTGTATGAATGTTGGTCTGCACACCCTGTGTGTGTGGGACATAGTCAGACAACACTGGCCTCATCTGTTGCTGGAGTAGCTATTTTAAATACAAAATCTCCCCCACCCATGTGGGGAACCTTCTCTAATAGGTACCTGACATTCAAGATGCTCTTGGGTAACCATGGTGAGCCCTGGGTGTTATATTGAGAATCTTTACAATAAACAGAAACGGGAGATAAGTGAAGCTATAAGGACCAAGTATGAGCCTAACTTTCTTTGCAGGGCAGTTTCTGAGGATAAACTGCGTCAAACGGTGGGGCTTGGGCGTCTCCTGAGGGGGCACAGGGTTGGCTCCTGAGCGCCTGGGCTCAGCCTTTCATTATAGACGCTAGTCTGCTGATAAAGGACTTGATAAGCATTGAGGTTGTCCTCGGGCAGAATCTGGCATTTCCCCCCCTCTAGACCGTGGTGCCAGGAAACACTCAGACGGTGCGCGTGGAGCGGCTGATCCCGGGCACAGCTTACTCTGTGAACGTCGTCGCCCTCTACACGGATGCAGAGGGTGACCCCAGCCCCGGCCAGGGCCAGACACGTGAGCCCCAGATCCCCTCCCACGGCGGGCAGGGCTTCTCCCGGCGGGCGAGGAGGGGCGGGGCAGCGAGCGAAGGAGGGAGAGGTTTCTGCCTGTGCGCCCGCGAGGGGGGCCCGGGCCTGGTTCCGCCTGGGCTCTGCCCCGTCCGTGGCCCAGGCTGGCACTTCGGGCCCGGCGCCGCCCTCTGGGCTGGGGGCCTGTCCTCACCCAGGACCTAAGCTAGAGAAGCTCTTTCTCTGTCCGCCCTGCAGTGGGTCTGCTCACCGGATGGGCACCTAGGAAATGCCAGGGCTCGGCCTCCAGGCATCGTCAGACAGGAGGCGGTTAGAGCCGCGGAGTGACCCTTTCCTCTCCTGGGCTGCACATTTAGGTTCACATGTAGCTTGGGTCACTCAAAGCTTGGCATGTAACGGTAGCTCTGAAACGTAGCACTTTTTTTTTTACCGTTTCTGGTCACATTAAAACTACAGAAGGTGTGTGTCTTATACGGGAGTAAAGCTACTACTGAGCAGTGTGACCGCCTTCCTATGACCTGGGCAGAATTCTCCTCTACCCCCAGCCCTGCTCCCACCCCCGTGTCCACCATGCCCACAGACAAGCAGCTAACACTGTTGCATTTTATTTTTTTAGTACCACGAAGCGGGCCGAGAAACCTGAGGGTCTCCGGGGAGACGACCAACAGCCTCTCTGTGTCCTGGGATCATGCCGACGGGCCAGTGCATCAGTACAGGGTCATCTACTCTCCCACCGTGGGCGATCCGATTGATGAATACGTGAGTCCACTACTAGTTTTTGAGCGCTTTGTAATCTCCCCTGCGGCTGGAAGGTGGAATTGAGCTCTCGTTTGGAAGGCTGTGCCGTGATCACAGTGAAGGCCTTGTCCCCGTGTGACAGCCGCATCTCAGATGACTTTCTCCGATGTGATACCGAGCGCGCCTGACTGTGCTTGCTGCCGCCCTCCTGGCATCACTGAGGCTCGGTCTTTGTTTGCGCTCATCTCTGTTCTAAACACAGACTGAAAACCTGCCTTATTAAATGCATATTTCTAACCACCTGATTGTACCATAGGAATAAGTCTAGGGAAACACGACCCCTATTATTCTGAGCTACGAAATGAATGTTCAAATGGTGTGACTATCCAAATCCTATCCTTTCTTCAAATCTAATTCTTCTACAAGATTGTCCTCAAATATTCCAGTACTAATTGATCTCTTTTCTCTAAATTTAACATTTTCTGGTATACTTTGCTTTGGGAACATAGATGCTCTCATATTAGTTTCAAACTGTCTGAGTGGCATGTTTTGTCTCTCCAGAACCATATTCAGGTTTCACGTAGCTTCCTTACAGCCTTCACTACGTGCACCTGTTTGTTGAGGATGGAAAAACCACTTTCTTTAAAGTTTCATGGTGAACCAATGTGATGGGTCAGTACAAGACTGACAGCATGTTGACTGAAAAGTAGTCACTCAGGTTTATAGTTTGTGACCATTTTGCCGCATACATCTCTTTTGATCATTCTGCCCCACTACCCCCGAGGTATAAAATATTTCATTCCCTTGAACTTGATATATTAGGCTGTAATTAATCCCCCATTTTTATTAATAAAAAATACATGTAACTGTCATTCAGAGTTTCTGATCATAATAAGATAAGAGCAGTATTAAGCACACTTAGTCTGGCAAAGCCAAGAAGCTCAGGCTTTTGTGTTTATTCAGATTTGCTGTGGATAAATATGCAATTTCCCAAAAACATTAGAAACATAATTTCTTCCCTCAGTTCACCATCTGTAGTCATGAGATGCTATCCTGGGAATCATTAGTATAAATAATGAGCATTGTTTATAGAAGTTCAGCACAGGAGTGGGAGAGAGAGAGAGGGGTGGAGCTGGCCCACTTCCTCTTCACCGAGGTAGTTGAATGTATTTTCCATCTCCACTTAGTACCAGCCGAACGGGTATTCTTGAGGGCAGAAACCGAGTCTGGTTTGCTCACCGGTGTATTCGCGGCAGTTGTTCCGGGACTGGCCACGGTGGCGGTGTAGTATATTCGCTGGGGTGCGTGAACAGGGGATGCCTCGGTGAGAGCCGAAGGAGACAGGCGTGGAGCTGAGCCTGCAGCGCAGCGCTGAGGTGTTGAGGCTCTTCCTGCCTTTTGACCTCACAGGTTCCTTCAGAGACGCCCAATCATGGGCTGGTAAGCGGGTGATCCGGGATTTGAGCCAACATCTGTCAGACTCTAAAACCGGCCTCCCACGCAGCACAGAGAAAGTGTGCAGGGTCGCCTTGCTGTGAGCCCTTGTGTGACAAAAAGAAAACATGAAGAAACCATTACTGTTTATGGGAATACATAAAAGCATAGTGTCTTTTCATCTGGAAGTCCTCTAGCTGATAATACATTTATAATTCAATTTCTACAGACCACAGTCCCAGGCAGGAGAAATAATGTAATCCTGCAGCTCCTACAGTCCGATACTCCATATAAAATTACTGTCGTTGCTGTTTATGAAGATGGAGATGGTAGTCATCTAACAGGAAATGGAAGAACGGGTAAATGTCTTTTAAATCTTCAAATTCACCTTTACCAATGCACCTCAAATAGTACATTAATATTGCATTAACAGGTATACGAGACACTGAATTTCATCAAATTGATATGAGATTAGAACTTGTATTTTAACTTTTTAAAGGTCTCCTGAAAGAAGAAAAAGGAGACAAAAATCTCCATGTTTTGCTTTGCTTGAGACAGTTTTATGTCTCCCATGCAGAGCCACCGCACATCCTCTGAGCAGGGCTCTGGGTGGGGGGTGCTGGTGAAGGCTGTAGCAGTTCATGCCGTCCAGTTAGCCTCAGCAATTCCCGACTCCACTGGAGTTGCTGTTTGAATTTGGAAAACTGCTAAGCTTTCTGTGAGCATTTCAGTGCTTTTTAATTGTTTTCTGGATAAGGACATTATGGGTTACTATTAAGTTGCTCTCACAGGACTGCACTTATATCAAAACCCATAATCAATACTTATTAAGTTCTCTGTTCCCCTTATATGCCAATGAAAGGTCAGTAACGTGTGCCAATATTGATTTACAGTGGGACTACTTCCACCTCAAAACATACACATCTCCGATGAATGGTATACGAGATTCAGGGTGTCCTGGGACCCCTCACCCTCTCCAGTTCTTGGATACAAAGTTGTGTATAAGCCAGTGGGTAAGGAAACACCTGTCTTATCACAGAAATTCACTGTAGAGTTCTTTGTGTATGAAGGGTTCTTTATTGCACCCCTAGATTAGATTCTCTTGATAGTTCAGTTATCACATCCTCTCCCACTAGAGCTAATATTTATGCAAATTATGTTTTCTGCCAATGATCTAAAATATCACTGTTACTATGGGTGTAGATGAGACTCTCATTAATTTGCATGATGAGAACTTTGACCTGTCCATAAAATTACACAAACTGAATCTGTGTTCAGATATCCTGTTTGTTGTTACAGTTGTGGAATAATGAATATTTAATCAATAAAAACTTCTGTATGTTTCCCATTATGTTAAGGTGTTGTTCTGTCTTGGGCATATGCCTGAGTTTGTTCAGGACAGGTTTGCATTCAACTTCCCACTGAGACTTTCACAACTAAATGGATTATCGCATAAAGTATTTGCTGTCTTTTTTCCTGCATGCTTAGCAAGATGGAAGAAAAATATTCTGTACCAAATTTCTAGAGCATCTTCCATGCACCCAGGAGGGCTATGAACTAGAAAAAAAATGAAGGAGAGAGAAGGCAAGAGACAGGAAATGTGAGCCTGTGTAAGAAATGCAGACAGAACTTAAAGGATAAGGAGGTGTTGGCAACTGAGGACCTTCGGTAACCAAACTTGTGAAATGAAGTCCAAGTTAAAAATTCTTACATCATGTCCACAACAAATTTAAGTACTGTTAATTGAGCACCTACTAGGTGTAAAGCATTATGCTGGCAAAGTGGGGCTTAGAGAAGAGGCTTGATAGTCCAGGGTAGTTGATTATGTGATTGATTTATTCATTGAGGGAACACTGATTATATACCTGTTACATTCTATGTACTGTGCTGTATGCCTTGAGAAGTAGTAAAGACTTCAGTCTCTGTTTATAGCTTCACACTGTGTGGCATATGCTGCATTATATGGTGAATTCAGAGACAGAATTAACAGTGTTCATACTAGCATATCAGTATAAGTTAAGGTATTTGATTTTAAGAAAAATTTGAGACTAGTGATGGCATATTTCTGTGTCCTTTTGTGATCATTGCTGAAGGTTCCAGTGAGCCCATGGAAACCTTTGTTGGAGAAGTGACATCGTACACGTTGCACAACCTCAATCCCAGCACAAGCTATGATGTGAATGTTTATGCTCAGTATGATTCTGGACTCAGCGTCCCCCTGACGGGTCAAGGCACTACCTGTGAGTCACAGATCTTTCCATGATTGTAAGAAAAAGTTTCCAAGATTGTAAGAAGCCTCTGTCAACTTTAATTTCTTCTTAAATATAAGCATGTTGTTAAGCACATAAGCATTTCCTCAGCCCTAAGTAGGTGACCCTTTTGTATCCAGTTAACAAACATATAAGTAATGTTTGGGATACAAAAACCTATATGATGAGGTATTTTTACTTCTCATAAAATGTATTTTGAACTTTGAAAGACACAAAATTGTAAAAATTATGATTTCTATCCATGAATGAACTTTAGAATTTGAGTTGAAATGGTATGTAGTTTTTTGACATTTGATGTTAATACATATATTACCTAGATGCATTGATTTAATTGAAAGTAATCATAGAAATGCCATGATTACTGGTTCTGCCCACAGATAAATTTTGTTGTCATCAATTGCTTTTATAACAATTTAAGGATTTAGCAGGTAGCCTTTCAGAAAAGTTCTTATTGTTTTCCATGAACTGTCTTTGACAAATGTAGTATTGAGAAGTGAGTGTGGAATTTGATTTCCTTGAAAATCAGTGGTAGAAAGGGAGGTCTGCTTCCTGACCTTAAGCTATACTACAAAGCTACAGTAATCAAAACAGTATGGTACTGGCAGTAGTACCATACCAGACCAACAGATCAAAGGAACAGAATAGAGATCCCACATATAAACCCACACGTATATGGTCAATTACTACATGATAAAGGAACCATGAATATACAATAGGGAAAAGCCAGCCTTTTCAATAACTGGTGCTGGGACTGAACAGCTACATGTAAGAGAATGAAACTGGATTACTGCCTAACTCCATACACAAAAGTAAACTTGAAATGGATTAAAGACCTAAATATAAGACCTGAAACCATAAAACTCTTAGAAGAAAACATAGGCAAAAATATCTTGAGCATAAGTATGAGTAATTTTTTCTGGACACATCTCTAGAAGGAAATGACAAGGGAAACAAAATAAAAAATGAACAAGTGGGACTACATCAAGCCAAAAAACTTCTGTACAGCAAAGGACACCATCAGAATAACAAAAAGGCAACTACACTGTGGGAGAATATATTCATAAATGATTCATCTGATAAGGGAGTAACATCCAAAATATATAAAGAATTCATACAACTCAACATCAAAAAAACAAATAACCTGATTAAAAATGGGTAGAGGACCTGAACAGACATTTTTCCAAAGAAGACAGACAGATGGCCAACAGGCACATGAAAAGATGCTCCACATTGTTAATCATCATGGAAATGAAAGTTAAAACCACAATGAGATATCACCTCATACCAGTCAGAATGGCTACTATCCAAAAGATAAGAAATAACAAGTGTTGGTGAGTATGTGGAGAAAAGGAAGCCCTTCTGCATTGTAGGTGGGAATGCAAATTGGTGCAACTGCTGTGGAAAGCAGTATGGAGGTTCCTCAAAAAAACTAAAAATAGAAATACCATATAACCCAACAATTCCACTTCTAGGAATTTACCCAAAGAAAACAAAATCCATGATTTGAAAAGACATATGTACCCCTATGTTTATTGCCACATTATTTACAATAGCCAAGTCATGGTAGCAACCTAAGTGGTAGCAACCCAGTGACGGTAGCAACCGTCAATAGATGAATGGATAAAGAAGAGGTGGTACGTATACACAATGGAATATTATTCAACCATAAAAAAGAAACCCTGCCATTTGTGACAACATGGATGGACCTAAAGGGGATTATGCTAAGTGAAATAAACCAGGCGGAAAAAGACAAATACAATACAATTTCACTTATTTGTGGAATATAAAAATAAAATGAAGAATATAGCAGTAGGCTCATAGACACTGAGAAGTGACTGGTGGTTACCATGGGGGCAGGGCTGGGGTGGGTGGTTGGAAGGGTGAGGGGGATAAAGGGGCATGGAAATTCTCAATCATATTGTAAGTCGGTCACGGGGACGGTGGTACAGGATGGAGACTGTAGCCAGTGATTCTGTGTCATCTTTCTACACTGACACATGGTAACAGCACTAGTTGGGGTGAGGTGTTAGTGATGTGGGTAACCGGTGAACCACTGAGTTGTATACTTGAAACCAATATAAGATCGTGTATCAGCTACACTTCAAATATATATCTATAGCAGGGAGGGGTGTTGTGGCTGTCTCACACTTTCATGTTTGTTTCTTATGAGGAAACCTAGTAAGGTTTTAGACATTTTCTTTTTTCTCAGCCACACTGGAGGTTTTAAAATTGTGTTATGATTAAATGTGTGCTTTTATTGGCTGATATTTATGAAGTAAATCTCTTTCTCGCTTTCTTTCTTTTGTAGTGTATTTAAATGTGACAGATCTGAAAACTCACCAGGTTGGGTGGGATACTTTCTGCGTCAGATGGTCACCCCACCGGGCAGCCACATCCTACAGGCTAAAACTAAGCCCTGCAGATGGTACGTGTGCAACACCTCACGCCTCAGCAAGCAGATGCCATTTGTTTCTAAAACGATATGTAAAAATGTCTCCAACTATCACTGATGTGGGCACTGGCATTTTCCTTTGTTGTCATGATCAGGAACCAGAGGACAAGAAATCACAGTGCGTGGATCAGAAACCAGCCACTGCTTCACTGGCCTGTCACCAGACACTGATCACAGTGTCACTGTCTTTGTGCAGACACCGAACCTTGAGGGACCAGGTGTCTCCATCAGAGAACACACCAGTAAGTTTTCGAGTCATCTGGAAAGTCTCCGTGAGTCATCAGAGAAGGCTGCAGGTGTGGGGGGGCTTCGGGGGCTCTGTGTGGCTCTTCTCCCCTGGGCAGCAGTGATGATGGGATGGTGGCAGGTTCCTGAAGGTGGGTCTCTGGCAGGTTTAGGACCTGTATCTGCAGCAAATCCGTGTTGCCCCTGCTACAGAGTTAGTGTCATTCTAAGGAAAGGGCTAAAGAATGGAGGTACGGCTCCAGCTGACAGTGAGAAGCGGAAGGATCCGTGCTCCTGGCATGTACTCACTGGACCCTGTCTGAAGGCCTTCCCTCTGCCCGTGGCTCTTGGCCCTGCTCTCCGCAGCTAGAGTCAGTGGTGAATGACACCCATGACACCGAGTTTGGGTGAAGGGGAATTCCCGGCACGTCAGTGCCAGTGAGACATGATTCATTACCAAAGGCTTGAATTGCTCTTAAAATGTACTTCCTGTGGTGTGAAGTGTGCACATGCTGTGTTTTTCTAATTGCTGTTTTTCAATTCTAGCTGTAAAACCAACAGAAGCCCCCACGGAGCCACCCACACCTCCTCCCCCTCCCACAATTCCGCCTGCCCGGGAAGGTGCGTACCCCCGACCAGGCAATGCAGGCAGCTCGTGGGGTGGACAGCCTTCTTATTTATGCAGCCTGTACATTTCCAATTGATATGCAACGTTTCTGATTTATTATTTTTGCTGTAGATTTTTCAGGATAAAAGACAAGATTACCAGAATAAGCTCTTCACCCCCTCTGGGCACATTTTGGTGTGAATAAAATTAGCTAAACTAATAGGCTAATCCAGCTCTTTAGTTGCAACCACGTTTCCTCCGTTGTGCAGATTAGTGGCTGGTGACACCTTCCTTACACAGGCCGTCGTCACAGGGCCGGCATTTCTGCCCGCTGGCTGCTGGGTCAGTAGGCGCTGTGAACCTTTCTGTGTCGCTCTGCAACCTGGCCCCTGGGGCCCTTGGTTTTGGAATTCCTGGCATCTGACCTGTAAGGTGCCCTGGAATACACAGAGCTAAGAAGTTTCCATTCACCCAAGTTTGAGACATAATTGTCACTTGCTGTGAACTGGTAGAAAGACATACTGAGCTATTAAAACTGGTCTCTTAGGAATTTGGGGACAGTTCTCAGTGTTTTATCAAATTAAGTTTAAACTAACTACTGGTTTATGCTTTACCCACGTTCTCTTTCTAACATTTAATTGAAAGCATTTCAGGTTTTAAAAGTATTTTTATCTTAGAAGGCTCTACAATGCTTTATCTTTATTAAATCTATTAAGCAAGTGAAAATTGAAAGTCTCTCACTAAAGGATAAAATAATACTGTTATTATTATAGAATTAATAATGGGTTTCTTTAAATTAAACTGTTGAAAGAAATTCAGTAAATAATTTGGCTTAAAAACATGTTAAGTTTTTTTTTTCTTAATAGACTTTATTTTTTAGAGCAGTTTTAGGTTCACAGCAAAATTGAGCTGAAAGTGCAGAGTTCCCATAGGCTGCCTCCCCCTCACATGCACAGCTTCCCCCAATCAACACCCAGCACCAGAGGGGTACACTTGTCATGACCTTGGAGCCTGCAGTGACACCTCATCATCACCCATAGGCCAGAGTTTAGGGTTCACTCTTGGCACTGTATACTCTACATGTTAAATTTTTATACTCTAATGTTTTGTTAATTTTTTTTAGCCTATATGTCTGAAAATTCAAACTCAAGACATTATTTTATTCTCTGGCTTTCCTCCCTCTATATGATTCTAGTGGCCTAATTTAAATTTGAAGGACACCTTATTTGCACCAAATTTTGAATAATTGTATACGAAATCTACAGACCTATGAATGGCTCCTTTTAAGTCCTTGACGTGGTTGCTTTTCATTTGATTTCCTCCTCATTTATTGTTCGAAGCTTCCTAAAGAGTTCCACCAGGAAAGAGCATATGTTTGCATAACAGATCCAAACAGATGGAGTGATTCCAGAGCAGAAACTGAGGGCCAGTTAGACCAGCGCTTCTCAAACTCTGTTGCTCACCTGGGCATTTTGGTGTTGCTGAGCTGATTCAAGGAGTCTGGGGTAGGGCCCAGAGCTTTGTGTCTCTGCATGGCTCCCAGGCGACGCTGTTGTGCATGAACCACACTTTGAGCCCAAGGTGTTGGTTTTATAAATTACACTTCTCAGTTGCATAACTTCATCTGAATGAAAGAGTTTGTGAGGTTCAGGCTCCTTCCTTTTCCCCCCAGTGTGCAGAGGGGCCAAGGCGGACATCGTGTTCTTGACTGACGCCTCCTGGAGCATCGGGGATGACAATTTTAACAAAGTGGTCAAATTCATCTTCAATACTGTGGGAGCCTTTGATGAAATCAGTCCTGCTGGAATTCAGGTGGGTTTCATCTCACAGGTGGCTCTTCGTTTGTGGCATCTTGCTTCTTCCTTCGAACTGTCCTTCCTAAGTTTAAGAAAGACTTCTTGCTATAAAGTGTGTTTTGACTTTTGTTACATGCTATTTTCATTCCATATGTATTTTAGGTAAGGAGTTGGGTGTAAACGATAAATAAATAGAAAAATAAATATTCCTCTGGATAAAGCTGAGAATCTCCTCCACCGCTCCCAACATACACATGACCTGAACACTCAGGTGCAGTGGCTCCGAACGATTTTTGAGGATCTTGCCAGATCCCTCTGAGAATCTGATTAAAGTTATTACTAACCACTTCCTGGATTCTGCAACCTTGAACACCCACTTCAAATTCCACCCTTTCTGGAGAGGCTTCCTTGATAGCTTTACGCATTCCATCCTCCTGACCGATTTTGTCTTTACTGCTGTCATGGCAAGTGTCGCACAGTATTGTCACTATCTGTATCACTCTCTTCTATCTGGATCATTGACTCCTTAATGCAAGACACTGTATCACATTATTATTATTTTTGAATTCTTTCTTTCCCATTCCTCCTGGTGAATTAGCTTCTTAATTTTGGCAGTTCTTCACTGTGGGGTCTTAGAGACATTATGAAACGAAGAGATTTTGACATAAACCACAAATAATCTCATAAATGAATCGTGTCGTCTTTTATGGACTAGTACTTCATTCAATATTCTACATTCAGATCTCCAATAATCCTGTGGGTGTTGTTCCAGCCCACGAAGAGTAAAAAATCAGACTAATCTTATATTCTTAAAGTGTCAACAGCTAAGTCATTTTTCCCCTCCTTTTAGAAATTAGAATTTCTAATAAAGAGTAAAAAATAGCTACCGTATTTTATTAACTACCATAGCTACCATATTCTGTAAACCAGCTACTTTGTATATGTGATTATTAGTCCTTAAAACAACAGTAGAAAGTAAGCATAATTATCTCCAGTTTTACTGGTAAGGCAATCAAAGCCCAGAGATGTTGAGAGCTTGCCCAGTGTCACATAGCTATTGAGGGGCAGGGCAAGGGCGTGAGTTCGGTGGGTTCTGACCGCAATGCCTGTACTCTTCCTGCTAAGTCACACCGCCACTGAGTGTGTGATGAGTGCTAATTAGTACCACATATATGACAATTGTCTATTGCTGTGAAGAACGGAGGAGGCACTGAGAAGGAGCAGCTGGCTGAGGACCAGTTGCTTAGCCATTGTTTGAGTTCAAGGTGTTCTGTTCTCATTTCTAGTCTTGGCACCTCACTGCTTCCCGGCTGCACCCCTGCTTTCCTACCTCCCAGAGAAGGGCTCCATGTGAATACAGCATATCTACATTATGATTCTGATTATTGACAGTTTCACTGGCCATTAGAAATGAGAAGATGTAATGAGACAATAGCAGTCACTGTTACTACATCAGCTATAAAGAACTGATGTTGTCAGGCCTGAGATACTTTTTCCCATTCTGCAGCGAGAGAAATTGCTGAAAATTGAAATACCAGAAGAGACCGCCGTCTGACTCTCACCTCCAAACCACATTCCCTTTCAGGTCTCGTTTGTGCAATACAGTGACGAGGTCAAGTCTGAGTTCAAGCTGAACACGTACAATGACAAGGCCCTGGCCCTCGGGGCCCTGCAGAATATTAGGTACAGAGGCGGAAACACAAGAACAGGTCAGTCGGCCAGAGGGTGTGAAGCCCCTCTCTCTGCTGGGAGCGGTGGAGCTGGGTGTGCCGTCTCAGTGCTCAGATTCTTACTGGCTGGGTGTGACCGGCGGCATCTGGTCAGTTCTAACCGAGGCGACACTGACATGTTCCATGCCACGCTCTGCAGGCAAGGCCCTCACGTTCATCAAGGAGAAGGTGCTGACCTGGGAGAGCGGCATGAGGAAGAGCGTCCCCAAGGTGCTGGTCGTGGTCACGGACGGGCGGTCACAGGACGAGGTGAAGAGGGCCGCGCTGGTCATACAGCACTCAGGTGGGCACGGGCGTGGGCTGCACGCGGTGGTCACGTCCCCAGGAGCTGCACTCGGTGGTCTCACTCCTCCACCCCCCGCCAGGAGCTGGTATCCAGTGCCTGCACCTCCCACGAGCTGATGCCCAGTGGTCTCACTTGCCATGTTAACATTTGAAATGTTAAGTGAAGGCTCAAGAGACCAAAGTTGCTGGTTTCACTTTGTTCCTGTTTTACTCTACTCCATACTTCATAGTGGTGGTTTATATTTAATTATGGAATGATTCGGTACATGCTCAAAAATGACATGATGTAATCTTTGCATAGGATGTGACTGAGGGTCTGTCAGAGAGCAGAGCTGATTCCTCCATGTGAGTCGTGGCGTGGGCCCAGAGCAGGCTTCCTGCCCAGCAGTGCATCTTGACACTGGTTCTCTGCACAAGGAGAGACATAGGGAAGCCTCTAGTCCGAGCACATTCCTGCAGATGCAGATGCAATTCAGTTTAGAAAAGCGAGCTGCAGAGGAGGAGTGTGGAGGCCTCAGGGAGGTGCCCCAGGGCAGATCTTGGCAACCTAGCTCCCTGAGAGCATCCTGGCGAATCTGCCCTTGGGTCAGTCATTAGGATTATGAGAGAGGAACTAACTCTTACCAGCATTTGCATTAATACCCTCTCTGCTTCCCCAGGTAGGGATCCAAGGTGGACATATTTTAGAATTCTCTGCTGTGTAAGATTTGTTGTAGCAAATTGCAGAGTACTTTGTTGCATGAAATTCATCATCTGCACATACATGATCCTTTATCTGGAAGTATGAGTCATACTATCTTTCCTCAGTAGAGATCGATTTTTATAAATTATTGCCTCTGTTGTGGCACTGTGAGCAGATTCTGTATTTTGCTCTCTTTGCTGATTTAAGTTTGGGATTACGAATGCTTGCTTGAGTTACCTATTTAAATTTAATTAGTCTATTTTTTTCTACTTTGACATTAAGATTTTCGAGTGAAGACTTTATTTGCATCAGTCTAAATAAGGGAGAGGGTATTGCTGGTGAGGGTTCCACTCTGAGAGTAGCCAGAGCGCTGCCTCGGGCTGGAGTTCACTGAGGAAATCAAGAGCTCACATGTCAAAATGAGGTCATTCTTTGGCTCCTGAGGGAGTCACGCTTGAAATGTTGAGGTGCCTGGGAGAGCTGCAGAGTTCATGAGGCCAGGGAAGGAGATGTGGAGCAATATTAGTCTTTCTGTCATCTAAAAATGCTTATCTACTGTTAGGATTTTATCTTAGAAAATCCGATTAATTGAATTTTCAAAGTCAGAAAATAGGAAGGCCTGGAAAAAGTCCACCGTCATTGAAGGGAGTTTATGTTAGCCAAGAGGACCTGATGCATGCGCTGAGAACTACGGAGGCGCTTCTGAAGTTTTGCCTTCAGTCGCTGAACAGTCAGGGCGGAGCGGGGTGTGCGATGCCCTCTGTGAACGCCGCCCCGCAGGGTTCAGCATCTTCGTGGTGGGCGTGGCCGACGTGGACTACAATGAGCTCGCCAACATCGCCAGCAAGCCGAGCGAGCGGCACGTGTTCATCGTGGATGACTTTGAGTCCTTTGAGAAGATTGAGGACAATCTCATCACATTTGTCTGTGAAACTGCCACCTCAAGTAAGTCGTGGTCCAAATGGGTCCATCATCTCACTTGTTTTGAAAAATAACTTGGACAATTCCCTATCCTATATGGGATCAAGTCTGTGTGCATAAATAGGTCCTGGGAAATCACTTGAGGACCTGATGAATCATTGTTCCTATTGGGATCGTGCTAGATGTGTGCTTGTCAGAGTTTCATTTTTAGCCTTGGAGATGAAATATTCCTTGTATGGAAATACAATATATCCTTTCCCACCATCCTGATGCTTGTGACATTTGAGTGAATTAATCTTCATCTTAGAATGCATTTATAGAAGCATTTCTGAGAGATGAGGGAGTTCCCTATTAGTAATCAATTGGTATTCGTTCTGTCAACATCCATGCCTCAAAGGAGCAATGAAAAAACCCACTTGTGCATATGTGTGCCATAGAAATACACTTGGTTCCCATTTGTTTTTCTGGATATAGACTTTTCTTATACCAAGTGCTCAAGTTCAGCTTTTAAAATACAGTGAAGTACCAAAGATTGATTATTTAAGTCAGCTTATCCTCTTCCCCATCCATGGGCACTGATTCTGGGGGGTAGAGGGTATGGAGGCATGTAGGTGGCTAGTCCAGCCCCTGGATCCCAGGCTGGGCTATACTTCACAAGTGTTCTATTTCCCTCTGTTACACATTAAATCAAAAACTCAGAACTCTGTTCGAGTCTCAGCAGTACACAAATGTCAGTGGTTTATGGTGAAAGCTTACAGTAAAAACATACGATGAAAGCTTGTGTTGAAGCTCAGAACGGAGACGCGCTGGCAGCGGTGGTCAGGAGCTGCATGCCTCCCCAGTGGACCTGAAGGTCACCCTCTGGCATCTTGGGCTCTGGGTCCAGGGGGGAAACTGCTTCATGCTTGTCACTGTGCCGCACTGCTTGGTGACCAGTGAGAGGCTCTGGGGCTTGGCAGAGAAGAGGGCAAGATAGGGACAAACTCCTCCTGCCTTTGCGTACATCTCAAATTCCTGGAGAGAAAAGTTCTTTGCTCTATTGAACAACATCTGAAGTTTCCCCCCTATAACTCTACTTTACTATTCTTAACGTTGTAAAAATCCAGTGGGACTGGAGAATGTTCAGAAAACATTGTTTATGTTGGTCAGTAGACTAATTTCTCCTACACATAGGAAGTCTACACAAAATAACTTATAAAAAGTTAGATTGATGCTATTTTTTGTGAATGATCGAACAGTTTCATTATTTGATACATGTGCACATCTGCGTCCTGTGCCCATATAACGTGTGTGCATAACGTTGGTGAATCGTACTTACAGAACACTGTACATTGCAGGTTGTCCTCTCGTTTATTTGGACGGCTACACATCCCCAGGTAAGCATTTTTACCACTGGGATAATTTGTTTGAGAATTTAGGCAATAAAATAATAAAAACGGCCTCATTCCAATATTTTCTTTTCTTTCCTGATGTAAAGGTTTTAAGATGCTTGAAGCATACAACCTGACAGAAAAGCATTTTGCCTCTGTACAAGGGGTCTCTTTGGAGTCAGGGTCTTTCCCCAGCTACTCAGCCTACCGGCTTCAGAAGAACGCCTTTGTGCATCAGCCTACAGTGTAAGTGTGACAACTGCAGGCTCTCTTTCTGATAATGGGCCGGACTCTTTGTTTGAGGTTCTTGGAGTCTTTGCTGACTCCTTAGAGTCTAGGAAACATAGTCCTTACGGTGGGACCTGGTGGTCTCTGCATCTGGGTCAGGTGTGCAGGGCGCTGGGACTCGAGCCTGCTGTTCTCGGACCCCAGAACCTCATCTTGGTTCCGCAGTGTCTTGGGCCTCTAGCCTTTTTGAACGGGAGCAGCTGTTCTGGGGTGGGAGCAGGATGGGTCCCAGGGAGCAGGTGGCAGCCCGCAGTGGGCACGGTTGAAGCAGTCAGGCCGGCAGCAGTCCGTGTTTACCGGCCCGGCTCGGGCAATCCGTTGGGAGGCTCTAGATGCTGTTTTCCTTCATGAAAGTTTGCACCTGGGTCTAATAACCAAAATATGCACTTTTAATTCATTAGAATGAAAATATTTGAGTGTTGAAAAATATGTTCGGAAACTCATGGAGAGAAAAGAACAAGAAAAATAAACCTTTCAGAAATTTAGGACAGGGTCAGGGAGCGATGTCTGAAATTTGAAATGCTCTGGGAAAGCTGATAGAAAATTCAGCCCCAAACCAAAGCTAATTTCTTTTAAGGAAGCTCAGATCATAGTGTTGTAGTCTGACCACACTGTAGGTTCCTGATTCTTTTATGGTTAACCAGGCTGGTGTACAGTTTTAGGGTGTTCAGTGAACCCTAGCGGCCCATGCTCAGCTCTTACCACAAAGTGTGGCTCCTGCATTTGACTGCAGCAGCCTTCTCTCTTCTCAAGCATCACAGCTTGTGGCAGAAAGAAACATAAGTGCAATTAAATTATTTTTTCATTAGCACTCATTACTGAGGAAGGGGAAATAGGGCTAGGTGAGGGATGGATTAATATGAAGACTCTAGTTTTAACATGGAATATTATGAAGGTAGCAGTTGCTTGAACATACAAAAGGCAGCATGTTAGCTTTCCCAGAACATATGTTTTAAGAAACAAAA
Source organism: Manis pentadactyla (assembly GCF_030020395.1). Lineage (NCBI taxonomy): Eukaryota > Metazoa > Chordata > Mammalia > Pholidota > Manidae > Manis > Manis pentadactyla. The sequence continues at coordinate 6,309,924 of NC_080034.1, forward strand.
CAGCATTAAATTCCAGAAGTACCAGTGATATGGTACAAGGACACGAAACCTCAACATACATTCTGTGCCTTCTGTCAAAATTTTTGGAGGAATAGCCTCATTTCTGTCCAAGAGCTGATTGTCAAAGCATTTCTCCTGTCTTCAGGGAGAAAGTGTTATTAAATGGTCTCACACAGGAAACCATCAATTCTTTGAAGATTCCCCCAGAACAATGATTGACTCAAGTTTGGAAGGACACATGGGTCACATTTTTTTTGTCTAACTGCCTTAGAGCTAAAAACATTTCCTTTTAATGGAATCGCATCCTTTATCATCATTAAACATTTGCACATGTACATGGCCTTAACATCTATTACAGGTTTTATTTTGGGGAACAGATGAACTTCTGGGGATTATTTGACTTACTTTATTTCAAGAGAGGAATTTGGAAGTGTAAGAACTATGAGATAGTTGCGGGGGGAGGGTGGACATGGTAAAACTTTAGGCCTGCTCACTTGTGACCTCATACTCCCGATTTTGGAAATTAAGTGTATTTAGCAAGTCATTCTCTTTAAAGTTTTTCCATTGATACAGTATTTATTACTCTAAAATTATTATATAATTTTATAACCATCTATGTATCTATAAAAAATTAGTTATTATGATAAAAGATCATTTGGCAATGTCCCAGACTTTTGTGACTGTATCAGATTATAAATAATCTATTACTATTTATGTAATGCATCTTTAGTGTTTGGTCTTTTGATGTTTTCCCCTTCTAAATTTGTCCCTCTTCTGATGTGTAGCCAGATTATCATAAATGGCTTCTAATACTACCATATTTCATGCTGAATCCATAATGGGATTCTGACCCAAAGATTTAAAATAATCTCTATGTCTGATGAGAAGCCCTTATTAATTAATTAATTGCACTTTATCCAACAGAGATCTACACCCCAATGGACTCCCTCCTTCATACACGATTATATTATTGTTCCGACTTCTTCCAGAAACACCCAGTGACCCTTTTGCAATTTGGCAGATCACAGACAGAGAATATAAACCACAAGTTGGAGTGATTGCAGATCGTAAGGATTTTTATCTTATTTTAAGAGAGATGCATATATATTTTTTATTATCTTTTTGTTTATATATTTACTTGACATAGGCATTTATGTTTAAAATTAAAAAAAAATAACATCAGGAAATATTCTAATCACATTTTATCTCAATTGAAGTTATTGAATTTTCTAGAACCCCCCAGTAAGATTTATTTGTTAATACTTTAAATATAAAGTATAGCATTCATGTGATTTAATAACAATTATGTGTTGATTACAGCTTCTAGCAAGACATTATCTTTCTTTAACAAGGATACAAGAGGTGAGGTGCAAACTGTTACATTTGACACGGATGAAGTGAAGACATTATTTTATGGAAGCTTTCATAAGGTAAAAACATCAGATTATCTGGTTATTTACAGAAAAAATATAATGCGAAGATTTAAATTCATTCATTTTATTATTTGAGTGTCATATTAAATTGATAGAAACATAGACATGTCTTTTAAAGCAATCTTATTTCTGAGAACTTGATTAATTCAAAGAAGAATATTTAAAACAAAAATAATTATACTAATCAAGAGATAACTATTTTAACATTTTGATGTATTTTCGATGCTAATATCTTTTCAAAATTTGAGTCATGTATATACAATGTTGTTTGCCTATTTTTTTCAATTTACTATTTTATTGGGAGCATTTATTGTCATTTCATTTCAAACATTTAATTATTGTGGATTGTACTTTAAATTGATAAAATTATTCTTTTATAGAGCTCAGTAAACTACTTCTACATGCTCACTTATTGAAAAGTTACAAACATTACAAACATGCCATTCCAAAAGTTATCGTTATCTACCAAAAGAATTGAAACAATGTTTATGAAATTAACTTTTACATAAAACATTAATTCTCTAAAAAAAACTTACTCAAAGTTCTAAGGTGTATTCGTTGGGGATTATCTCTCTTGTTAATCTTTATTAATTTTTTGTATGTCAACACCTGAGGATAAAGAGCCCTTATCAGGTTTCTAAAGGATGATTGACAGTAAGAGCACTGAAGTTGGAAGCGTCAGAAATGAAGAGAACAATCTCGGTTACGAGTGGACTTGTTAGTGGTGTTTCTTGGTCCCCGGGGTTAGGTTCACCGAAGGAGCAGCACTTGTTGCATGTGTGGTCCAAAATCTCTTGAGCGTGACACTCAGGAAGTTAGTCCCCATAGACAGAAGACAAATATTTCCAGTTCAATCAGATTCTCAAGTGAAAATTGAAAAGCTTTCCTGTACTTGAGTAGTCTTAGCTGGATTCCATGCCGATTACATTCCTGAGAATCTTGGTTTCTTTCCAGGATGTTTTTCTTATTCATGAATCAGATTCCTGGTGAGTTGGCAAGGGGACTCCTCATGGAGCTTGAAGAGGCTTCGGAGGCAAAACGAGGAAGGGAAAACAAAGATTTCTGAGTAGAATCGCACATTTCTCCTTAGCAGTTTGTAGACGTTCATGGTGACATGCAGTAAATAAATGTCTATTGTAAAGTAAATTCTAGTTCGACAAATACTAGTAGCATCAGCTGCTCCTTATCTAGTAAGAGCTGCTGAGCCTGGCAGAGTTCTTCTGAGCTGTATCAGTGACACCTTAATTAAGAAAAAAGGTCGTATGTGCTTTTGGCTCATTGATACACTGATTGTACTTTCATTTGAATAACTTGCTAAAGGTACTATTTTATTTTCCCTTCCATACCCACTGAAGATACTAGAAATGTAGTCTTCTACTAACCGACAGATAACCATTGAGGAGCTACTATTTTTTAATTTCCAAGTGTCACCAAATGCTTCATTTTATTTGAGCAAAAAAGTGCAGTAATTTTGCAGAAGGCTATAATGACAGTTATTATTTTTTTTACATTCCCTTCTTTATTTGCCTTTATAGAGAGATATTTATATTCTTAGGTTTTACATAATGCCTCTTCTTTCTCCTTATTAGCCCTCTCCTCAAATTCTCTACCTTCTTTTTTTCATGATATCTTTCTTTTTCCCATTCCCAGTTCCTCCACCCCATTCTTTCAACTTACTCTCATCTGTCCCATCAGCTCCAGGACTGAGCCCCATCGCTGTCGGCTGTGTGTATTTGTTACTGATGCAAGGATTTGAACACTCTTCCTTGACTGCCCATTCTGACTCAGGAACAGATGTTCTTCAGCCCCTGAGACAAGAATGAGCAGTATTCTGACAGCAGGAAATTAATGAAAATAATGTGCAGGAAGCTCCTGGGAGAGAAGAGAGAGGCTAACGAGCTTAAGTAGAGAATGGCGGATACCTGTGCTTCCTAAGGGTTTTCTTGAAAAGTTTCTTTGTGTTCCCATTCTAACAGATGACACAAATCCAAGTGAGAAATTCGTAAAAGGAGATCAAAGTAGAATCGAAGAGATAAAAACTTTTAGGGAATGGCAGAGCTTGAAAAGGGAGAAGAGTTGATAAGGGTGTTCCTATTATTTCTTCTGGTCTGTGACCAACAGCGTTTCATGGTAGAGACATTAAAATGCAACTAAACATTTAAAGTGCAATAAAATATTGTGCTACATTGAAGAGAATGTAGCACAATATGTTTTTAGCATGTGTTTCTTTAAGGCTAGCATTGAATGGACAAGTGTATTTGGAGTAATTTTGTTACAAATTAAATTTTGATTTTGAAATAATGTTTCTGGATATTATGATTTTTCAAGTATTTTGTATATGTTTGTCTCAGAGATTGTTCATACAAGAGCTCACAAATAAGTTTTAGCTCCTATTAGATAATAAATATCTTGGGAATGCTTGTATGATGTTCTTCCTTCATGTTCAATATGAGATGATGGATGGGGGTACATTTAAAGTTTGTTTTTGGTAAGCTATGTATCACTTATATACAAAGGCAATATGTGCTTCATATGTACCTCTTATAGACACTCTAAATTAGTGTTTTGGTGTTGATTCTATGTGGGAAAAATAATTTACTGTTTAAAAAAATCTTCCAAGACTGTCCTGATGCTTATTGACTCAAAGTATTCACGGGAGTTTCTGTTGCTTTGATCTCGGAGCCATCCTTCCAGAGCAATCAAGCGCTTGCTCGAGGATCGTGTTAAGCGGAAACCATGAGTATAATTGTAAACTCAGAGATGAACTGCAGCCACTCTTTACATTGTTGAAATGTCAATGTTTTATTAATTATCTCTACTAATAGATTTCTTAAGATTCCAAGTGTCTTCAATATCAGACAAAAACGAAAAACAAAAACAAGATTCTTTCCTTATAAGGAAACTGAATCTTGACTCTGAAGATGCCCAGAGCTGAATCTCTACCGAAGATATGCGCTAGTCCTTTACTATATTACACAACCATAAGGTGTGCAAGTTCTTTCTGACTGAGATTAGAGAAGAACAAATTAAAAATTGAAGTTAGCAAAATCAGTGGGAGACATTCAAGGCTCCTTAGTACTGAGCATGATATATTAATGATTTATTAACTCGCATTTGAATAGCTGGTCATCTACTGCATTATCCCTGCTCATCTCAGTGAGAGTACACAGGGGGAAAACAGAGATTGTGCATGTATATGTGGATGAAAGAAACTGAGACCCAGAGAGGTCAAGTGGCTCATTTAACTGGATTTTTTATCAAGTGACATTGACGTTATTACAATTGGGTTCTTGGCTTTTTAGTCCAAGACTGTTGATTTGGGATGAGAACAGCTTAACAAGCACAGTTTTTAACCTGTGATCTTAAATTTTGCGGAAGTCAGGCAATCTTTTTGGGGGTGGAAATTTTATAATAGAAACAAATGATCTTTTTAGGTTCATATCGTGGTGACCTCAAAAAGCATTAAGATATACATTGACTGCTATGAAATCATAGAAAAAGACATTAAAGAAGCTGGAAATATCACAACTGATGGTTATGAAATTCTTGGAAAACTACTTAAAGGGGAGAGGAAATCAGCTACAGTAAGTAACAGTCTTAGGATTCTCAGCGTCTTGGGTTAAAATTGAAATGGCTCCCTTAAAGCAATCAGTGAGCTCTTTTCCTCAGTTTTAAATTGTCAAATTTCTTGGTTATATTGAAATATTGGAAATGTTACATTGAGAAAATAAGTTCCTGACAGACCACAATAATGTACTTTACTGCAAGAAACAAAATAAGATGTCAGGGCACCAGGGAGCATCATGGAATCATCTTGAAACAGGATCCAGTGGGAGAGCTCAACACAAACAGTTGCCAGGAGAATCACTGAAATCTAAAAGAAGCCAGTTTCTGTTCTTCAGAGATAGGAATTGTTAATACAACTGTGTGCAAATGAGACATGAAGCCTTTGTGGACATGGCTGTGACCCTCTCCGGAGCCTGTGGTCTCTCACAGGAAGCTCTCATTTGTCTGCCTCTGAGGGAATGTCCGTTCAGTGGAGCAGCCAGCTGACCTCAATACTCACAAGCCTCACAGGCTCATCTTGGAGGCAGAGCATGCCAGCCCTGCTTGCAAGACCATCTAGCAATACAATTTTAAATCTAAGATTTTCACTGTATTAGGACAATTAAGTTCATATTAAATGTCAATCCATAATAATATTATTCTAGAAACAAAGTGAACATCTTTGGCTGCTATTATTTTTTTTTTAATTGCATTCATTTAGCTTTCTCCCATGGACAGGATTATCTTCTCTTAGATTCACAAATGAAATTTTTATTTAGCAATGTAGAAACAACTAGTGCAAATTTAATCTAATTATAATTAAAATCCAGGCTTTTTACTGAATATTGGATTTGATATGTAAATAGACAATTATATCAGGTTTCTAAAAAGATAGCTATCTCTAAACAATCTTTTCCTTTTCATCAAAAGAGTTTTATTTTTTAAATGTAGATAGAAAGTACATGTGAATTTTGAAGTTGTTGAGTGTAATCATAAAAGTTATTAGCACTAAGAATTCATGAAAAGAGGAACATCCGTTTTAGAATAAGTGAGGAGTGTTTCTTTAAATGTTATTTTTCTACAAGGGTGGACTCTTAGAAGTTGATTTAAATGTGTGTAGTCTTCGAGTTCTTCATTAAGTAAATTCTTAATTCTTAATTAAATGAAGAGATCAATATTCTCTTAAATAACACTCAATCAAACCTTTCATTTTAGCCAAGGAAGTAGTGAATCAGAAGTGGGCCTTTCACCCATGCATTTTGCTGTAATGTCCTTCTCTTTGGCATATGGTTTTATGTCCTTTCCTTATGCGTGAGAAGTTGGCCAAGGTCCCAGGGTGGAAACGTTAATACAAAGCGTTGTTCATGCATCTTTTCGCTGATGTTGCTCTTGGTTGTTTGCAGTTCCAAATCCAGAATTTTGATATCATCTGCAGCCCTGTGTGGACCAGCAGGGACAGGTGCTGTGATATTCCCTCTAGGGTAAGTAACCGGATTGGAATCCTGTCTCCCAGGAATATGGGATGTGATGCAGGTGGTCCGGGCAAGGAAGTAGCATCTGGCAACTGCGTCTCCAGGCTGAAGCCAAGGGACTCAGCTCCCACGGCTCAGGCCAGTGACCCTCCCTCAGAAGCCAGGAACACACCCGGTCACAGCTGGAAATTCTCCCTGACAGCCAGCGTGGTTGTGCACAGTCACAAAAGTCCTGCTGAGTCATTGTGTTTGATAAACCCACTTATCGCAGAGCCTTCCTATGGCCTGTGAACTATCAGCGTCTTGTGGAACAAGCCATCACCTGCATAGCTGAGGTTTATAGCAGAAACGAGCGCATTGCTCCTGAGGTGGTGGCTCCCCGCAGTGACTATAAGCAGCAGTGGTCACAGAGGTGGGCGCTGGCAGATCTGTGCGTTTTGGCAAGCAGGGAATTGCATATGACTACGGGACGGGGCATCATTTCCTCAACAGTGTTCCTGAGCACCCGCCACAAGCCGGGCCCTGTCCTGCGCGCTAGTGTTGCTGCGGGGCAGACAGAGTGCCCGGTGCAGGGCGGGGCAGGGGAGGAAAAAGTAGCAAGTAGACAAATACTGTTTAGAGTGAAAGCCCTAGGATGAGAAGGGAGTCCCAGGTAAGTGGTAGGCAGCTATGTGGGTGCCCGCCCTCCCTGCCAAGATGCAATGCAAGCAGAGACCTGAGTGAAGAGGGGCCAAGGTGGGCAATGGGGAGAAGCATTCCAGACGGGCAGAGGGGACCGGGAAGGCCCAGGGCCACAGAGGGCCGTGCATAATACCCAAGAGCCGTTCTGTGGATCCGTGGGGCTGGGCGGAGAGAACGGGAGGGGTGGTGGGCAGTGGCAAGTGGGGGGGTGCCGGGGTGCAGAACGTGTGGACCTTGTAGGCCACGGGGAGGATTTAGATCTAACCTGGATGAAATAGCCATCGATATCTGAGATACTCAACATTTCTCTACCACTGTATTAGAGAAAACTGGGTTAAATTACTTGGAGTCCTCAGGGTGGTTTTCTAACTATTTCTTTGGTTTGGGGATTTGCTAAAGTAAAGCCTAAAGATGTAAAGGAGCAGACCAAGAGCCAACATAGGAATATTTGTAATGATAACAAAAAATTATTCCTTCAAGTTGGGACACAGATTCCCTTGTGTATATCAGATAAGGAGATGTGTATAGGAGCTGGGAAGTCACTTTTACCCTCAATTCATACGTAAATATTCTTTTCACAATTTCAGAGAGACGAAGCAAAATGTGCTGCTCTTCCCAATGCTTGCACGTGTACACAGGACAGCGTCGGACCTCCAGGACCCCCGGGCCCCGCGGTAAGGAGACGTTTTTTCCCTGTTGGATCTTTGGAGTGATCATCCTTTGCCAGGAGGCAGTGCATGAAAGGCTCCCAACCACCCTTGTTTTCTGGGACGGAGCAAGCTACCCTGCAGACCGTTTTTGTAGTACATTTTGACATAGAGAGGACTGCATTAATACAGTTTGAACACACTTGAAGACATTTCTCCAGCCATGCAGGAGTGAGTGGTATTGGCTAGTAGTCAACAAAGAGCTTTTCCCTTAAACATGTGAATCTGGGTTTCCACCTGTAATCACATGGTTTAGAAAATCCCTTACACCTCCTAAAAACTTCTTGTATGTATGTTATGGAGCCATGGTTGAAAGACTGACCCAAGGGCAACTTGCTGGGAACCTAGGACACCTGTACCTTACGTAGCAGACGTATCGTGACAGTGGCACAGAAAAGGCTAATTTACATATGTGACAGTATCGTGAAGTCTGGATGGAAGTACTGGGGTTTCGAGTAAGCTCAGTGAGGAGACTCTGACGAGGTCTGTTCATGGAGGGGAGGAGGCCAGAAAATGCGAGGCGGCACCTTGCTGATCGGCAGCAATAAATCTCATTAGCCATTGTGGAATCTGACTTAGTTACGCCAACATCTGGCCTGAGCTATTTTTGCAGAATGTAAGTGATACCCCTAAACCCTTTTGGCATCTTTTAAGAAAGTGTTTAATTAGCATAGGAACAGCTTAGAGATTCTCAGAACATCAAATTTTACAAGGGTCATAACAAATAATATGAATTGATTTCAGGTTAATTACAAATCAGCTCCTCATAGACAAAATCAAAATGTCACTGGCATTATCACCATTTATTTTTTATTAACAGGGACTTACCTGATTTATATTTGTAATCATAACATTATATCCTGGATAGAACTTGGATGTTTTTGAGAAGCAGGGATTTTCTTCCTCTGTCTGAGATAACATTGGATACTATTATCATATTTCCTTTTTTTTCACTGGTCTCTGAATTCCTGTTACTAACCTACATGTTCTAAGATTCTGAGAGAGTCAAGATACTCTTCTTTTATTATTTATTAGTATTTATTATTTTCCCTGAAGAATGCATTCATATAATTCCAAAGTAGATTTTTCTCTTTATTTGTCATGCTTGCCTTTTCAGTAAGCCTCCTATTTTCAAAGGAACTTCAAAATTTGCTAACAAGAAAGTTCAGAATGTAAAAATGAGACACTTTGAATGTACAAAGTTTTGAGATTCTCCTTCCTCATGTATCTGTATGATATGAAATATCTGCTTGAGTATTTTGTAAGTAACTGTGGAAGTATTGATTGTCAGGAGAACGCACTGCTTCTAGAAGCAACTTGTGTGCATCGTCTTCTTCGTACTTGCCTATGTTCCCCCTAAAAATGTGCTCTCTTTGTATTTTAGGGAGGACCTGGTGCTAAAGGTCCCAGAGGTGAAAGAGGTACCAGCGGGGCAGTTGTAAGTACTTCTTAGAGCACAGTCACAGGTGCATCAACGTGTTGAAGTCTGGTTGTTCAGATTTCTACCGAGGGGTCTGTGACCTTGACTGCCTTGGTTCATTACCACCGTCTCATCGCTGGATGTCAAAGTGATGGGTTAGACTAGCCACAGAGGGAAACGTACAGGGCATCTCACTGCCCTAGAAACTCACATGGGAAATCGCAGAAGAACCTGAGGGCTCTGTTATAGCCTGAGGAAGTGGGGGGACCTGGCCACAGTCCAAAGACCCCGCAGGGCGCGGAGTCCCCGAGAGCTGGAGAGGGCTGGGCCTCAGGGAACGTGCTGAGAGGCCACGCATGTGGTCACTGGGGGTCACCGGCCCCTTCTCCCAGTTCCATACCAGTCTTCCGTAAAACATCTCCTGCTTCCTAGGGGAACGCATTGTGAAGAAAATGTGTAGTTTTGTCTTCATGATAACTAACCCAGTTAGGAAGGGAAAGCTGGGATGCTAACCCAGGTCTGACTCCAGGTTTATGTCTTTTCTATTAGACACATTCAGAGAAGCTCCAGCAGAGAGCATCTGCTCAGTGGATATCTGTTCTTTCCTTGGTTTATATGTGTTTGTCCCAGAAAGAAGCCCAAGTCTAAGCTAGCTTAAAATAAATTAAATCCAATGAAATTTGAGCTTTGATTTCATATGAATCTATGAACATAAATTTATGAGCATATTATTTTCAATGCATTTTACGTTTAAAATTTTCTAAGAGGACTTTTGGAAATTTAAATGCTCTTATGAATTTATTGCACTTCCCACTTGTCCTTTTAATGAGTAGTAGAGGGAAGAAGGGAATGATATGAATAAATACTTCTGTAGATGTAGAGCTGTCTAGAATGTTGGCAAAGATTATATGACTGGTGTTTTGGAGGGATGCAGACAAGTTTCTAACTGGATGTTAGCTCTGGAGGATCATTCTGTGACTTTGTGGTTGTTTCTTCTGTGTTTTAGGGGCCGCCTGGCCCTCGTGGAGATACAGGCCCTCCAGGCCCCCAGGGTCCACCAGGCCCCCAGGGACCCAATGGACTCTCTATTCCGGGAGAACAAGTAAGCACAAAGGCTTTTTGTATTCAGTGAGGATCGGGGATTAACACTGAGTTTAATTGGAACATTTAAAAATGTATTTTGCTAAACTCAAATGTTTTTTCAGATAATTCAACAAAGCTAGTCATTGAGATGACTTCCTATGACTATAATCTCAGATATGGAAATAGTGTATGTTAAAGTATATGACTATGTAGAAAAAATTATTGCTACTTCTTTGAACTGTAAAGAATTTTTAAAAAGTAAGTTGTGAATAGATCCTTCCACATCCTGAAAGCTTTGAATCTGCTTTAAATCTGTGGCAGCCCAGGGGCCCTTTTCTAATGTTTATGACCTCAAGACAAGCTTGCATTATTTGTCCAGGTCACCACTTCTTTAAAATGTTTTAAATAGAATGTTTACTTTTTGTTTCAAATGCTAATCTGAACTTATAAAAAGTTTTATCTTTTAAAGCTCATATTTTATTTAACCACTACCTTTTCTTCTACACGTTAAGATCAAACAAACATGGATGTGAATGAGACTATAACTGCGTAGTTTTAAGTTTAAGCCTAAACTCTGAGATGCCATTGTATTGGATAGGTAAAGTTCAGGGGGATTTAGAGGAAAACATAATCTATATCGGACGTAGTCATAAGTAAGACGTGAAGGAACAGGGCTTTCTTGCTCAAAAGGGTCAAATGCCTCTGCTTTTACCTTCTTATGTCTAAAAGGAAGTTTCAGGAACTTTGATGTTTTCTTCCTACTATTAAAGCAAGCTTATCAGTTTTAATTAATTCAGCTTTGTCTTTGTACCAAGTATCATCTGGCATGTAGTTCTGAAGACCAACGTGGTATCACATTTCATTGACTCGCTTCCTATTAAAATTAGTGCCCAAATAAACATATTAAATAAATTTTAAAAAAGCATTTCCTTCAAACTTTACCCCTATGAGAATCCCTTACGTTAAACTGTGCTCTTTGAAAGTAGGTATATAATCCCATAATTATATAAAATCATTAAGTCACATTGTAAGTGGAAATTGTACCACTGGGCGTTTCTAAGAAGTGAGCGTCCATCCAAGAAAATGATCCACCCCTCACCCTCCACCAATCCGGTGCCGTCGGGTCCGTGACGTCACGGAGCCTCCCGAAGTGACTCACGTCTCCCTTCTCCCTTAATCCCCGTGCGGCGCCGCGAACGGTCTCCGCTGCCTGCCCCAGGGCCGCCAAGGGACCAAAGGCGATGCCGGAGAGCCAGGACCGCCCGGCCGAGCCGTGAGTTGCCCCCCAGTTGCTCCTTTGGCTTGTCAAGCGCTGTTCGGAAAGCTGCCTTTGCAGCGCCCAGAAGGCGCGTGGCTGACCTGGCTGCGCGCTCCCCACTGTCTGTGCGCGGTCCGCACGTCTGTGCTGTTCAGTTCAGGCGTCTGCTGGCTGGCTGAACGTCTGCTGTGCGGCCGGCGTGCTCCCGGCCTTTTTTTCTGTCTCTTTTCAGAGCCCCTGAACTAACTTCTCTTTCTCCCCTTTTGCAAATACTTTGAAGACTAACAAGTGTCCTCCCATGCAGGAAGTCTGTCAGCGTCTCACTGTTCGTCTCCTTTTGTGTAGGGAACCCCGGGATTGCCTGGCCCACCAGGGCCCATGGGACCTCCAGGAGACAGGGTGAGTTTTCTCGAGCAGCCTTTAATGATATTGGAGATGGTACCACATTGTTGCCTGTTAATCAAGAACCCTCCCCAATTCCGGCTGCATGGCTGAAATGCAGAGTTCACGTATCCTGTGGAAAGCTGGAAAACTGTTATCAGCAGATCATCCGACACCAGATCAGTCTCAAGGTCAATAAAACAAAACCGGGGACTCTAGGAGAGACCTTGAAATTTTGATCTGGAGAAAAATTTTCTGTTGTGTCACACTAAAAAAAAGTCCATAAAAAGAATTTTAGCTGATTGCAGAGAGATTCAAGAATACTAGGAAATTGCTTTAACTCCTAAATACAGTCTTTGTTATGAGGCAGGTTGATGTAACAATGAGACTAGCCTCGGTTTCCATGGCACTTGTGGGGAAGTCAGGGTGTCTTTCCTACACGTTCAGAACCCAAACGCGAGGTTCAGGCCCTGAAGGCGGCCAGACCGCTGGGGTCTGGCAGGGACTGTGTTCATTCGTGGCAGCTTTCCAGCCTTGCCCTTCACTTACGATAAAATCAGTGCAGGAAGACCCAACCTTTTCTTCGACAAGTAAATGAGAAGCTTGGTGAACATGGCCTCTGTGCTATTTAACTTTACAGAGATGTTTGATTTCATAGGAAGCTTGGGAGGCTTTGAGAAGAGATTTTGGAGTTTCTCAGAACCCAAGACTCATGATTTTTGAGCATCTTATGGTTCAGACAGCAGTGTTCTGTGCTCTGACTTGACAGTCCAGTGAAAACATCCAATGGGTTGCAGGGTCTGGGAGGGCCAGCCCTGTCGTGGTGTCACGATGCACGTGGTTTGTTGACCTCAGTACCTCTAAGACACCACTGGGCACAGAGGCGGGTCACTGAGATGAGCAGAGATCTGCCCAGATAGTACCGAATGGTGCGTGAGAGGCCAGGGAGCTCTTTTGCCTGTAGGCCTGCCTCTCAGTTTGGGAGAAGCGTTCTCTGGGAGCCTGGTACCTGGGGTGATGATATGTAGTCTTCTGACTCCTTTAATATGGGCACTGCAGTTGTTTTGAATCCTTATTTCACACTAAAGGACAATAATGAGATTGAAAAGCTGACAAGGCATCAAGTAGAAACCAACCAACCGCTGCGGTCCTGAAGTGATGGTGGGCAGCCCACTCCGCCACTGTGGGAGCCCTGTTGGGCCCACCCTGCCTTCCTGCACACGCGGCTTCACGGGCAGGGGCTCCGGGTGGACGCGGCAGGCACCTGGCGCACATCCCATCAGCTTGCTCCTCCTGCACAGCAGCCGGAGTCCGTCTCCACCATCACTTCCCCTCTGAGAGGAGGGACTGGAAAGGACTGTGTTTTTCCCTCGCAGATTCTAATCTGTGAGCCCAGCTCTGTGGTAAGGCCCCCCAGGCCCCCCGGGTTGAGGGTGAGGCAACCAGGAAATCACCCCCTCTCCCCCTCACAGCCTTGTCCCCCTTCCCACCACTACTGCTGAAAGTGGGGCCACAGCTGATGGGACAGAACCAAATCTGGGAAGTTAGGTAGACTTTGGGTACAGGCATCTCAGCTGAAAAAAAGAAAAAGAAAGAAAGAAACTTGAGCCCTGTGGTGGAAGAGAAGAGAAGCAAGCTCAGGAGAGGAAGCCCAGCGGCCGCGGTGGGGAAGGAGGCCTGTCCCCGGGATGGAGGCCATGGGCACAGGATGCCTGGCGTGACTGCAGCACAGGCGGATCTCAGTGAGGCAGGCTGTGGGGGCTGGGAAGTGACGGAAGAACCACAGGTGCTGGTGTCCAGTAAGTGTGTGTCAGGAAACAACCACACGTCTTCGCAGCCGTCCTGACGTGGGGGAGGGAGGGAAGCAGCCCTGATGGCTACCGCTTTGCAAATGGGGAATAAAACAGGTTACAGCACAGAGTCCTGCAGATGGCTCAGGGATGGAGCACCTCTGAGGACGTCAGAACAAAATCCTCTTAACCTTGGCTTAGGTACATGCTTCTTCCGGAAAGAAATGGTTGCTCAGACTTAAGTGTCCATTGACAGATGAGCGGATATAGAAAATGCGATATGTATGTAAAATGGAATATTATTCAGGTACTTAAGTATAGTATATATATATATATATATATATAATGGATAATATATAGCATATATATATATATATGTATGTATGTATAATGAATGCATATAATGGAATACTATTCAGCATTAAAAAAAGAAGAGCTGTCATTTGTAGTGACATGGATGAGCCTTGAGCCCGGAGGGCATTATGCTGAATGAAATAAGGCAAGCACAGAAAGATAAATACTGGGTGCTCTGACTTCTGTATGGAATCTAAAAGAAGCTGAGCTGATGGAAGCGGAGAGCAGAGTGGTGGCCTGACAGTGGCCGGGCTGGGGAGAGGGGAAATCGGACATGTTGGTCGGAAGGCACAGAGTTTCAGGTATGTGGGGTGAATAAGTTCTGGAGCGTGGTGATGATAGTTAATTATGCTGTATTGTTTATCCTTGAAATTTGCTAACCGAGTAGGTCTTAAGTGTTCTCATCACACTCAAGAAAATGATAACTATAGGAGGTAATGGGTGTGTCAATCATTTTGATTTTGGTAATCATTTCACAATGTATATGCATGTCACAATACCGCATCATACAACATAAATATATACAATTTTTATTTGTCAATTATGCCTCAATGAAGCTGGGATAAAAGAGAAAATGGTTGATTAGGAAGGTTTTAGACTGACTGAAGGAGAATTATTCATAAATATGATACTTACCCAAAGAAAAAGAAGCAAAGAATGTCCTATATAGCAGTAGGAGAAATTTAATGGAAGAAATGCCAAACTGTCCAAGCCATACTCCCAGAGAGCATTTTTACTTCTCAAGTGGCTCTCAAGGGCAATGTTGATATTACATCAGATGTACTTGGAATAAATTTTTTGTTAAGCAGGCTTAGATCATCCAGAAAACAATCTGCAATCTTGATAAGCTTCTGAAAACAAACAAACAAACCTGGGGGGTGGGGTAGAATATTTCTAACACAATTCTGAAGAAATAATTTAAACTTCCTCTGTTGTAAAACCAATGAAAGTATGGATACTTAAAGCAGGCAGTGATCCAATTGTCCTTAATTTTTGCTAGAATCCAAGAATATGGATGAAATTATCACTCATATTCTCTGCAGAAAATGGGACAAAAACCTCTCTTGACAAAGGAATGCAACAACCGTAAAAAATGACTGACTCTGAAATCCTCTGCTGGGTTTCAGAGATCTGCTGCTGGGACGAAAGCTAACCTAAGCCCGGGCAGGTCAAGGGCACCGGGCGGAGATGGGTGGGGAGATGCGCTGTGCCACCCAGCCCGACACTGACACAGCTCTGGCTTTTCCAGTGCGATAAGAAGGCAGGAGCCACTAAAAAACTAACCTAGGATTCAGTTTCCTTTCTTTCAAATGGAGGGTGGCCAATATGCTTCCCTGTCTTATGGGGGTGCGGGGGGGAGAAGCCCCTGGGAATGGAGACTTCAGCAGCCCTGCCCTGGAAGTCTAGCCACTGCTTAGGAGGTGGGGAAGGGAATTTGCCCCTCAGTGGCTGGCCTTTCCTTCATGTATGATGATACCGCCGCTTTTCTCAGCCACATTCCTCTCATCCCACACCAGTTTGTAGACATTTGCTGTCAGTAGAAAGGGTTGGCCTTCTCTAACCTTTATGCTCTTATGAAAGCAAAAGCTGATATCTTCATAAAAGCAATTCACCTTCTTGGGAGAAGATGGGTTTGACTCTTAAAATGATTGCATTTATAACTGCGTAAATTAATAAGTATAGAAATTATTCAGTAGAAGTCATAAATTGGAAAGCATTTTTTTGTGTGTGTGTATTTGTTGAAAGTTCACCTGCAATTGTGTTAAATCCTCACTCTTAGCAACCAGTATAGCATCTTTCTTTTTTGCTTGGTCATAATTTCACTAATGCATAATGGTCATAATTTCACTAATGCATAATTAATTTCATTTTTACAACAGGGCTTTACTGGAAAAGATGGTGCAATGGGACCCAGGGGTCCCCCCGGGCCACCGGTAAGAATGGAGTGGGTTGCGTCGTGGACTCCCTGCCCCACGCCCCCATCCCGGTTAGCCAGGGAGAAGCCTGGTAACCTGGCCCCGGAGGCACAGTCCGTCTGTTCTGTGGGGGACACTGTCCCAGGGAGCTGTTTGTTTTTGTTTCTCTAAATTGGAATGGACTAGAGAAAACAGATGTGTTTAAATACAGTGTCTTTCTGTTTAATCAAGTTGTGTTTGAAAAATAGAAAAATATCCCCAACTCACTTGGCCACCAGCCGGTCAGCACCCCAGCTCCTTCCATCCCTGCTTTGAGTAGTGGAGTTTTATAACTTTACTGGTTACTTCCTATTCTAGAATTTTAAGATTCTGTGGCCCATGATATCTGAATTTTACAGATATTTATTACTGAGCAGCTTTCAGTCATTCTGAGGAAGTATTAGCCAAGTAGGTATAGATAATATCTTTGGGGAAAAAAATGAAGCCAATGATTTGAAAGTGGCCACCCGTGTAATCTCTGTCCAGATGAGGCCAAAGTTAAATTGTTTGAGATGATGGATGCCCTTCATGTCTCATGGCGGAATATGAAGACTCAAGAGCATATGTTAAAATAAGTTTATGATTTATGTTTAATATGTATGTTCTCAGGTAGAGTTTAAATGTACAGTAAATTTCCATTTTAAGTATTTATGACAAAGCTTAAAATTTGCACAAATAATTGAAGTAAAGGATTGCTTTAAAAAATCAGATGATTCCATTTTGAGGTAATTTTAGGCCTTAGGACATAATGTATTGACGAGCAGATACTACAAATGGTCTAATAAAAAATAAGGCTAAAATGACTCAAAGCTGTGTTAAAAGCAACAGGAAGAAAGCCTCATGGTTTTGCTGGGGGGTGGGTGCTGGTATGATGGGACAGCTTGGAGGTGTGGAGAACCATACCAAAGAAAAAGTGAATGTCCAGGCTCCACGGACACAGGAGGACTCTGCCGCCCTGGTGCCCAGGATGGCGCCAGACAGCTACCACCGTGATTTCCTCTCCAGCCAGAGTGATCTCTCCTGTCTTGATAGGTTTCTGGTTTGGTAATGGAAATAAACTAGAAAGCAGGAATTGGTAACCAATTTACTGGGGTCACAGTTTGTGAATTGTGAAATTGGTTATATATATATATATATATGTATATATATATATATATTTTTTTTTTTCTCAAATGGTCTGAAAATACATTTTAGAACTATACAGTCCATAAGGATTGAACAGGAACTTTCAAGATTTTTTTCCTTCATGTTACTTTAAAATTGGATTTTACTCTTCCTTAATATGGGAGTATCTGCTATTTCTTACAAAAGCTTTTAAACTGGCCCCTCTCTGCAAAGTGGCTCCCCATGAGATTCTTCTTGCACCATAACACACCCGTTCTTGCCCTGTGTGTTTGCAGGGGAGCCCAGGCCCACCAGGAGTCACCGGGCCGAGTGGGAAGCCAGGAAAACCCGGGGACCACGGCAGACCTGTGAGTGGACTTTGTGCGACCAGAGTCATTTCACTGTGGTCATAAATAATGAGGGGGCTTCCAGGCTTTGGCACAGTTATGTTATCTCTGCTGCAATGTGTTTTTGAAGCATTTGCTGAAATGATGCTAAAGCCCTGGATTTAACATGGTACTCATTCTAAAGTTTTCCTCTCTGAGTTATAATATTCTGGGATGAAAATTGTGGTCATAGAGTTTCTTTAAAAGGAGAATGGGATTAAGAGCCAAGGCACATATTTCTACACTGTATAAACACTCAGAGCTGGGTCAGCAGAAGGATTTTTTTCTATTTAGGAGTGGTATGCTGCTTGAGATAGAAAAAGTACATGGTGGTGGTGCATGGCCTCCGCTCTGCTCTGTGGATATTAACCCTTTTCCAGCCAGCCACGCAATTTGCTCTTTTCTCTGTCGTGAGGATGTTGGGACATGTGGTTCCAGAATTAAAAGGATTTTTCTCATCTACGATGTTACTTTTTCATATTGTCCTGCTCCAATTTATACCCGGTTTAATGGGTATAAATTTAGTCAGATATTTTGGTTAATATAATAGTTGAGATGGCATTACACATATCTGGTATTTTCAAACTAGGATCTCTAAAACTGAATTTGAAGTTCCTAAAATATCCAGCAATGTTTGTAATGATTGTTGAAGTTCATAGTTTTCTTTATAAGCTCTTCTTTATTTGTACAAAGCATGAATTTATGTTAGCAAGTTTTTATTTTGGTCTGAGTAGAATTCTGAAATATAAAAATTTATCTTAAGGATAATTAAGTCCAACTATTAGCAATGACACAAATCTATCAGGACTGTTTTTCTGTACAGAATTTCTCTAAAGTATTGTCCAAGTTACATAAAACCAATTAAAAATTTTTTTAATGTCAAACCAATTGAGAGTGGAATCTCTCTGTGCCATGGCCTGCCTTCTGTGTTTACATAAAATTAAGCAAGCAGCATAAAGGTGGAGGGACTCCTGATGTGCTTTATGACCCGTGTGTGCCCTGGCATGCGAATTTATTACTCTTTTCCTCAATCATGGTGGAGACTTCACAAGAACAGTTAAACTCTTCTACCCATTCAGAATTCTATTTTATTGGATTTTTCCATGTAAGAATATTACTGATGATCGGTGGCTACAGCCAGAAACCTGAAAGAAGCTTCTGCTTCCTTTATTTGAAATGTGATCTCTAGACACAAGCAATAAAGATGATTTCTACAAATCAGATACACCAGAACAGTCTCAGAGTGGCAGTAAATTAAAAAACCATACCAGGAGCAATCTCAAAGTAGCAGTAAATGTAAAAAAAGAATTCCCTACCATTTACAAAAGGCTATAAACTAAATAATAGCATTTCTGTTAAGAGAAGGCAGAGCCAAAGTCCTGATTTCTTAGGCGTATAAATTGGTAACGTTTCTTTGGATCTTATCTACCCCCTTTCTTCCCTCTGTCTTGTTCATCCTTCTAAGGCGGCAAGTTGCCCCTCCTGTCCTGCCCTATTCTATGCCACTGTTAATTTCCAAGTCTCATGCTAGCAGGTGGGTGTGTCAGGGTCTCTGCTGCAGAGCTCAGCTCAGTCACTGTCAGCTTAGGTCCTTAGCTCCTGCGACTAGTCGCTGCCTTGCTGCTCTGACGACTCTGATGTTACCATAAGCGCTGTACTCAGGAGCTGCCTGTGGGATATTTGCATCCATTTACTCAGTACCTCTCCATGCTAGTCAGAGACTTCAGAGGCAGCAGTGAACAAGCCCTTGCCCTCATGGAGAGGCCAGCAGGGGACGAAGACCAAGATCATACACAAACAGGGTGGTGATGAGTGACACGAGGAAAAGGCGACTGAGCACAGTGTTTGGGAGGGACTACGGTGGGGGAGAGGTGGCTGCTCCAGATGCAGTGGCCAGGGGCCTGAGGAGGTGACGCTGCAACGGAGGGGGACAGCAGGCTGTCGGAAGGGCTGCGGAAGGAGTGCAGGCGGTGGGAACATCATGAGCAAAGCCCTGAGTCAGGACTGAGTGTGGCATGTGAGAGCAGAGGGGCCTGGGGGCCAGCGGGAAGGCGGGGGGGAGGGAGGAATCAAAAGGAGGTCAGGGAGTGCGCACGGGGGCCTGTGGACCAGCCGGCCCATGAGAAGGAATTCTCACTTTATTCTATGTGTGGTGGGAAGCCCGTGGATGACATCTAATTTTCCTTCTAAAACCATCCCTCTGGCTTCTGTGTGGAGACTGGACTCTAAAGAAGCAAAACGGGCAGCAGGAAGACCAGTGAGGGCACTGACTGCAGGATTCAGGAAAAAGCCTGGGAGACTCTAAGAAGTGGCTCAGTTTGCGATGTTATCTGAACTCCACACTTGTCAAGGGTTGGATGTCCTTTTCATGATAGTAGTTGGTAGCCTGGAAACATATCACTGGAAGACAAAAACTTCTTGCACCATAAGGAAAACTTTTTCCAAGATCTGGTCCTGGCCAGTGAAAGGCCTGACAGAGAACAGACAAATATTCTGTGGTTGCATTTGGATGCGGGATCACCATTTGGACTGAGTTATTTAATAAGGGAGACACGTGGTTCCTTTTATACCCAGTGCACAAAAAATCACTAGAAGAAGTCAGAGAAACATATTTAGTTAGGAAATTGACACAAAACCCACTGGTTCTTAACTAGAACTAAACCAAGATGAACTTTATGGCCACCCAGCCGAGCTACCCAGCCATGGTCATGTGAAGGAAAGGATAATGCTACCAAGGGCAATTCTCACATGCATTTCAGTTCCAGTCCTATGTTGTGAGTGACATCAAAAAAATGTATACATAGTATTTAACTTCTAAATTTGACCATAAAATTCACATCTTAGTACTGTTTCAGAGGATGTGCTTCTGGGAGAGAGAGAGAGAGAGAGAGAGGCAGAGAGAACAGATTCATTTTAACAGACAAGCAAAATGTGAGTGACATGGACATAAATGTGAAGTGTCATTTTGCTCATTTGTTAGAAAGTTGCTCTTTCATCATGTCCATTCACAATTCATTTTAGACCACATTTGTCAATTTCTAATACATGGAATTTCTATATTTCAGGGTCCATCTGGATTGAAAGGAGAGAAAGGCGATAGAGTATGTATTTCTTAAAAATAAACATTCATTTATTTTGTGTGTTAAACATTGAAGTCCACAACTATAGTGATAATCCGCTAATGATTCTCATTGATTTACTCAACAAGGGAGACATTGCTTCCCAGAACATGATGCGGGCCGTTGCAAGACAAGTCTGTGAACAAATGATAAGTGGTAAAGTTTATTTTCTTTATAATGTGTCAGTGGTTTTTAAATTAATTGCTGGAAAATGCAGAATTTGAGTCATAAAGTTTCTAAGATTATGTTTCTATTTCATTTTGGATGGTCTCTTATTTTTATACATTGTTAGCTTTGTATCTGGTCAGATAAAGCTGCTGATGTTTTAATGATTGTCATTAAGATAAAATAATAACCCAGCGTTAAATAATAGGCTGTCATCCTTATATCCAGTCTGATGTGAAATCATATTTTAAAAGGGCTTTTCAGTTTCCACATTAGGATTTGTAGGGATCTCCATCTGGGTATATGTAGATGCAGCCAACATTGCATCTTTTAAGTCGTGACCTTTAGGTCATTCTGTGACTTGCAGGAAGGAGGCCCACTGAGATTGCTTTGCTCCCAGGAAGTCTGGGTGAGGGCCTTTTCATTGCCTCCTGATATTTCACAGGCCCTTCTTGCTCCGTGAGGCCTGCTATGTGATGAAGCTCAGTGCGGGAAGCTGAGTGTAGCCTTGAGCCCAGGGGTTCCTTTCCCAGTGGTCCTAATCGGTGCTTCTTGAAGTGTGGTCCCGCGGAGCACCCCCATCCTGATCACCTGTGGGCCACACCCGAAAGCTGGTGGGTCGCTGTCTTTGGAGGTGAGGCCCAGGGTTCTAGCTTTCAACGTGTCCCACAGGTAATTCCAATGTATGCTAACGCGTGACTATCATTGCCTTAGGTACACACAGAAATGGTACGATTTCTCAGCTTAAAAAGGCCCTCTCTTGAGTGCCACCGCCTGGCAAACCTCAGGGCAGCATTTCAGCTACATGAAACTTCTACAGCTCTCCCTGCTGCTGGGAATGTTTGTGGCCTACTGCTCAGTTCTCTGTGGAGGCGGTTGTTTATCAAGGATCATTTTGTCCGGCGTGACTGGAGTGTTTCATGTTATTTTTAGGATCCCAATTAGAATGTTTCCTTAAGGGGGGGCGAGGAGGCGGAGAGAAGGCAGCCTCACCCTCCCCTGCCCCCCTTGCTGGGTTTCTCACTGACAAGTGTTTCTATTTGTAGGTCAGATGAACAGATTCAATCAGATGCTGAATCAGATTCCAAACGATTACCACTCCAGTCGCAGCCAGCCAGGCCCCCCGGGCCCGCCGGGCCCCCCTGGCGGCGCCGGAGCCAGAGGAGAACCGGGCCCTGGGGGGCGGCCGGGCTTCCCGGGCACACCGGGCATGCAGGGACCCCCGGGCGAACGAGGTAGGCGTTTCTGGCGGCTGCAGAGGGAGCAGGGGAGTAATTTGCTGGCGTAGGAGCTGGGTCAGGGCGAGAGGCGTGCAGGAGTCCGCGCTGGCAACCCACTGCGGTCATGCTGGGGTCGGGCAGGAGAGCCGCGGCCGAGGACCGTGCCCCGCAGGCCCCCGCAGGCGCCGCAGGCCGGAGAGGCCGCGTCTTTGCAAACAGGAGGATTCTTCCAGGGGACCTCAGTCAAGATGATGCCGTTTCCATGTTGTTACTGGGAAAGCCCGCATCGGAGCAAACGGAATCAGGCCCGAAACCTTCCTGACTGTCGCGGCTGCCGGGCGTGGGGCAGCGGCTGCCCTTACATGGCCCTGCCCCTGGGCCCACGTGCCTTCGCTTCCTTTATTCAGGGCTGGCACGGGGCTTACGTGTTTCCTTGGCTTTAACATCACAGTAGATATGTGTAATTGGAGCAAAAGAAGGAAAATAAGATTCAAAGTAACAGTTATTCTGGAGGAAACGTAGGCATTTCTATGATTCAGATGGTTTAGGTGCTGTAGGAAAAGCACGAAAGATAAGACACCTTTGAGGTGTTTTTAAGTGAGTTGTAACTGTTTATTCAAGGTTTCTGTTCTTAATTACTGTTTCTAAAAATACATATTAGACATGTTTGTTTTCTTCAAATAATTTTTCCCCGGACTTGTAGCCAGATTCGTTTCTTGGCCATGAATCTGGAATTACACAAATGTCTAGAAAGAATTTGGCTTAAAGAGTAAACTTCTGTGAAAAATTAGATTCTGCTTTCACTGAGGAAAATGAGTTCGTTGAGTCAAGTGTTATCAGTTAAGACGGAAGCTCCATGTTTTCAGATAATTTTCTTCTCCTCCCCCCTCAGGTTTGCCAGGAGAGAAAGGAGAATGGGGTGTCGGCTCTCCCGGACCCCGAGGGCTGCCTGGACCCCCAGGTAGGTTCACTGCATCACGTCAGAGGTATGAATGGTGGCAGAGCATGCAGCCCCCAGGAGATTCACGACCTCCTTGCGGTAGCTTCAGGCAGGCCTGCCATCAAGGAGTGTATTTTAAGCAAGAAGCTCAACTTGTGTAACCTCTTCATTTTTATGTTTGTGCTCAAAAAACATTTGAATGTGTTCTCTTAAGCATTTACTATAACGTTAATATATGAGGGTATGAATTTCAGTGACATAGAGGTTTGCTGGTTTTTTTATGGACTTCCTATTTGGTTTGGCCTCAGAGCCTTTATAGATGGTGTCACTTGCTGTTTATTTTAATACTGTTCAAGATATACTTCGTGGACTGAAATAATGTATCCTCACTAAAAAAGCCTGACACTCTGGAATATTTCACTCACAGATTGCTTACTGATGTTGTGGAAAGAAATAATAGCCAGTTGCCTTATGCATTTCATTTACTTGGTTGAAGATGAATTTGTTTTCTTCATTGTCAGGTCCATGAGACCCTTGTAACCGAGGTCAGAGCCCTGGGGGTTAAATCTTCTAGGTTATGTTAACCATAAATATCACTTGGTCCAGAAATAACACTGCTTCAGAGTCCGGAGGTGTGGAGCAGGCACCCCACCGGGCGGTCTGACGAAGCCAGCGGGGCCATGTCCTTCTGATAGTCTTGTTTCTGAGAGTGGAACAAATTAGAGAACCCGTGGGTATTCTCAGTTTGGCTTAACTCTTGCTAAGTCAGTTTTCTTTGCACTAATTCCTAATGAACCACTGGTAAGAAAGTTCCATACTTCGGTTCATCCCAGCGATTTCTTGAGGAAATGTTTTCTTACCATATGCTAGTGAATCTAGTCCTGAGGTAGTAGGTGCCCAGTATTGCTGACCACCTCAGGACATGCAGGTGGCAAGAGGGGAAATATCTGTTTAACCCCACCCCAGGTCCGCAAGGAGAATCCAGAGCCGGTCCACCAGGGTCCACAGGGTCAAGAGGCCCACCCGGGCCCCCTGGTCGTCCCGGAAACTTAGGTATCCGAGGCCCCCCGGGCCCTCCTGGATACTGCGACTCATCCCAGTGTGCCAGCATCCCGTACAATGGGCAAGGCTACCCAGGTATGTCGTGGCTGTGGTAGGGACCCAGACTCACCTGAATTAAAGAACCTCTGTGGAAATGAAGTTCCCTAGGACTTAAGGACATTGACTGGAGGTTTTCTTGAAGATATCAGCTCTTCTAGTTGTATGTTCTGATTATGTAGTAATATTGTTCTTTCTCAAAGCATAAATCATTATTTCATTATTAGGAGTTGAATAATTTTTTTCTTCGTATAATTCTGCATCTACTTAATCACATCATAGACCCCTCCTTATTTCTCTTGGGAATTCAAAGATTGCTGCCAATTGCCTGTTTTGTTTTTTCCAACTAAAAGTTTGGGAACAGGAACTTGTCCTTGTAGAATGCCAAGACTATATACGAAAAATTGTCTTGGGGCATCTGATATAGAGGCAAACTGTTTGACAGCCTGGGACAGGTGACAGAAAATCATTCACTGTCTCACATGATCCGTGGAATTAATAACTTATAAAATCTGGGACTTAATTTTTTTTTATAAAAGTTGGTGGTGAAATTCTAGTGTTTGACGACTATAGATGGCAGAAGCCTGATGTGGGGGGGCATGTGGGGACAGGAGAGCTATGCTGATCTGGAAATAAATGGGGCCCTTTCCATCGGCACACCCTCAAACATCTTGCAAGTTTTAAAAATGATGCTGCTGTTTGATATGTTGGCTACTGGCGAATAGTGCATGAGTAGTTGAATATCCAGATATCTATATATCTATATATTTATATGCATACTTACATGACTGAAAGTCATAGTGAATATTAAGGTAAATTCTCATGCAACCCATTCATGAAATTACAATTGAACTCTTTACAAAATGCATTTCAATTATCTGTGCCTTGTGGTACATGTGAAGAACTGGAAATATATGGATATATATATATATATATATATATATATATATACTTTAACCAACAGATACTTAGATGGATGTGTATATGTATTTTTTGCATAGTAATTCAACTTTTAAAAACTATCATCTTTGACCTGTTTCAGGTTCCGGCTAACACATTTTCTAAGTCGCCAGTGCTGCTTACAGTTTGAATACATGAAAATCCTGTTTCTGAGATGTTTGCGCACGTGCTTATTAGGAAATGAGTTTGTATGGAGATCGCCCCACAGGCATGGTTAAGAACCGGGTGGACATCATAAAGGAGGGTGGAGACTCTGTACTAACTTGACTGAGACAAAAGCAGTTGTGTTCGTTTATAAGCCTGATGCATTTCAGTAATAATGTAGAAAACTCCTATTAAATAAGCGTTCAAACATACAGCCATGAGGAGCCTCAGCTGTGCAAGCGGGGCATAATGAAACTACTAACCAGTGGAGATGATGCTGTTTTGAGCAAAACAATTAACCTGGTGACAGAGAAACATCTTACGTAAATAATAAACTAATTCTGGCTTGTAAATGATTTGTATGTGATCGTCCACTAAAATCACTTACCAGCTCCGCAGTAAGCTTCTGCCTCAAGGCCTGCTTCTTGCTCTCTGCCGAGGTAACAGCGAATGGAATCTCATCTCTTGCTTCTTAGCGACGGTCTGATTCAGGGCATGTGTATGACTGTTACGATTTTTGTACATGTACTCACCTTCGGGTTTTGTAATTGCAACTTGCAAACCAAAGTTTTACAGTCACTTTCTCCCCGTTTCGCTGTAGTCCCTGGTGTTCCGCACTCACCAGCTGTACCTCAGTGTGTGGGAGGGATGCCCCCCCCAATGGCATGTACTGTATCTTACCTGGTCACAGCAATTTCACCTCCAGAGGCCACAAAGCTTCCCCTCACCTCCTCATCTCTCTAAAGTGTGCTTTGAAACGAGGAGTTTGAAATCATGAGCAGTTATCTGAGAAAAACCCTATGTAGGCCCTACGTTTACGGCTCCACGGCCCAGGCTCTGACCGTCTCCAGGTATCTGTGCAATGATTGTATTTACTGCTGGATCTTTGAAGGTTAAGCGAAGAGGTGCCATTTCTTATTTGGTCGCCCCCAAATTCCCTCTGCAAATGGAAGTATCCGAACATCGTAACTCATCTGTTTGTAGCCATGAGCTTAGGACGGGCCGCCCCCGCCCCGGTGGTGACACCCCCGCCGCGCGCGCCCCCCCACCCGCGCGCTAACTGTGCTGTTGACTCGGACAGAGCCCTTCGTGCCGGAGCGCGAGCCCTTCGTGGTGCCGGCGGAGCCCGAGCGGACGGCGGACGAGTACGAGGACTACGGCGCCGACCAGCCGGCGGCCGGGCGCGCGCAGGGCCCCGCGCAGTGACCCGAGGCCGCCCCCCGGGAGGTGCTGGGACTGCCCTTTACAGACCGGGTAGAGCGGCGCGCGTCCCAGCCGAGCGCCCTTTCCTGACTGCAGAGAGCCTGGTCCTGCAGGAAGCCTCGCTCCCTCCCGACGCACAGTCTGTAGACTCCTTGTCCTTTGCCCTTGAAATGCTTGCAAAGCACTTTGTTCACAAAAGCTGCAAGGAGAGAAGGTGCCTTGTGCCTCTAGCACCATGGGCAGCCTCAGTGAATCGCTTAGGTTAAGCAGTAAGTTCTGGAACCCAGAAGTACTGTGTGTTTTTTCCAGTGCCCTCTTGCAAGTCAGTTACACCACGATTCAAGGAATTTCCTTCCTGAAACCAAACCAGAGGGAGAAGTCAGCCCCGTTGCAGTGATTTATCTTCCTCGCCCTCTTCTGCACACGTTGGAGCATAGGATGCTCTTGCACATCTCCTTTAACAAGCACAAACCTTAAAGCCGTGTAGCTGAAACTCTTGTATCGACTGGATACAGCTCCATATTGCCTTAAATCTCCTTGTTTTAGACACACTAACATTTATGCCAAATGGCAGATTATTCTGCAGAGATGGAATTGCATGTTTGTGCTGTATATTTAGTATGAAATTTTTTTTCCCAGAACATGTTTCTTAGTTATCAAAAGCAGTTGGAAAATGTTTGCAAGACTATGAACATAGAATTGCTGCTTTTATATTTTAACTGCAGATTGTGAATTTCACTGCCTTATATTATTTATTTCTGAAACAAAAGAGGCATTTTTCAATAAAACTACTGAAAATTTGACATGGTGTTTCTTCTTGAATGGCCTTTTGGACTGTTTAGGCTGTTGATAGAACAAACAAGTTCATATCCTTGGATACAGTTACAAATCTTGGTACTACTGTTAAATGATGCTAAATAATTTTAGATTTTTAATGATATGGTGAAGTCATAGAGAGTGGTAAGAGCCTTAAAAAGCCCAAAAGATTCCAAAGTCTTTATTAGGAACATAGAGGATGTGTGGGTGGGTGGAAAACAACTAGGTATCCTAGGAGACCTCAAACATCCTTTAACCACCCACATGATTTCATATGCATTTAATCACTTTCCTATACCATACTTTACCCAATAGCATGTTTAATTGCAAAAAGAAAAACTCCTTAATGGAAAGTTTACATTTACTGATACCTTTCTTTTGTACCTTTACAAATGCAATATCATTCTAAATAGCAAAGAAAATAATGTAAATGTTATTTCAAAAGAACCAACACAAGTTGAAGAGAGAGAGGCAGTAATAGGAAAATTTCCACAGAGCAAAATTCCTGAGTTAAATACTTCATGGAGACCAAGATCGAGAGGAATAGACAATAAATGAATGTACTGTGCTCAAGGGTTCAAGCAGACTCATAGCACTCACCTGTAATTCCCAATATGTACACTTTGAAGTTAGAAGAGACCAAGGAGATCATCCCATCTCTATGTAGGAAGTAACAGATTTTGCTGATTAGTATCCAAACAAGATTAAGAATCTAGGTCTGATGGTTCTTAACCCAGTTTTGTCGCCTGATACTGTCTTCTCCTCTCCCTCTTCTTTTGTGGGGACACATGTTCTTGGGGCAGGATCCTTCCAACCTCAGAGTTCTATGAATTTATTGTGATCATTTTCTGTTTCATTTGGCTTCTGATGAGACATCTACGAGGAGCCTGAATGCCTGGGGTGCTGGCCCGCCTGGTCCCAGGCTGCAAAGGTCCCACCTGCTCCGCCGGCCAAGCGCAGGTCTGGTCCTTCAGGCTGGCGATGTGCTGACGGACACCCTCTGGTCTGTGCTGCGAGAGGAGCTGAGGGACCAGGCAGTCGTGACCAGTGATAACTAGCTGAGGTTTTATTTTCAGATTTGCTCCTGAATTGTTTGCTGAATCTTATGTTAAAATTATTCTGAGTGATCACTGATCCTGAGTGCACATGACATACGGTAGGGAAAGGACGTCAGGTAGTCTGAGTTTGAAAACTGGTGGTAAAACCCACAAAACCAAACACATAGGTGCTGGGTTTTTACTTCTTTAAACTTTCTTTGGGGAAATACAGAACAACTTGAAATACTTCCGGGTCTTTAGATTTGAAAACATAAGAAATTCATTCTTTATAATTTGTATTTGAAGCCAGGGCTCTTATTTTTAACAAACTAGCCTGAAGTAACTGTGGGAAGGGGTTAGCTTCTAATGAGGTCTATAGTGGGAAATGTTTCAAAATTTAGAAATAACACATAGACTTGAATTTCTGAGTATTTTAAATACTTTGTACAGTGGGATTAACAATTTAGCAAGTTTAACAGGTGGCTGCACATACATTTTGTCAGATTTCTGAACATTTAATTTTGAATGTGTAAAGAATTATATTGCTTATGCAGTTGCTCAGACTTAACATTTTATTTTTAATATGAATAAGGTCAGTGTAATTGCTCCTAAATATTTACTATTTATGATATCCATTACACTGTATTTGGCACATAAGATATCCCTCATTTGGTTTTAGTCATAAAGAATAGTTGTGGTATATCCTTTATTTTCAAAGACACTCTTTTAAGTAAAAATTAATATTGATACCTAAGTCATCTTACACCTGTGGTTAGAAAATGAATTTAGATGTGACTGCCTCAGTGAACATTTATTAACTTTTTCACTCTTAGATCTAGTGCTGAAGGTTACCGGGAAAATCACGCAGATTTCCTGTCAGGAAATGACCTGTAGGCTGGATACTTGCAGATCCTGTCTCCAACACACATCTCTTCCTGGCTCCGTGTCAGTATGTCCGACTACATACCCCTCCTCGAGGTTCCACAGACACCTCAAAATGAACACATCTGATATTCCTTAGGATTAGAATCAGCTGTGATTCACAAAGTCACAAAATAACAGTGACTTAAACAGGTAGAAATGTCTTTTTCTCATGTTTACCCAGACTCTTTTTATTGGCTGCTCTGCTTTCTGTGGTTCCTGTGGGCTAGTTAAACTCATGGTTCAAGATGGCTGAGAGCTGTCATAGTTCTAGCTATTCTGTCCATGTTACCCTGAAGGAAGGAGGGAGTGAAGAACCCCTCCCCCTCCCCCTTTAAGGATACTTCCTGGAGGTCACAAACACAACTCATAACAAATTTTTATTACATACCATTAGCCAGAACTTAGTCCTTTAGCTACATCTAGATGTAAGTGTGAAATGTTCTTTTAAGTGTCCATGTGCCAAACTAAAAATCAGCTACTCTATTACTATGCCAGAGGGGAAATGAATGCTGGGGGTCAGCTGAAGGCTTTAGTCTTTGACCCAGTGGGCGAGTCTGGTGTACTTTCCCATAAGTCTGATTTTCCTCCATTGTCTCCACCAACCACCAAGTTCCTCAGGCTAGAAATATGAGAGTCACTGAGCCTCATCTTCCCCTTCTCACATCTGATCAAGTCTGGCTAATTGAGCACCTACATAGATCTTAGGTCACCCTGTTGTCACTCCCCCAATCCTTAGCCTCTTCAGTGAGTGATCCCAGCACCTCCTGACTTGACCCCAAAGACCGCTGAGACTCCCTGTGCCTCCCAGAGTTGGTGGGGGGGGGTGCCCTCCTCCCTCCTCGGCACTGTTTCCAGACCGACAATCCTTCCCTCTGGGAAAAGCCTTTATCGTTCGAGTCTCATACGTAATCTCCGTCACTGCCATCTATTTACCGTATGCTCATTGCACCCCCATTCGGTCTAGGCTTTCATTCGGGGCCATCAGTGCCTTTATCCACCACAGCATCCACCATCTTCTGGGGGTCTTACCCACCCAGGTTGGATGACCAAGCCCATGTCACCCATCAGTTGACCTTCCTATCCCGCAAGAGCTTCTCTTTCACTCAGTTTCAGTTGTTCAGTCTCCCAGGCTCTTCTCCTGGACTTATGCCAAACTCCCACTACTCTGAAATCACTGATTCAGACACTCCACCCTTCCTGGCTTTTCAGCCCCCCCCAGCCCCTGCCCCTGCAGCCGCCTCCACTTCCATCATGACACTCAGCGCAGACGGCCCTTCTTGTTCTTCTCAGCCGGCGGCTCCTCCTCATCTTCACTTCCTTCCTCGCCCGGCTCAGACTCCATGTCTTGGTCACATACC
Organism: Manis pentadactyla; assembly: GCF_030020395.1. Classification (NCBI taxonomy): domain Eukaryota; kingdom Metazoa; phylum Chordata; class Mammalia; order Pholidota; family Manidae; genus Manis; species Manis pentadactyla. The sequence goes on from NC_080034.1 coordinate 6,340,478, forward strand.
CAGTTTATTGAACAGCCTGAAGTCCGAGGAGTACAGAACTAGTTTTATTTTTCCTTAGCCACTACCTTTAGCTATGTTCTGTTGGATATTCTTTTCTCTCCCTTAGCATGCCTCAGGCAGATCCCATTACTTTTAGGTCATTTCGGCGTGAATACTGTAGCCCAGTCCAGGGCGACTTCATGCACTTGAAAACTTTCGTGTCCAGGCCCATTTAATACTCATTTTCCTTACTATGTTAAAGTTAAAACTTAGAGTAGGGACTTGGACAGCAGAGATGGTATGTCAGCTATTTCCTCCAGCACGTGCCACAGAATCCTCTCTGTAGGCCGACACCCACCCTGTGGCAGGTGCCCAGGTGCTGCTCCGCATGGTGGGTCGCTGTGTGTGTGTGTTTATAGTGGGGCTCATGGGGCCACGCCCTCTGCTCAGTGATCCCCAAAATGACCCCTTCCAGCTCCCACTCGGCTTTCATCCCCGTGGGTATGTCACAGCTACTTACTGCTCAGGTCTCCTCCCCTGACCTGAAGTCCTTCTGGGAGGGATTCCGGGAAGATGGCTCAAGTCTGGCCTACTTTCTAAGTCCCATTTACCATGAGAGACTCCTGCACCCTGGTCAAGCCAAACGAAAGGAGGTCTGCCCCCTCAAGTGTCCCCTCAAGTGTCCCCTCAAGTGCGCCTCTCTTTGCCTGACCGCCTCCCATTCACTGTTCTCCATTCAAGTGCGTAGGCACGTGAGCAAGGCCAGCAAGCCGGCTGTGCAACAGATTTCACCTGTGGAAAAACGTACCCTTTGAGCGCCACGGACGGTTTTCTTAAAGCTTCTTTCATGTGGCTCGCTGGGTGATGGTTTGAAGCACTCTTGCTATAACGTATAAGGTATAAGGGAAAAGCCACAACTCTCTGTCCTACACCCATGATCACCTGCTTCGGTGGAGTCTTCTCGATTCTTCTGCAATTGCCGGCTGCTTGGGGGCGATGGAGTGAGAGTCTGGCTGGCAGGGCCAGTTCCACCAGTTCTTGGAAGTTCCGAGGAAGTGTGCTTCATGGCTCTCTTTATTTATCTATCTGTCTATCTATCTATCTATCTATCTATCTATCTATCTATCTATCTATCTATCTATCTATCTATCTATCTACCTATCTATCATCTATATTTATCTATCTATATATTAAGGTATTATTGATATACACTCTTATGAAGGTTTCACATGAAAAAACACTGTGGTTACTACATTTACCCATATTATCAAGTCCCCACCCGTACCCCATTCATGGCTCTCTTTAGAATGGGGGTGGCACTTACGGTTATTCTCATCCTTATGGCCATTTGTCCACTTCTAGTCAAAAGGAAAAGCACCTTTAATATCCTATTGTCCAAACGAGCCAAAGCCCCTTGCTCCTGCCTCCCTCTGTCACCGTGTGAAACATTAAACTGACTCCCAATTCTCCCAGCTGCTTAGAACCCCCATGACTGTACCTGGGACACTGGAGCACAGTTGGAAAAAGATCACACTTTGGGGTGATTGTTGTGTCTACACATCCATTATGACTGATCCCAAGCTCCCTGTGAACACCGCTCAGGAATTTGACCAGCCATATTCTCAACCCCAGGGGTTCTCACCCCTGAACCCCAGCCCTGCCCCTTGACCTGACGACGGGCTTTCTTGCTTCTCCTCACAGACACAATACGGAGCCAAACCGGCCCTTCTTCCCCCACCACGGCTACCAAACCACCCGCTCCTGGACGCAGCTTTTCTCCCGTCTCAGCTCAGGAGCTTCTCTGCTCCGGGAACTCTGGGTCCTTCTTCATTCCTTCCACAGTCACTGGATTGAGTGCCTGCTCGGTGTGAGGTGCTCCTAGGAGTGGTGCTGGGGCTCTCTGGGGGGGCACAGGGAGACACAGACCCAGTCCCCCTCCTGGGCTCACATGATTAGAGTGAGAAACAAGGAACAAGCAGGCAAAGCATGTGTGGTCAGAGGGCGATGAGGTGCCCTGTGTCGGGCAGACTGGTGAGGAAATGTCTGTTTGAGCAGAGACCTCAGTGAAGGGCGGCTGAGGACACGAGGCTCGAATCTGGCTGATAATTTCATCACCTGGATTCTTTCATAAGCGTATGCATTGCCAGCCGCATCCCTAAGGTGGACTTTGCCCACAGACAGGAATCACCTGGGGACTTAAAAACCGTCCTCTGAATCCTACTCTCCCAAATCCTGGTTAATTAGACTAGGGTGAGGTCTGCTGACAAGGATTTTTAAAAGCTTCTTAGGTAATTACGTACAGCTAAGGAGCCAAACGACTTTCTAGAGATTCTGATTCAGCACGTTGGAGATGGACGCCGGAGAATATGCCTATTTCAACTCTATTCCTTTGAGTCCTACCATCAGACAGGATGGGAGAATTTTATGCCTCTTTCTTTGGCTTTTGATATCACTGTTATGCTAACGCTGTGTGTCTAGCTCGGTCCCTCCTTCTGATCCCTGAGGCGTGCATATCCAGCTGCCCTGGCACAGCTCCGGCTGCACGTTGTGCAGGCATTTCAAATTCAGTAAGAACAGATTGAAATCCCTCACCCTCCTTTCCACACCGGCTTTTTTTCCCTGCAAGACAGTTTCTTGTCCCTGGGAGTGGTATCCTCTCAATTGCTCAACCCAGAAACCTGGGAATGAACGTGACTTCTCTTTCCCTCACTTCCTACATCCCATCATCACTAAACGCTTTCGATTCTGTCTCCGAAGCACCTTCCAGCAGCTCGGCCGTCTGCGCCCCTACAGCCGTTTTCTTCCTCTGGGCCCCAGTGTCTCGTCCTGGTTCCTCGGAAGTCTCGCGTCTGATCTCTTTCCAGCCACTCTCACCTCCCTCCAACCCGTTTTTCTCACACCCTAGCCGCCAAAATGCCTGTTAAGAATGCAAACCTGGTCATATCACTGTTAAGAATGCAAACCTGGTCATATCACTGTTAAGAATGCAAACCGGGTCATATCACTGTTAAGAATGCAAACCTGGTCATATCACTGCGATTAAAAAAAAAAATCTCTTAGTGGCGGTTAGTTCAGAATCCTTATCAAGACTCATGCGGCACCAGGGATTTGGGCTTTGCCCGCGGACACGTCACTCGTCTCAGCTGGTTCTCCCGGCGGCCCCGATGCAGCTCGGCTCCTTCCTCCCGCGGCCTCACAGGTGCTCATCGTTTACGGGGAACCCAACCTGCCCTCGGCCCCACCCGGCCGCCCTCTAACCTGACGCTGATGGGACCCCCGCCCTTCGCCCCCACAGCTCCTCACGGAGCGTCGCCTTCCCTGCCGGATGCCAGGTTTCCATAAGGACCAGGCACCACATTTATTTTATTCAGCCCTGTGTTCCCAGCAACCCCCTAAGTTGGTGGTGGTCAAGAAATACTTGTTGAATGAGTATTTCGGGTGAAACAAACTCTTTTCCTTGATACCCCAGACTCTCTGCGAGGCGTCGAGCCCCGGTGCGTAGGGCACGGGGCCGCGGCAGGAGCTCTGGTCCGGGGGGCACGATGCGCGCGGCCCCCTCCCCGGGCTGCCCGGCCGCCGGTCCCCCTGCTCCCCGCGCTCCGCAGCCCCGTCGGACGCCGGACCCGAGGTCTCCCGCCAGCACCTGGCCGCGGAGCCCAAGGCGGCGCCTGCCGGGAAGGCTGCAGACAGCACCCCATGCTGACTCTTCAAGGTTGGTAACCGGGAAATAAGGCCCGGAGGTGCCCCCAGGGTCCTGAGCGGCTCACGGGGAAAGCCTTGGCTGTTCCGGAAATGCCGCAGAGGAGAAAGGGGGTTTCACTGTCTTTCATTACAAAGAACTGTGGCCCAAGCCGCTCCCCCAAGAGATGCTGAACCCCGCAGGGCTGTTCAGACCAGGCAGGCTGCTGTGGAGCTGATGTTCTGTCGGGAGAGGGGCTTGTGAAAACTGTCAGTTCCTGGGGCTTTTGACTGTAGCTCAAGTTGCCCCAGATGGGATGAAACAAGCGTGCAAAATGGGAAATACCTTTAATAAGAACATTTCCCAGGGTTGCCGAGTCAAAATAGATGCGAGATATTTATCAGCTTGTTTCTGCTCTCTTAGACCCCCCACGGCAGCGCCAGCTTTTGGAACCTGTTGTTTAAGGCCGGTTGATTTGAGTGGGGCTCAACTAACAAAAACAATTTATACATTTTTTTCCTTCTCGTACACCTTTAAACTTTAGGTTTTTCTTATCTATTCTGTTTTTCTCAACCTCTCATTTCTTAGTGTCTCAATTATCACCATTAGTTTCAGAACAGAATGCTGAATGTAACTGATGCAAGGACATATGAGATATTAAAGAGGACTTCTAATGAACTTGCACAGTATTTTTTCATAGGTATTTTAAATACAGGAAAGAAAGCAGACCTGTAAGCTATTTGGTGCCTGGGGTGGTGCACAGCGTTTCCCCTTAGGCACCCTTGCCAGTATTATCATCCCCATGTACTGATGAGCAAAGTTCAAAAAAATTAAACTGTTGCCCCAGGGTGTAGAGTTGGAAAAGAGAGGAGGCTGTCAGTGTGCGCCTTTCTCCTGCACAAGGTCCCTCCGTTTGCCTGCGGTGATGCAGGCGTGAACTGGCCTGTGTGTCGTGGTGCAGCGAAGCGTGCAAGCTCTGCTCTCAGATAGACGGGGCTTTGAACCGCGGCGTGGGTGCTTTCTGCGAGCCTAAGGAATTCCTTAACCTTTCTGATTCCGAAGTTCTGAAAACTTGGGCCTCATACCTACCTCTAGAGATGCAGGGAGGTGAATGTCAGTATGTGTGGTGGTTGTGACCATATGAGAAGGGTCAGCCAGACGCACACGGCGTGGGGAGGCATTAGGGACCCCCGGCAGCTCTTCGGGCCCACGCAGAGGTTGCTCCCGCTCACGTCCCAGCGTCAGCGTCCCTCCTGCCTCTTCAGTGTTCGGCCCATCGTGCTGAGTTTTGCCGCTGTCCTCCTCTCACGCTTTGAAAGCTTAGTCCCTACTGTCTTCATTCGAATCAGCAGTGAGAGAAGGTAATTGTGGGGACACGGAGTCCCTGATGTGTCCCCGCTCGGCCCATCCAAGAGCCCCAGCGATTTGGTCCCAGCTTAGCCCCTGGGTTCTCTGTGCTTCTTGGGGATCGTGGTGAAGGCTTGGCACACGGTTTTCGCAAGGGTCTTACACCACAGGAATGTAATGTTCCTTGCCTCGACGTGACCAGGCGGAAGAACGTGGAGGAGGAAAATGGGAGAGATGTAAGAAACAGGAAAACTCTGGAAACAGTTGGATTTTTTTTTAGACCTCTGTTGGACTTTGTTAATGAGGATATAGTTTCACAGTTTTTAAAGGTATTGAAATGATGTCTTTTTTAAGTAACATTGTGTTCTTGGGTTGTGGAGTCAAGGGCACATTTTAAGAATACAGTGGTAGGGAAGGCGGTCCACAGGGTGGCTGGCAGCGCAGCTGCAGACAAAGGCTCTGCAGCCAGGGAGACCGACCGGATGTGAGTCTGGACTTCACCACTTCCTGGCCACTTCGGGGAGGTAGCTCAACCTCTTTGAACTTTTCTTTCCGTAAAATGGGTAAAATGTCTCCTTTGCAACGTGATGTTGAGATTATTAGAGATAATACATGTATAAGTACTTGCTATATAGTAATTGATTTTTAATTGAGTGGAAATTTCTAAATAGGTAGAATTGTTTTTTCTCTGTTTGATACAGGGATTATTTCCATGTGGATGTCTGTCATTCATTATAATGAGTGGATACTGGCAAGCTGTTGTAAGAGAATGTATCAGAAAAAAATGCAGCTTTTCTCAAAAGCGTTTTTCATGCTATGTCTGAATTTTGCCTAATTGGGAATTCCTCTTTAATCCTCAAGCCTAATTTAGCAGAATTATCTTAGTCATGGCATATTTCACAGAGATGTACCTCAAATTTAGAGGGCTGTCAGTGACACTAATAACATATTTAGAAATGATGTAAGGATTCAACGCATCATGTTAGTAAAGCAAGTATTTAGGAAATGATGCTACTCGTGGAAATACTTCGTAGGACCTGTCAATTCAGGTATGGCCCCAAGGTGTTGATTGCGGTTACTATCCAAACTGGATGCAATCCACTTGTTTACTATGACTGTATCTTGGGTATTTTGAGAACTTCCTCAACTTGGGCTGGCCATTAAGTGAATTATTGACTGAATTATTCCTTGGATTTCTAGCATATGCAATGTGTCAAAATTCTGATCTGCAGATGAATCATTTCAACAAATTTACAGTGTAATAATTTATTTATGAACAAAATGAATGGCTCTTGGCCATCTCCTCAACCACTGAAAGCATTTTCAGAATTGAATAAAAAATGACGTGTGAAACAGGAATCAAAACATCGTTTGATATCCTGTCATGGGGCAGGTGAGGAGGACGCTCAGCTGTCCCGGGGCCCAGGAGTGGATTTTGTGGGGTTTGGATGCTGGAAGGCAGGCAGTCACAACCACGGAGCATTTTCCATGTGCAACCCGACATCCCTCCCTGGAGCCTGTGGGTGGGGAAAAACTTCCTAAAAATTCTGGCCAACTTCTCACTAAATCTTTGGCCACTAGCGCACTGAAAATGCTGGGCATTCATATACTAATTCTTCAGTGACATCCTGTTAAAGAGATGCTGACTATTAAAGTCAAGTGTAATAATAAGAGAAAAGTCATAGAAGATATGGGAAGTACTGACACAGGTTGGCAGGGTGAGTGAGGGGGATTTAATGGAAAGGAATCTTCTTGGAGGAGGTCATGCCTGAGCAAAGTACAAGAAAGAGAAAAATACGTCTTTGATCACTGTCAAGGATGGTGTTGACTTGACTCTCTTTTGTAAAATGTGGCCTCATCATTCTTATAACACACTGGAAAACAAATATGTATGTAGAAAGATTATATTCTAAAAAGGCTAAGGTAGACTTTGTTGTGATAGAAAGTGATGGACCCTTGTTTTACTCCTAATTTTTGATGGGTAGTCACATTTAAGTTGGTTCATTAACATTATCAATAATAGCAAACATTTATTAAGTGCTTCATCATATGTCACTATTGTGCCAAACATGTGCTATGCATTGAATGAGTTAATATGTAGAAAGCACTTGGCTCAGTTCCTGCCACCTGGTGGTGCTTAAAAATATTTTTAGCAATTATTATCACAGACTTGTTATAAACAATCATTATATAATAGATGCAGGGACAGAAATTTGGAGGAAACAAGTAATTTAATCAAGATCACCAAGCTAGTAAAGAACACATTTGGGATTGGAATTCAGGAATCCCTAACTCGGAGCCCGAGCTCAGAGTCATCACGATGTACTCTCCAGTACAGTAAACCTATTCTCTGAAAACCTGCAAACTAAGTTCATATTAAGAATAGTATGGTGAACGGGAGCTTATACACATTACTTTAACCTAGACTATTGATGGTTTTTTTAAGCTCTGATAACCCGTCGTATATTGTAAAGAACAAGAATTTATTCGTTAGTGAGATTTAAAATTTCTGGAGATAAAGCAGAGAAGCATAGACAGGGGCTGCAGATGTGCCGGAGTCTGGTCGTACTGGTGATGAGCAATGACTTGACTAAGGGGGTCGTACAAAGGGAGGGGCCGGGTCAGCACAGGAGCCTGTGGGGTAGCAGCCCTGGGAGAGCCAGACAGCAGAGCTAGCGGCCCCCAGATCACAGTGGGGGTTTACCCGGCGGAGACAGCAGAGCCAGCAGGGGGCGGCCAGTGGAGCCTGACAGTTGGCGGGGTGCCCACCGGGGCCGACGGGCTCCCGGCGAGATCGGGGGACGGAGGAGCTCTGAAAAGACGAGCGCCGTTCTCGGGTGACTGTGTGTGCTCTCTGAGGAGCGAGATCCAAGGCTCCATACTTCAAGGGACCGGTCACTGAAGCAGTCCGGCCTGGCCATGGAACAAGTACATCACAGCAACATCAAGTCCTGGGGAGAAGGGAGAGTCAGGATCCAGAATCGCTGCAATATATTACCTGAAAAGTACAATTTTCAACAAAACATTACAAGGCATGAAAAGAAACAGGACAGTGTGACCCCTACATGGGCCGAAACAGGTGAGAGAGGGTGCCGGAGAGCGGAGCCCAGACCCGCTGAGGGTGGGAGCTGACAGGCTTTGGGAGAGCCTCACCAATGTGCTCAAGGAGCTGAAGGGAACCACGTGTAAAGAAGCAAAGGGAGAAATGATAACAGTGTCTCTTCAAGTGGAGAATGTCAATAAAGCAGCAAAAAGGATGAAGAGAACCAAATGGACATTCGCTGAAATGAGGAAATCACCAGCAGGGCTCACCAGGAAATCTGAACTGGGAGACAGAGTTAGTGAACTTCAAGTTACATTGATGCCATTACGCAACCCAAAGGGCAGAGCCTCAGAGAAACGGGGGCTTTAGTGCCCCGTATGTGCGATGGAGATGCCAGGAGAGGAGAGAGAGAAAGGAGCGGAAATAAATATTTAAAATAATAATGGTTAAAACTTCCAAATTTGATGAAAAGCTTTAATCTACATGTTCAAGAAACTCAATAAAACTCCATAGTAGTATAGAGATCTATACCAAAACAGACCGTAGTCAAAATGTTGGAAGTCAAAGACAAAAATAAAATTTTGAAAGAGGTGAGAATAAATGGACTCATCATAACTGGGAAGTCCAATAAGATTAACTGCTGATTTCTCCTTGGAAACCGTGGAGTCCGGATGGCCATCTAATGATTATTCAATGTACTGAACGAGTCTTACATGTAGCAAAACTTTCGTGTACCAAGAATCTTATATGTAGCAAAACTATATTTCAAATATAAAGGTGAAATACATTTTGAGATAAACAAAAACATAAAATTTGTGGCTGGCCAACCCACCTTACAGGAAGTACTACAAGTTCTTCAGGCTGAAGACAAATACTCCAAGATAGTAATTGGAATCCTCATGGAAAAAAAGCACTGGTCAAGGTGATCAAATACTTATACATATAATTTGTAATTATGTAATTATAACTGTAATTATGTAACTATAAATTATAAAACTACAAATAATTTATAATTATGTCATAAGAGATGTAAAGAAAGAAGACATATACATCTTTTTCTTTTAACTGATTTGAAAAGCAATTGTACAATATATATTCTATATGTAATGGTATTGTTGGGCCTATAACATATAGAAATGCAACGTGTTTGACAAATGCAGCCTAAAGCTTGTAGATGGGAGCAAAGCTGTACTGGAGTAAAGAAATGACATCAAATGGTAACTTGAATCCATAAGAACAAACAAAGAGAACCAAAAACGGTAAGTAATAAGGTTAGTAAAACAAACACCCTATGTATATAATTGTTCTCCTGTCTTCTCTTTCTTGAAAGGACACAAAATTATATAAAGTAATAATTTATAGCAAGGAGTGACTGTCTTCTTGCAGAAAAGGGGCAAGAGAGGACAGAGCTATATAGAAGTAATGTTTCTGTATCTCATTGTACTTAAGCTATTATATATATGAAGTAGATGCTGATAAGTGAAGTTACATGTGGTAAATGTCACAGCTGAAATCAAACTTATTAGATAGACTGAATGCTTTCTCCCTAAGATCAAGAACAAGACAAAGATGATCACTTTTACTGCTTCTTTTCACTTTATTCTGGAGAGCCTAGGCAGGACAAATTAGTCAAGAAAAAGAAATATAACTCTTTCAGATTGAAAGAAAGAAGCAAAACTATATTGACTTCAGACATTATATTATATACAGAAAATCCCAAGGAATCCACCAAAAAGCTATGAGAACTGATCAATGAGATGAACAAGTTCACAAGGTACATAATCAATATACAAAATCACTTGAGTTTCTATATCCTTGGAGTGAGCAATCCAAAAACTAAATTGAGGAAAAAAATTCCATTTACAGCAGCATCAAAAAGAATAGGAGTAAACTTAACAAAAGAAGTACAAAACTTACACTCTGAAAACAAACAAAAAAAAAAGTTGAGTGAAATTAAAGAAGTTCTAATCAAGTAGAGAGACATCCCAGATTCATGCATTTGCAAGCTTAACATTGTTAAAATGGCAATACTCCTCAGATTGATACACAGATTTAACACAAAGTTTACCAAAGTCCCAGCTTCTTTGCAGAAATTGACAAGCTGCTCCTAAAATTAATATGGAAGCTCAAGGAACCTAAAATGGCCAAAACAATCTTAAAAAAGAATTACAAATTTGGAGGATCCAAAGTTCTGATTTCAAAGCTTACATCAAAGCTGTAGGACTCAAGACAGTATGGTACAGATATAGAAAAGTAGAATGGAATTGAGAGCCCATAAATAAACTCTTACATTTATGTTGAATTGATTTTCAAAAAAGATGCCCAGATTATTCAATGCAGAAAGAATAGTCTTTTCAACAGTTGGTACTGGGACCTCTGGATATCCACACACAAAAGAATGGAACAGTATCCTTCCTCACATGATACACAAAAATTAACTCAAAATAGTTTATAGACCTAAATGTAAGAGACAAAATTATAAACCTTTTAAATATGCAAGTAAGTCTCTATGACCTTGCTTTAGGCAAAACCTTCTTAGATGTGAGTACAAGCAATAGAATTAAAAATAGAAAAATTGGGGTTCATAAAAATTTAAACATCTGTGCTTTAAAGGATAGCTATCAAGAAAGTAAAGAGTTACCCACAATTTCAGAGGAAATGTTTGCATGTCATATATCTGATAACTGATATTTATAGTTAAATGAACTCTTACAACTCAGTAATGGAAAGACATATAAGCCAATTAAAAAATGGGCATAGGATCTCAAAAGGTATCTCTCCAAAGAAGGCATAAAAATGACCAGTTAACACCTGAGGAAAATGCAAATCAAAACCACAATGGGTTACCACTTCACACCCACTAAGATGGTTAAAATAAAAAAGAGATGATGATGTTGGCAAGGATGTGGAGGAATCACGTGCTGGAGGATGAGAGCGTAGAATGGTGTGACTTCTTTGGAAACATACCGAAAAGTATACCACACCATCCATGAATATGGGATTATTAAATATAGTGCTGGATTGTGCACTTTAAATGGATGAATTACGTCTCAATCAAGCTGTTCTATTAAAAAATTTAAAAAAAAAAAGGCCAGCCTCTGGGCCTGGCAGGAACACAGCGGGTTCCTAGAATATTCTAGGGCGAGAACAAAGCTGGGTCAGACCTGAGTGGAGGTCAGAAACTCAGGGGATTTGATGTCAAAAAAGTATTTTTTGGAGACCAAATGTGTTTTCACAGGTGCTTAGCTTGCTTCTTGTATATCTGCCTGTGACTCTGGCTTCAGAATGTTCTAGGTGCACTTCCGGGCTGGCTTCATTCCATTCTCAGGCTTGGTCAGCTTCTTCCTTGCCACTCCGATGAATTCTTCTTTTAACTTACCTTTCCATTCCCAGTTCTAAGAACACCCAAAGAGGATAATTTAAAAACAACTGTTACTTTACATTTTATTAGACCATAAATGAAACCAGATTTATTCAGCTGGCTTACAGAGTTCTGCTTTCCTGGAGGCCTCTACTGTCCTATTAGAACTTTTTCAGAAGGCGAGCTACGTATGAAGATGAGTAAGGGAGGCGGACGGAGAGTAAGCAGAGGAAAACAAATGAAGAACCCGATGGAGTGAGGAAGTATATTTGGAAAGAGACACACAGAGAGATTGAGAGCTAAATTTTGCCTACAGTAGAAGAAGAATGATGGCTGCAGTATGTTAGTTCATTGACTACATGAGGACGAAAGGGAAACCATCTCAGTGATATTCAAGAACTTTTCATTGACTATTTCATTTGGAGGAAAATCTCCAAAAGAAATCCTGGAGATGATGACTCACAGAAATACGATGTTCATATAAATCCTCAGTAGAAACTCATACAGACCGCATGACACGTGTATGAGAAGGCTCAAGGACGGCTGTCTAACACACTTCAGTAAATTTTGAAAATAAGAGCAGATGGTATATTATCCACCAGTTGACCTTGTTCATTGTTTTCCACTGCCCATGAGAAAGGAAAGAGGGTCAGTTGAGAGGAGCACAGTGTTCTCATGACAAGTGAGAACTATCATTTGACTGAGGCCAGTGGCTGGAACAGCGTCTGCAGGTATAAGGATCCTTCAGCTGCCAAAGCTGAGGAACACCGTCTATCACGCCAGGGCTACATGGATTCCTTTTTGAAGTCGTCCCAGATTTGATCCCTTATGTATGATTTTATGTGGGGTATTCTTTCCAGCCAGCGTCATCGGCACATTAAGATCCCAAGGAATCCTTATTACAAGAGCATCTTGAATCAGTTCAGCTTTGGTGCATCAGAGCAAGACCCAAATGTCTCATCCTATTAGCATGTCATCTTCTGGCATGTGTACTATGATGATTCATGGCACTTAGTCCTGTGGTCATTTTCTTTTTCCTTGTTGTCTTATCCATAGCTCATGTTCCTTCTCTCCAGGAACAAGAAATCATCTTGGGAAGACCAATAGAAGGCCTTATTTTTGGTGTAGAATCCATCAAAGTCTGAGCACGTAAGGAACGAAAGGATATGGGAGAAACACAGAAGAAGAGACAGGTTCCCTAAGTTCCGATGATTATCAGTACCTTGTTATTCCCTCTTGACATTTATCATAGATAGGAACATTTACTGATTCTTTGTTTCCATAAAACACCAGAATGAATAGCTCTATTAAATTGTAGACTACAGATTTCTGCTTGTTCTGGTGCTATAGCTGTCTTTCTAGAAATGTTTTGTAATAGTCTTGAGAACTGATTTGAAATGAACTTCCTGAATAACAAAGTGCCTCAGAAGCTTGAATCATGGCTTCCAAAGACCTTGTTAGTGTTGAGGTAGAATTATTATTTTCAAATGTCTTTAAAAATTTTTCTTGATGGCACCCATTGATACCAGTAAGTCATTCAGCATTTCAGCATGAGCAAAGGTAGCCGGATAGTGGCTTCAAATACACAGTATATACAGTCCACTAGGCTGCTGGGCTGAGGGTCAGAGCATACCCATCATGTGCATGTAATGGGAGTTTTTCTCTTGGTGTTTCATTGGTGTTATTTTTGTTTCCAAAAGAATTCTAATGATTTATCAATTCAAAGTAGATGACTGAAGATAAAGTTTGGGCTTCCTGAAAAAAGACCAGAAGAAAACTTTAGAGTGAAATGTAGGCTTATTTTGTAGATGGCGAGATGCACAGATGAGGCACCACCTTGGGATTTTACTGTTTTCTCAGCTGTGAACATTGCAACATACTTTAGCCATTTCAGCTTCCTCGAGGAAAGGCACTGCCGGCCGAGGGAAGCCCTTTGGGGTGACAAGGTGGGAAGGAGCCGGAAGTGAGGAAGGGAGACCGGGTGGGCTCAGGGGTGGGGGGGGAGACCGGAAGCAGGCGTGGGGGGGGAAGGTCTGCATCCAAGCCGAGAACCTTAACATTTATCCTGAGGTGAGGGAGGGGGCGAGGCAGCTGTTTACTCCGAGTGTGACATGATCAGGGTGTCCATTTATTCCCCCAGGCTTTCCCCTGGCACAGCGGGGCCTCCCAGTCACCCTGGGAGTCTCCCCTGCAGTCACTGGCTGGGGCGCAGGGGCAGCCGCGGGGCAGAGAGGAGAGGGTGCCCCAAGCCCCCAGTTAGGCAGAGTCGCCCTCCTGTCTGGGGGTTGGGGGACGGCTGCCCCACTCAGCTCAAAGGGGAGACCAAACTTAGTCATCAAGCTTTCGACTGGGGGGCTGCCAAGACACTTATTCTGCAGCCAGTAGACCCGAGGCACAGCTCTTCCTCATCGGGCATCGCTGTGCCCTTGGCCGCATTTGAGACACATTTGCACTTCTAGCCAAATCAGAGAAAATGGAAACAAAGCATAAGCCCCAGCAGAGCTATTATGTTGTTATTAAGAGACTTTTCTCCCTTGTTCCTCATTCATGCTTTTCATGAGGTTCATGTAGATGGAGACCCGCAGCTCCGCTCACCGTTCAGAGGGGTAAGCGCCCCTTAAGCCAGTCTGATCCCCAGGGAAGATAGTCAGGAGACAGGACAAAGAGATTGAGTTCCTGCCCCAGGCACAGGGTGTTCTCCTTGAGAATGTACCGAGATTTCCTAACTGGATCACTGTCCCAGTGATTGGTATTTCTCGATGATACTGAAAAATCAGAGAAGTTATCTGAAAAATACTCTAACTAGAGCTTCTCAATCTATACTTGTGGAAACGCATATTAGGGACGTATGTTATCAAAACACATAGGCACTCAGATATTTTTTTAATAAAAGATTGAGCAAATGTGCTCTTGGGAATTGAATGACTTACAAACACATGATGTCAGCGTAAAGACGGAATGACTTGGAGGTGTCCTTGTGGGATTTTTACAGCTTTGGCCAGGTTTTTTTTTTTTATCTGCTTCTGTTTGAGAGTAAAAATGTGAAATCTGAGGCTTTCCCAGTGCCATTTGTCAATCTTAAGTCATCTATTTCGACAGAGCACACTTAAAGTATGTTGTTTATTATTAACTAATTAATTCAGAGGCACTGTGTCAGCGTCTTTTGGTAAACCGATGAGGTAAGATGCCCCCTTCCCTCCACAAGTTCTTAGTTTATAGCAAAGGATAATTTCTTAGACAATATAAAAGTAATGGCATTTGGAGCACAGCTCAAATAGCAGCCAATTAGCTATGTAACCCTTTATCGGAATGAACTTCCAGACTTCTCAAATGAGGCACGATTTATGTGTTCCTGCCTGCCTGCCTGGAAATACATTCAGGTTTCCCCCTTAAAAAATAAGTGACGCCTTTACACGTTATCTTGTTCTTTCCTTTCCCTGCCAAACTTCACGGAAAATGAGTCTTGGCCTGTTGCTTCCGTCTCCTCACTATCAGCTCAGGCCTGATGCCGAGGAAGCTCACGCTCATCCCCGTGAAGGCCACTAATGATCACTGTGTACATAAGCTTTTAAAAGAAAAAATAGTATTCTTTTTTATCTTTGCTGCATAAAACACTTCCCGCCTCCTCCCCTGTCTGAAAACTCCCTTCCCTTGTGTCCCATGATATCAGACATTGTGGTCTGTTACCTGAATGGCTGGTCTCTCTTGCCTGATGGTCCCCCTTCCCTTGCTTTCTAACCATGTGGGGCCTGGCGTGGTTTTCCTGCCTCCCCTCCCCCTCCTCCTGGTCCAGCACCTCCGCTTCCCTTCAGATGACCAACTTCATGTCCTCATCAGCCCGTGTAGCCCCTGTGGGCGTGGGAGGCTGACCCAGCTCTTTGGGCCCGGGGCTCAGCACCCACCGGGCCCAGCCTCTGCAGTCAGCAGATTCCCTCCCATCCCGCTGCCCCTGTGCACCACGTGATTGGTCAGGCATGTGGTGCCACCTGAACTGAGCCGGTCAGAGACAGCCCTAGTGGGAAGGAAATGCTTTTGTCTCTGGCAATGCTGACCTCTTACAGTATAAGTCTACAGCTGCAGGTGGCAATATTACGTCCAAAGAAAGCCCCCACCTAGGAGGGAGGGAGGCAGGAGTGGGCGTCAGAGCCTGAGCAGGGAGAAAAGGGCCTCTGTGCTGGGGGTGTGGCCATGCTGCAGGCATGTGCTCAGGGCTGCAGCGGCTTGGAGAGACGTGTTTGAGCCCAAGGGGTGAGGTTTAAGTACTTGTTAACTTTTTAAAAATGTAATTTATTTAATTTCATGCATATAACTTAAATTTTAGTAATTTTAACAACTGATTCACACAATTCCAGAAGATTTAACAATTGATCCCAGCATACCGATAGTTTGAATACCCAGGATTGTTTTTCGGCTGAATTATTACTATGATGGCTCCCAAATGGTAATTTTTTATAACTCATTTGTTGCTTCTACACTTACTAGTTGGTCTTGTAACCCTACAGAGTAGCTTATTTATTTATTATGGACTCACTGATACTTATTTTTATTCAATAGGTTATAGTCTATTAAAATGCTGCTCTATGTTAACAGTTTGGCCAGTGGGAGGCCCTTCAGGCTGGCATCTGTTACTTTTTGACATGTCATCATGATTCTTTTAGGATTTTCTTCTAGGGTTTTTAGTTGTCTTCTGGTACCAGAAGATCACTCTCCATGTGTCTCCATATTGCCCCAGTCTCCTGTGTGGGTCACCGTCCTTACTGCCATTGCTGTGGCCATGTGGATGCCCTCCGTGCTTACAGGGTCCCTAAGCCACACAGGACACTGTGGCGCTCACTCTGCCTGGGCTGCTGCCCCGGCCCCAGGCACAGAGGCCCACCCAGCCTGCTTCAGCTCTGGCACCCACCTGTGTCTTACCTACCCTTGTGTGGACTTGGTCACTTTGAATTTTATGCTTTATATATTGCTCCACTCAATTTTGTTGATATTTTGTTGAGAAATTTTGCATCTGTGTCAGGAATTGGCAAATTCTTTAAAAGACCATAGAGAAAATACTGCCGACTTGCAGACCACACATTTCCTGGCGCATCTCCACGTGTCCAGCTCTGCCTTAGCAAACGAACGAATGTGTCTGTGTTCCAATAAAGCTATATTTGTAGACAGCTGACTCACACACTGCAGTTTGCTGACCCTTGGTCCCTGAGGTCTGCAGCCTGGCCTGCTGTTTTCATGTAATGTCTCTATTTTGGTATCAGGGCAATGATGGCTTCATGAAATGAGCTGAGAAGTGTACCCTCCACTTTCATTTTCTGCAAGAGACTGTGCAGAGCTGGTGTTATTTATTCTTTGAATGGTTGGTAGACTCCAGCAGTGAGGCATTCCAGGCCTGGAGGTGTCATTAGCCCATGGGCCTTCCCAGACTGGGCTCTGGAGAAGTTCTGCCTGTGACCAGCAGTAACGGTGCTTGGTAGGACCCCAGTGATGGAACCCTGCTTTCACCTGCTTTCTTCCTTTTGACTGAGTGACTGACTGCAAAGTGAGATTGTTGTTTGGTTCTCATTTGTGTCTGGTTGGTTTTGATACAGTACAAATCTTCCTCCCAGGTTCCTGCGTAGAAGTTTGACCTGTTTAGTGTAAGCGGTGAGCCGAGTTTTATTCATGTAACTTGAAAAGAGAAGTGGGCAGTGGGATGTTGTAAACCTTAGCAAACAGACAATATGTAAGATATTCCGCCACACCTTTCCTCACAGAGGCATTCATCTATAGAACACTCTTAGGTGTCTTTACTAGGTAGGGCTGAACTTACCATGGGTTAAAATCTTGCAGTGATGTACCATTCCATGCACATGAGTCCTGGGTGTCAGCTGAGATCACTCTTGGGGGGTTCCATCAGTAGTCTCTCTCGCCATCTGGGTATGAATTGGATTTGGTCACTGGGGAGGCACCGCTCCTGGTGGATTCTCAGCTGATGGTCATAGCTCCTGTGGATGGTTTTTGCCACACAGCGGTCTCTCGGCGACCACTGCCTCCCCTCGCCCCTTCAGGCTGCCTGCTGGAGTGGTGGAGTGAGTAGCCCCAGGACCGGATCTCTTTAAATAGCCCTTTCTTAAAACTCTCATTTGCTCCTTATTTGAGCATGCCATGTGTCTCCTGCGGGGGTAGACTGATGTGCGGTGGTCATTACACCGAATCTCCTTCTAGCCCTTTCTCTGCTGCCATGTAGCATGCTTCTGCTTGACTTCCAAAGACTGAAATCAATTCATCAGACAATTCCTATGGGCAGTTAAAACAAACAAACAAACAAACAGGAAAGAATCTTGCATTTCTAGTAGGTACTTGGTTTTGCGTATCTGCCAAGTTAATTGAATACCAACGAGCTCAAGCTTGTTGCCTATAGATTCTGTCCCTTATGTTTCTGGAGCCCTCTTGGTGGCTGTGGGTACCTTATGGCCACGTTTGAACCTCACACTCTAAATAGAATGAATTTCCCTCTTAGAGGCTGTCCCCTCAGACGAATTCACAAAGGAAAAGCCCCCCAAAGTTGTTTGTGCGGGAAAACCTAGGGCAGAACGAGCTCAGTGGGGCGATGTCTCCCAAGACGGGGCGCAGGGGGCAGCTGCAAGGGAGCGCCGCTCCGCCTCCTGCGCGTCTGGTGGAAGCGCTCAGCCCACGAGGGCGCCGGCTGCTCCCCGGTCCGCGCAGAGCCGTGACACCGGTCCTCTCCTCCCCATCTGGTTGCTCTGGTGCTGCGCTGCTGTGCCTCTCACCGGGCGCATCGTCTCTGACTGTGTCTGCTCCGGCCTCGCTCTGGGGCAGTGCGGGCAGTGCCCAGGGCCGTGCTGTGCAGACTGCGGGCCACCTCCTGGTCTCCGTGTCCCATGGGAATATCACTATTTCTACACCGACAGTGCTCCTTGCTCATTTTTGCAGACCTGTGGCTAACAGACTTAAGTAAGGAAGCCAAAGTTCACTGTCCGCCCTAATGAGTGGACCCTCTACAATACTTGGTCCTGTCTGTGAGTGGATCCCTGGCTGACCAGTTTCACCTGCCTGAAGGACGTTCTGGGGGAGACCGTGTTCAAGTTGGGGGCTCTGCTGCTCCGTAGGCAGCCGAGTGGCTGGGCCAGTGCCTTGCTGTGCACCTTTGTGTAGGTTAGAGTCCCTACGCTCAGCGTCCTCATTTGTAAAAGTCTGTAGAATTTGCGTATAAGAACATCTACCTAGTGGAATTATGGTTATGAAATTAAATCTGCATTTGAAGCACCGAGGCCAGAGGACAGCTGGAGGGACATATGTGGGCCCAAGGAGGACAAATCAGGTGTCAGTCTCCTTTCCCTTTCTGATGTGCATAGTGCATATCATCTCTCCCTAGTCTTTTAGATTAATGTTAAACGTTTGGTATGTCTTGTTCCATGTTTTTTTCCACTTATCTACAAATATAACCACTCACAGAGCTTTTTATTTTGATATTATGATATCCACATTATTTGATAACTTCCTTTTTTTGTGTAAATATACAATGAATATCATTTCAGGTCAGCACATGTTAATGGAATCTTTCTTTTTCCATAGCTGTATGATAGCCCGTCGATTCTCCAGTGTGAGTCGATGGTTGTTTTCCAGTTCTCTGACTGGTGGGAATGTAGGTTAACAGCATTTACGGCTACAAACAGTGCTGTGGGAAACATTCACAAGCATTCATCTTTAAGTACTGGTCATCCTGTTTGTGTGGCTAGAAGTTCAGGCATAGAATTGCTGAATCAAAGGTTATACACATTGGTAGTTTTGATAGCTATGCCAATCCCTTTTTAGAAAGATATCAACTCACACTCCAGTGTTGGGTATTATCAAAGCCTGATTTTTGTTTTTCTGGTGAATAAAAAATGGCCTCTCATTGTTGTCATTTCTTTCTGTCTTTGCATTTTCAAGACTCCCAGTGAAGCTGAACACTTTTTATATTCTTATTAGCCACTCAGTTTTCTCTCCTGCATTCTGTCAGTCACTGTTTGCCCATTTCCTGATGACAGTTGAAGGGCTCTTTGTTTAGAGGTGATCACAAATGCTTAGTTATAAGAGTTGGAAATATTTTCTTCCAGTGAGAAAGCACAGTCTTTATTTATAGAGACATTTTACATTTTAATGAAGTCAAATTTGCCCATCTTTTATATTGGGAATTCGGGGTTTTCGGTCTTTTCTGATGAAGGTCCACACATATCCTGCACGTGTGTGGCAACATGGGTGAACCTTGGGGACGTGATGCTAAGTTCAATAAGCATCCCTAAAGGACAAACACCACCTGATCCCACTTATATGAGGAATCTAAAATAGTAGAACTCAGAGAAGCAAAGAGAATGGTGGTTGCCAGGGACCATGGGAAGGTGAAATGGGGAGATGCAAATCAACGGGTATAAAATTTCAGTTATGCAAGGTGATCTGAGGTACAACACTGTGCCTGTAGGTAACAATGCCATGCTGTACATTTAAAAATCAGTTAAGAGCTCAAGCTAAGTGTTCTTACCAAAATGAAATAAAAAATCTTAAAACACCCCCACACAATTAGATCTTTAATCCATCTGGAATGTATTTATGTAAATGGCATGACTTAATTTTTTCTAGATAGTTGACAGAATATCATTAAATAATCCATCCATTAAAAACTGAAATGCCACTACTGTCAGATATTAGCATTTCTTTGGGCTTTCCACTTAATTCCACTTATCTTTTTTCATGTCAATGAAATATTGTTCCAGTTAGAGTGATTTTGTAGTCGGTTTTCATATCTGGCAGGACAGGCTTCCCTGCCTCTTCCCCTCAACTCTCCTCTTTTATTTCAAACGCTTTTTGACGATGTTCATTCTTACAAATTTTAATTGCATGAAGTATATAGTTTAAATTAATCCAAATAAAACCCTGTTGGGATTCCTATCGGAATATCCTTGAATCTGTATTTTATTTGGAGATAAAATTATCATTTTAGTAGTAGTAAATCTTATTTAGGAACACAGTACATCCTTCTCTTCGTCACTCACTCAGATTTGTTTTAAAACCTTCAGATATTCCCTATGGAGTTAGTGTAGGATGTTGTTATGACCTGGAAATGTATATAGAAAATTCTTTTTTTTTGTTTGTTAATTTTAAATGCTAGGAAGGAGGACTAACATGTGGTTTGGAGACTGTTAGATAACCGGCGTGCCTGACTGCCATTTACTTAAGCTGTAAGCCTTTTCAAAGTACTGGAGCAGAAAGGGAAACTCATTTATGTGGGAAAAAGCTTGCATTTCTGATTCATAGCAGAATGCTAATGTTGCTTAAAGATTGCAAAATGCCAACTTTTGGTGTGCATTTGGTGGAAGAATGAGTTTCTTTCATATTAATTCCCTTTCAATAGGACTTTTTCCTGTCTGGTTGAAATAATTTTGGGATACATTTATTAAAAAACATCATGTTCTCTTTACTTATGAGTTAATATTACTTTGGATACAAGGAATATTTTCTGCAACTACTTAGTGATTTTTTTTTCTAAGTTTGCATTTAAATTCAAAAGCGATATAAATTACTTCATGTAACTTTTACACTTCACATCACATTCATTTCTTCATGAGATTCATGAGAGAGAACACAGTCGTGATATACAAAGGAGGCAGTTCTTACAGCCAGGAAAGGAAATTCTCCTGAGAGTCTTTCTTGTGCACAGATTTGTTCTTTTCTTTTCTACTTGTAAGTTGGTTGTAAGTAGTTGTAAATGCGGAGAGATATTTGAGCACTGAGGTTTGTGGGGTGGCATCCGTGATGTTTCTTTTCATCACATTTATGAGTCTTAACCTAAACTCTGCATATCTCAGGCTTTTATAAAGACTGTCTGAGGGGAATGTTCTGAGGGGGCCTTCTTTACTATCAGCAGGCATATGGACTTCTGTCACCTTTCCCCCCATTTTACTGTGAAGTAATTTGCCGCTGTATAAGGTGCACAGCATGGTGGTTTGATGATGTGTTCTGTGACGTGAGCATCACAGTAGGCTCTGCCAACAGCCATCTTCTCATATTGATAAAATAAAAAAGGAAAGAAAGGAAAAAAATCTTTTTTCCTGGTAAGGAGAACTCTTAGAATTTATTCTCTTGACAACTTTCCTGTATATCATACAGTAGTGTTACATGTAGTCTCATGTGGTCCATTACCCCTAGTACTTATTTGTCTTAAAACTAGAAGTTTCTACCTTTGGCCACCTTCCTCTAATTCCCCCTCCCCCAAACCTTACCTCTAGTAATCAGTCTTATTTCTTTTTCTATGAGGTTTTTTTCTTTTATATTTCTCATGTAAATGAGATCATACATATTTGTCTTTCTCTGTCTGACTTATTTCACTTAGCATAATGCCCTCTAGGTCCATCCATGTTGTTGCAAATGGTAGGATTTCCTCTTTTTCTTGTGGCCGAATAATTTTCCTGTGTGTGTGTGTGTGTGTGTGTGTGTGTGTGTACCACAACTTCTTTGTCCATTCATCCAGCTATGTCTTGGCTAGTGTAAATAATGCTGCTATGAACATGGCAGGGTGCAGAGGTCTTTTCCTGTTAGTGTTTTGTTTCCTTTGGATATATTCCAATAGATGGGATTACTGGATCATATAGTAGTTCTATTTTCAATTTTTTAGGATCCTCCATACTGTTTTGTGTAGTGGCTGTATCAATTTATAATCCCATAAGCAGTGCACAGGGGTTCCGTCTTCTCCACATCTATGCCAGCATTTGTTATCTTTTTTGGATGTTGGCTATTCTATCAGGCATGAAGTGATATCCTGTTGTGGGGTTGATTTGCATTTTCCCAGTAACTAGCAATGTGGAACATATTTTCATGTGCCTGTTGACTTTCATACATCTTCTTTGGAGAAATGTATGTTTGGGTCTTGGTCCAGTTTTTTGATAGGGTCATTTATTTTTTGCTATTGAGTTACATGAGCTCTTTATATATTTTGGATATTAAACTCTTATGAGACATATGAATTATAAATATTTTTTTCCTATTCCATAGGCTGTCTTTTACTTTGTTGATGGTTTCTTTTGCTATGCAAAGCTTTTTAGTTTGATGTTGTCTTGCTTGTTTATTTTTAATTTTGTTGTTTGTGCTTTAGGTATCATATCCAAATATCATTACTGAGACCTATGTCAAGGAGCTTTATTCCTATATTTTCTTCTAGGAGTTTCATGGTTTTAGGTCTTACATTTCACTTTTGAGTTAATTTTTGTGAGTGGTGCCCAGTTTCATCTTTTACCTATGAATAACCAGTTTACTGAGCATCATTTATTGAAAAGAGTGTTTTTTCTTCATTAAGATTTCTTGGTTCTCTTGTCAAATATTAGTCAACTGTATGTACTTTGGTTTACATCTGGGCTCTCAGTTCTGTTCCATTGGTCTATTTGTCTGTTTTAATGCCTGCACCATTGCTGTTTTGATGACTATAGTTTTATTAGGTACATTCGTATTTTATAAATATTAGTCATTAATTCTTAATAATAATAATAGCTTTATTAGTACAGCTTGAAATTAGGAAATAGTGAAATG
This sequence comes from Manis pentadactyla, assembly GCF_030020395.1. Classification (NCBI taxonomy): domain Eukaryota; kingdom Metazoa; phylum Chordata; class Mammalia; order Pholidota; family Manidae; genus Manis; species Manis pentadactyla. The sequence goes on from NC_080034.1 coordinate 6,363,440, forward strand.
TGATATCTTCTCTTTGTTCTTAGGATTTCCTTTGCTTTTTGGGGTCTTTTGTGATTTTGTATAAGTTTTAGGAGTGTTTGTTCTATTTCTGTGAAGAATGCTATTGGTGCCTTGATAGGGATTGAATTGAATTTATAGAGAGCTTTTGGTAGTATTGACATTTAACAACATTAATTTTTCCAGTCCATGAGCACAGAATATCTTTCCATTATTTGTGTCTTCTTCAATTTCTTTCAGCAATGTCTTCTAATTTGCAGAGTAGAGATCTTTAACCTCCTCAGTTAAACTTATTCCCTAGTATTTTATTGTTTCTGGTGCTATCTTTAGTAGGATTGGTATCTTTCTTTTTCAGAAAATTCATTTTTACTGTATAGAAGTGCTACTAATTTTGTATGTTAATTTTGTATCCTGCAAGTTTACTGAAATGACTGATTAGGTCCAACAGTGTTTTTTATGAAATCTAGGATTTTCTGTATGTAAAATCATGTTATCTGCAAATAGAGGCAATTTTACTTCTTCCTCTCTAATTCTGATACTTATTTTTCTTGCCTGATTGCTCTAGCTAGCACTTCTAGTACTATGTTGAATAGGAGTGGTGAGAGTGGGCCTCCTTGTCTTGTTCCTGATCTTATCTCTCAACCTTTCACCATTGAATGTGATAGCTGTTGTGTTTATCATATATGACCTTTATTATGTTGATACATGTTCTTTCTATGCCTAATTTGTTATGAGTTTTTATCATGAACAGTGTTGAATTTTACCAAAACTTTTTCTGCATTTTTTGAGATGATCATATGATTTTTTTTCTTTCCTTTCTATTAATGTGATATATCACTGTTTGGTTTGGATATATTGAAGCATCCATGCATCCCAGGGATAAATCTTACTTGATCGTGGAGTATAATCCTTTTAATGTGCTGCTGAATTCAGTTTGCTAGCATTTTATCAAATTTTTATATATATTCATCAGGGATATTGGTGGCCTGTGGTTTTCTAGTCATGTCCTTTTCTGGTTTTGGTATCAGGATAATGCTGGTCTTGTAAAATGAGTTTGGGAGTGTTTCTTTCTCTTCTATTTTTAAAAATTTGAGAAGCATTGGTGTTAATTCTCAAAATATTTGGAAGAATTCACTAGTTAATCTGGTCCTGGGATTTTCTTCATTGGGAGATTTTAGATTACTGATTCAGTGTCCTTACTAATCATTGATTTATTCAGATGTTCTATTTCTTCCTGATTCAGTCTTGGTAGTTTGTATGTTTCTAAGAATTTTTCCATTTCTTCTAGGTTGTTCAGTTTGTTGGCAAATACTTGTTCATAGTAGCCTCTTATGATCTTTTGAATTTCTATAGTATCTAATGTAATATTTTTTTTAATTTATAATTTTGTGGCTTGGGACCTTTCTCTGCTTTCCTTGGTTAGTCCAGCTAAGTATTACCAATTTTCAAAGCAAAACTTTAAATTTTTTTAAATTTTCAAAGCAAAACTCTTAGTTTGGTTAATATTTTCTATTATTTTTCTGTTCTCTATTTCATTTACTTCTGCTCTAACCTTTATCATTTTCTTTCTTCTGCTAACTTTGGACTCAGTTTCTTCTTCTTTTTCTAGTTCCTTAAGACATATAATTGGATTGTTATTTCTTGCTTATTAATGTAGGCTTTTTTTGGTATGAACTTACCTCTTAGAACTGCTTTTGCTTTATCCCACAGGTTCTGGCATATTGTGTTACTATTTTCATTTGACTGTAGAAAATTTGTTATTTTCCCTTTAATTTCTTTGATCTATTAATTGTTCATGATAGTGTTGTTTAATTTTTTTCTGTTCATGGATTTTCCAGTTTTCCTCTTGTCATTGATTTCTTGTTTCATGACATTATGGTCATAGAAGATACTTGGTAAAAGCTCAGTCTTCTTAAATTTGTTAAGATTTGTTTTGTGGCCTGACACGATCTATCCAAAAAACGTTCCATATGTATGTAACAAGGATGTGTTTTTTTCTGTTGTTGGGTAGTAGAATATTCTGTATATGTCTAGTAAGTCATTTGGTCTATAGCACTGTTCAAACTACTGCTTCCTCATTGAATCTTTGAATGATCTAGGCATTGTTGAGAGTGGGGTATTGAAGTGCCCAGCTATGGTATTACTGTTCATGTCTCCTTTTAGCTCTGTTAGTGTTTGCTTTATACATTTAGATGCTCCAATATTGGGTCATAAATATTTATAATTGTTATATCTTCTTGATGTATTGACACCTTTATCATTATATAGTGACTTCTTTGTCTCTTTTTACCATTTTTAAAGTCTATTTTGTCTGATATTAGTAGAGCTACCCTTGCTTTTTTTGGTTACCAGTTGCTTGAAATGTCTTATTACATCCCTTCACTCTCAGTTTATGTGTGTCTTTAAGGCTAAAGTGAGTCACTTGTAGGCAGCATATTGTTGGATCTTGTTTTTTTTTTTTTTAATTCAGCCATTCTATGTCATTTAAATAGAGATTTAGTCCATTTACATCAAAAGTAATTATTGAGATAAAGACTTTCTATTGCCATTTTGTTAAGTGTTTTCTGGTAATTTTGTAGATCCATTGTTCCTTGTTTCTTATCCTGCTTTTTTGGTGTGTGTGTTTTGATGTCTTTTGGTATAGTATGCTTTGACTTGTTAGCATGTTTTTGTGTGTGTGTGTGTGTAATTACTACAAGGATTATACCTCGTGGTTCCCATGAGGTTAACACAAAATAAAATTTTTATTATGGTTATTATGGTTATTTTTATTATGTTCATTTTTAAACTTTTAAACCAGATTTGTAAGTGAACTATATTGAAGAATCTATCTATGACTATATATTTACCATCACTAGTAAGATTTATACTATGTTTTCATTTTTATGTTAATTAGTGTCCTTTTACTTCCACTCAAAGAACTTTCTTTAGCATTTTTATAAGGCAGGTCCAGTGGTGAACTCTCTCAGCCTTTTTGTGTTCAGGAAAGTCTTTATCCTTCCTTTCTGAAGGGCATCTTTACTGGGTATAGATTCCTGGTTCACAGTTATTTTCTTTCAATATTTTAAATATGGCATTCCAAACTCTCCTGGCCTGAAAAGTTTCTGTTGAGAAATCTGCCCATAGTCTTATGGGGGCTCCTTTGTATGTAACTTCTCTCTTTTCTCTTGCTGCTTTAAAATTCTTTGTCTTTGACATTTAACAATTTAATTACAATGTGTCTTTGTATAGCCTTCCTCAGGTTCAACCCATCTGGGGTCCTTTCCCTCATGGGGAAATGGCCTCATGGATCCATTTCCCTCCCCAGGTTTGGGAAGTTTTCAGTCACTATTGCTTTAAATACAGTTTCTCTTCCTTCTCTTTCTCTTCTGAAATTCCCACAAGGCAAATATTGTTTTTCACAATTCCTGTAGGCTTTCTTTACTTCTTTTTTCCATCACTTTTTCTTTTTGCTCTTTTGGATTGGGTAATTTCCAATGTCCTATCCTCCAGGTCACTGATTCTTTCTTCTGCGAGGTCAAATTTACTTTCAAAACGACTGAATTCTTCAGTTTTTGTATTTTTCAACTCTAGTACTTCTGGGTTTTGTTTTTGTTTCTTGAGGGCTATTATTTCCCAGTTGGACATTTTCATTTTATTCACACATGGTTTTTCTAGTTTTGTTTGTTTGTGTTTTCTTGTAGTTCACTGAACTTCCTTACGAGGATTGTTCTGAATAGTTTGAGTGGTCATAGGTCTCCATTTCCTTATGATCAGTTATTGGAGCTTTATTGGTTTCTTTTGACAGTGTCATAGTGACCTGACTGTTTGTGGGTCTTGATTATTTACATTGGTATCTGCATATTTGAGTCATTAGGATCCTCTTCCAGACTTTACAGGTTTCCTTCGGCAGAGCAGTTCTTCACCACTCACCACAGTTTGGTTTTCTGGGTGCGTCTCCTGGTAATGTCCTTGAGTGGGGGTGGGGGCTGCTATTATTGTCTATTTTGGGGGAAGGAAGGCAACTGTTCAAGCTCTGAGGATGGGGATGGGGGTTGTGCCCCTGGCTGGTAGGACTGCTGGCTTGGTTCACTACCAGGTGGGGCTGCAGGAGAGGCTCTGCATTTGCCTGGATTCTCTGGTCAGGCTAACTAGATGGTCAGGACTGGGTACTATATTCAGCAATTGGTGGAACTATGAATTAGCTTCCCTGCCCTGGCCAGGCAGCAGGGTGTGACAGGTACAGGAGTTGTCACTGGTCCTGGACAGATGGGGCTGCAAGACAGTCTCCACAATGGGTGGGCTGTGTCTCAGCTCTCTTGTCTGGAAGGGAGGGTGTGGAGCCACTCCAAGCTACTCTGTTTCCCAGGTAGGCTTTCTGGTTGGGAGGGGCTGGGAGCTATCTGCAGCCTTGGCTGTGAATTAAGCCCCCTGCCCATGTATAGGACAGTAATACTGCACACATGGTATTGGCTTTGCTCTGGGGGCAATTAGCTCAACTTGCCCACCTCTCAGTTTGAGGGCTGCTAATCCTACTCAGTCTCTCAGTATACAAATACAAACTTGGGCAAACTTAAAAACTAATCTTAAAAGAAGACTTGGTTCCCTATCTGGGAGGAGAGTTGTTCCAGGCACGTATGCCAGCATTCCTGTCGTCTTCATGTTTCCCCTGGAGATCAGCTCACCCACCCCTCCAAGCAGGGAAAGATCACACTCTGACCTGGCCAGTGACTGAGCCAAAAGTGAACAAGTGACTTGTGTGTTCCTAGAGCAAAGAGCTGTGCCCACACACAGCTGATCTTATCTGATCAGATTTCATTTCATAGACCTAAGAAATGAGGGACAGAGAAGGAAGCAGTCAGTTGGGATTGAGGAACTCATAGGAGCTGGTGACCTTGCTGTCCCATGTCCTTGACTGGAGTACGAGGAATTGAGGGAAACAGATGACGGGAACCTTTAGAGGGGATTTGGGGGGAGGGGCCATTAGTCCCCGGACGGGGAGACAAGGGATTAGGTCCTTACTTCCGGGTTCCCACGCTGTCCAGGAAGTGCCTGCTGTTCCCTGGTCTGGTCTGTGAGATTCCTTTCAACTTGACATAGTTTCAGCAATTTCTGTTGCCTTCATCTAAAAGAGCCTCGACTAAAACAAAGATACAGACATTATTATAAATACAGAAGACTTAGAGGTGAATTGTTAAAGCATATGCTGTAGCAAAAACCCTGGTTCCATACCTGGGTTCAAGTCTTGGCTCTCATCAGTAGGTGGCCTTAGAAATAACTGCAAACTTCTGGGTCACAGTGTGCTTTTCTGCAACATAGGGGAGGGAAATTGCATCACCTACGACTTCCCCTCTAGTTTTAACATTATTGGAATCTACTGATTTTGTTGACTTTCAACTGGGTACAATAATTTCATTTCTGTAAGTTCTAAAGAGCAGAGAGAGGAAGGTAAAGGTCGGGGACTGTGGAGGCTTCTGGATTGAAGATCAAAGGATCTTCAGACAATTTTGAATATGGAATCTGAAGGACACGGTTCTCTGACAGAGCTTCCCCTTTCCCTCCGTACTGGTTCCACAATGAGCAGAGACAGCTGGAATGAGAAACCGAAGTTCCCGTATGTTGCTGTTAGCCGCTGTGGGGGCCCTTCCCTGGGACTGGAGACCCCCACTGTCCTCTGAGGATCATCTGTTCTCTGATGGTAACAGATGGTAAACTTTTTTCCTGTAAAGGATCTAGAAGGGAAGTGAAGGCCTTATCTGATCAGCTCTGGCTGAAATGGCTTTCTGGAGTTGGAGTGAGATCTAGGAATACGTACAGGCATGTTGGGGGATGCTCTTGTTTCCACCCCCTACCCTCCTGCCCCGGTCAGATTTTATACCTGAAATTCCTTCAGTACAGTAAGAACTGTCTTTTAGATACTCCCACAGTCTCAAGACTTCTAATTTACAACTCAAATTCTCCAGTTGGACTTGTAGCAAGTTTCTCCCTCCCTCCAGGGAGATTATCCTGGGTTATCCATGCAATCCAGTCACAGGAGTGGGATTAGATTTACAGCAGAGAATCTTGCCATGCGGCAGTGAGAGGGACATGTGACGGCAGAGGAAGGGTCAGAGAGATGCACTGGAACTGGGGAGGGGACCCGAGCCAAGGACTGGAGGCTGGACAAAGCAAGGAGTTCTCCCCCAGCCTCCGGAAGTGAAGTGGCCCTGCTGACACGGCTCTTAGCCCAGTGAGACCCGGTTCCGGTTGGAGTTCCAGCCTATAGAGCTACATGGTAAGAAGTTTGTGCTATAAGCCACTACATTTGCAGTAATTTCTTACAGCAGAAATAGAAATCCAATATGACTCACATGGCTATGAACACCGCTGTGTCTACCTTTCTCTAGAATTACAGTCTTCATTCCTGATGATCAAAGTTGGCAACCATTTGGGCTTCGTGGTCTGGAGCTCTTTCTACTGAACCAGAATTCAGAAGGTCAGAGTGGAAAGAAGAGCAGGCCAGACGTTGAGATATATGGGTTCAAGTTCAGGCCCTGCTCTTGGTAATAACCCGGAATGAGCCACGTGAGCTGTATCTGGCTCCCATTTCCTTAACTCTACCGTGAGGAGTTTGGCGAAAGATAGCCTCTAATTCCTTTCAGTGCTGGCCCCCCAGGGATTCCTCTGAGTGCCTGCTTCATGGGAGCTGGTGCTAATGGGGGACTCTGCAAACAAGGCCCTATCCCCCAGGAAATCGGAGTGCCCAGAAGCTTCCATGAATGAGAGTTCTATGCATCACACTTAATTTTCAAATATAGTTTGTCTGATGAAGGATGGATGTTTAAATGTATCTGTCAAAGGGAAATGCCTTATCTTGACTTTTATGATTCCAATAGGGAGTGAGATTTGAAGACTAGAATGTGAAAGAGGGTAGATTCAATTTAACTTTCAGCAGAATATTAATTGTCCATTTTTCAGTTATTGGACAGCAAAATTAGTTGTTCTCATGATTTCTTTTCATTAGGAAATACAGATTTTTTGTTAATCTACCTTTTTCTGATTTTTATCCCATCAAGAGTTTTGCCTTGGTAGTTTGCATAGTAATTCTTCTCTGCCCTTAGAACATTCTGTGTATATTTTTGACACAATATTTACTTTAAACTGCCTCAATATGTTTATTTACATTTTGACTCATTTGTTTAGTCATTAACTTTTTACTCATGGATTTTTAAAAAATCTATAAACAAAATCTAAACCTTGCTTGAGTTCTTTTTAGTTATTTTGCCAATAATAATAGCTGTTAAATGGTTGCTTGTTTATTATATGTTGGATGGGCTTGGTTACTGAGGCAGAGAAAATATCTGTTTCAGTTTTGGAGTTATTTTGATGTCAATTACAAAACCCTTACTTTGGAAATTCTTATTCTCTTTTGTTGTGAGGAAATGAACATCAGGAGACTGAGTGCATTACAGAAGAACCTTGCTTTAATTATTTTTTGATCTTAGTATCAGAAATTGGTATGAAATATACAAAACCTACCCTACCTTAGAGTCATGCAGAGATTCATGTAAACTGATATATAACACCCAGGAGCATACAACTACAGGATGTCAGAACTGAAGGGACCCTAAGCTATGGTTATGATGGTTTCATTATGGACATTTATTTCATCCATTTTGAGTAAAATGTTTATTAAACCTGTGAAAGTCCTTAGATTATAAGATTAAATTCCAAGTATAAAATAAGCTTAGAATAGACAACACATTGTGTCTAAATATACAAACTATACAGGAGTTTGTGTTTAACTTATAGGGCTTTTTAAACTTAAGATTTTGGACTGCTAGTACTTAATGATGTCCCAAGTCTAAAACTAGCAGCTGGTCTGGCCATTCAGGGATGGACGCTGCTGGGAAAGAACGCTGGTGCAGGGCTCAAAGTCGGTGAGACAGCCCCCAGGGTGAACGCTTGGTTGTGAGCGCTGTGTATGTTCTTTGTTTCTCTGATCCTTCATTTTCTCATGGTCCAAATAAGGCTATTGAAAACCTTTAGAGCCTCCTTAGTAATACACTGTTTAGATAAGAAGTGCCCCAGATATATTAGGCATTCACTAAATCATTACGTGTTTGCATATATTCTATTTGGTTCCTAAAACATGACTCTTCTGTGCTCTTCAAGAGATGTCTGAGGACTGTTCATGGCATCCATTATATTCTGTGAGGCTTATGTTGTCCCATTATGTCCTGCATTTATGCGTCTGAGCAGTGGATTATCTCACCTGTCCTGTAGGCTCAGTGCTAATAGTGACATAATCTATATAAAAGAACTAAAGATATGCTGAAATCTTAGATCCGTATTTGTTGTTCAGTAGTACCAAGTGCACAGGAATTTGTGGCATGAATTTTTGGATTTGCTATATTCCTGGGTCTATTTTTTCTTATTTGTTTCCAATTTATGTTTTCTTGCTTTGCTGTATGTAATTTGTATGGTGTTTTAGAACAAGGTGAGTCTGTACCCACACACTAATATCATCATACTGTTTTAAAAATTCACTACAGAGGGAGAAGAGGGTGAGCTCTAGAATTCTGTCTGATTTGTACATGGCATACTTCTGGTTTTCCCAACCAGCTGATATGACTTTTGGAATGAAGAATTCAATTTGAGCATCACGCTGGACTATATCCCCATGAGAAACATTGCATGCATAATTTATGAAAGGTTGAGTCTATTATATCAAAGTTTGTTTATTATGTTTATAACAATGTGTTTGAAACACATTGTACTTAAGATTAAACCCACTAGCATTTAATTACTTTGATGATGGTTTTCAACTTTCTAAGTACTTGAACGGGGAGACTTGACTCCCCAGACCTCCCTGGGGTCTCCCTAGCTTCCCAGGCAGAGCATCATTCTAAGCTCATTCTTCCTTCGCATCTAGAATATGTAACTACAGGAGGGCATGGAGATCTTTCTGAAGCCCGTGTTTCTTCAGGGCCACTGTGTAAGATATGATGTCTGCGAAAACAATATTTCAGTTTCAGTTTAATACTGGACCCACTTGTGCATTTGGCCCAGCAGTGCTTTCCAGATTCCTATTAGACGCAAGGCTTCATTGGGAGTGGCTTTTTTCTTCCTGACCATCTTTCCTGTGTGCACCCAGTTTGTGACAGCATGATGCTTGCAAAGATTGTTTTCCTACATCAGAATAATTGTCTGAGTAGTAGTACTTACACTACATTAGAATCTTAAATGTCAGGAATCAAAGAGCAGAATGGAGTCTAGAACAGAATTGCACAAGAATCATAGGGACACACAGCAAGTCCTTTGCGTCTTGGCAGACACCAGGTGTGGGTGTCCCATTTATATCTGACTAATCTCATGGTTGGCTTTGGTTTGTAAAAAAATCACTTAGTTATTGGCTTTCCCATATGTAGAATACTTTGGGTCTGAATCACTGAAAAATGCATAAGTTAAACTAAATCAATCAAAATTTATATCTGATATAGAGAGAAAAATGGAGATGACAATATTTATATTTAAATGTTTACTTGTTCTCCTTAGATATAACTAATATGCTAAATATATCTGTGATAAAGTTAATAAAATATTAATTTAGGAATAGAAAATAAGTAGAAGGAATAAAGTAGATATAGCAGAATGATTTCCCATTATGTACCAAAAGTTAATATGTGATCAAGTTGGTGTTTCAGTTCTGTGGAAAGCTGGTACTTAGTTACTGAATGGTGCCCTCTCATAATCAGCTAGGCATACGGAACAAAAGAAAATTGAGCCCTAATCTTCCAGTGCACACAAATATAAATTCCATGTAGATTAGGAAGTAAAAAATGAAGAATAAAATTAAAATTTGCAAGGGAACCTGGGAGACTAGATGTATTATCTGGAGCCAAGGTTGAGAAAATAAAATGTAGAGATAGTTTCACTCTACAAAAATCAAGACCTCTTCTAGAACTATGCTGCTATTCTTCATATTTACTCTTGAATTTAATCCAGGGTCATTTGGTGGAACTCTTTGGAAAACACACCACATTTGAAATCCAGCTCCCTATAGACCCAAATCCGTGGCTAAATGCCCAAGAAAAATGCTCCAAGTGATGACATATGGTAAGGGTCACACTCACTCATTGTAGCTAGGCAGAAAGGGGAAGGCAGTGAAGCACGCGGCTGCTTTGTCTTCAGAGGAAGATCAGACTGCCTCCCTGCCCAACTGTGAGCAGCGTGTGAATGTAAATGGAACACAGGCTGGCGGACTGTGTGCACTGACTGAGAGCTACAGTTTTCATTTCTGCCAGTTACTCTGAGGAGATAATGGGTTTTTCTCCCTCATGTGCTCCTACATTGCGCCCTTAGAGCCTGTTGGTAAAAATGAGACACATATAAGGAATAATGGTGTATCTTTGGGCCAGAATATTTAAGCAAGATTCCCTTATACTGACTCACTGTGTGATGCAACATTTTGGGCTGGTGTGGAGGTGGCGAGGTGGCAGTATTCACTGGAGAGGTCAAAGAAGAGATGCAAAGACCAGTTCTGAGGACTTGCCATCCCTTCCCTTTCTGATTCTCCTCCACTCTTGTCTAAACTCCTGTCTCCTCCCCAACAACTCCTTTCATCAAAGCAGCTCCCCGCTCGGGGCCCACATGTATCATCTTCATCCATCTGGGACACCAATTTCTGGACACACAGACAGTATGTAAGTCAGCATATATACAATATAAATCATTTATATTTCTTTTAAACTTCAAAAAAGATATTTACAAAAATGAAATGACAACAAAGAGGTATTTTGTTTTGCTTAAACATAGCCACGTAACAAAGAGAACATACCTGAGCTGATGTTTTGTTAAGAGTACAACTTATTTACTCTGATCTGACAAGAGAGATACATGTAAAGATCAGCACATTTTTGTTGGCAGAAAATCCCTTAGAAACTTATGCTTTTTTTCTTTCTTCCATCTTCCCCAGTTTCCGAAATGCCACCTCTTATGATGCCTCATTGACTGTGTGCCAGTCAACCTGGAGGTCGCATGAAAAGAGCACGTGCTGAATGTTATGGGGCCTTGGGAGCCTTATCAACTGGTCCATTCTGCAGGTTGGAAAAACAGCCTGAAGACTATACATGCTTAGTCAATGTAGTCAATTCCCAGAAAGCTAGCATCCATAGGGTTGGCCAGAATTCATAATATTTACTTTCTTTAAAATCCCCAATAGACTTTCATCTGATATGTTTCAAGCAGTGATTCCCCGGATCCTTGGCTCCCCAGGGCGCTGAGCAACTTTCTCCTCACTGCAAGCGTCTGAGCAGAGGGCATAGGCAACGTCAGGAAAATAAATATCTTTTGGAAGGTGTATGTGAAAACAGTTTGAATCTGTCAAGCATTAAGCAAAGAAGTATTTAAGAACAGGAGCTTAACCTCCCTGTATTCTTGTCTACTGGTCCTTCCCAGTGTCAGGTTCAATACTTGAGACTTTAGATGTTCTTTTCCCTTCTTATTAAGGAAACTAAAGGTGCCTTTTATCCATAACATCAGCCACTTCTGTTTCCTAACTAGCTCTTATACCTCAAATATTAAAATAACAAAATATGTGTGTCAAGAGCCAATGAAAACACTTGAAATTTTAGGCAAGAGATAGTGGAAGTCCTTTGGGATGTATAAATGAACAGGATGACTAGGTTTATTTGTAACTTCCAATTTGGTTGAATGCCCGGGCAAATTCAATTCCTATTATGTATGAAGTGAAATTCTGGGAGACAAAAATGTTCCCCTTATCAGTTCTATTATTTATGACATTTCTTAATTTTTAAATATTAGAAATACTAAATAAGAAAAATATTTTCATAGAGTTAAGATAAAGTGAGTCTAGTAATAGCTAATACATAATGAAGCTTACTCTTTGTAAAGCACTGTTCTTAAAACCTTTGCTGGTCTTACTTCATTAACTGCTGGAGTGTCCTGTAGGATTATTAAATCTGCTCATCTCCGTTGTATTGGTGGGGAAACTAAAGCACAGAGAACTGAAACAGCTTACCTAAGGTCATTTAGGAAGGGCACAGTAAGGATTCAAGTGCAAGCCGTTTTCAGCAAGAGTCTGTGCTTTTTACCGCATACCATGCCGTCATCTCCCACATAAGTCAAACTCCAAAAGACTTGGGTTCAAGTCCTGCCTAGATCCCATATTAACTGAGTAATCCTGGAAACCAAGCCTCAGTTTTTCATCTGTAAAATAGGCACAATAATGCTTAACCTGCTGGGTTGCTATGAGGATTAAATGAGATAATCTATAGAGAGGAAGGGCACAAAGTAGAGAGAATGAAACACCAGACATTTCTCCTGTCCCTAATGTATTGGATTTTTTAAAAAATGTATGAAAAATAACTTTTCTTACCAAATATGACCTTCATGAAACCTAGTTAAAATATTTAATAGCAATAGCTTACTCATTCTCCATATCCTTTAAGATTGTTGTAAAGAAGAAAGAATTAGTTACCAGCGAGCATAGAAACTTACTGAACCTTTTCCTCTCCTCTTCTCTCCTGTCCTTTGCTTGCTACTGCTCACATGGTGATGTTTTCTCTGACAGGATGGGGAGGGATTGGGGCTGAGGCAGAAACAGCTGAATCTGTGGTTCTTTTTGGAATTTTAGTTATAAGTCCAAGAATGCTCCTTTGATTAAATTCTGTTATAAATTGTCTTGAAAAGATCATTGTTTACTGACTCTTAAATGGGGAATCATACAACACAGATTCCACATCTACTAAGCTAACCCCTAGTGACAGTGACTCTGAGAAGTGTCGTATGTACAGGATTTTGTGGTGAAAGTGGCATGTGGAGGAATATCTGCTTCTTGGACAGGCGTCACTCAGATATGCTCCTCCAGCAATAACCGGGCCCTTGTACTGAGGTGAGAAAAGCGCCATTACCTCGGCAGCTTCAAGCCGTGGTCCCCGCACTGTGGGGTCTCTCAGCGTTGGGCTCTGAAGCAGCCACGGCTGTGGGAACAGGGGGAGACAGCAGATGGCTGACGAATGTGCCCTTCGCCTTCCTCTCCGGCCCTTCAGAGCAGTGCGGCTGGGACATCTTCAGTGGGTCATGCCCGTAGCTGCCCACTTTTCCATTGGCCCCCCGGGTTAGGCCCGTGGACCACGGACCAAAGCCGGCGCTCTGCCCTGGGGGTCACAGGCTCTGCTCTGGGGTCCGAGGCCACCAAACCCACGTGAGTAATGGTACCAGCACCCCTTCTCCATTTCCCACCCGTGCACATGTCTGCAGGAGAAAAAGACTAAACAAAAAGTTCTTTTTTTATCCTAAATGAAAACAAACAGAAAAGTGAACAGCAGAAGGGTCTGGTCAAATTTCCTGTAAATGACTGTGGAAGAGGCGGGATCACAGCCGGCTGGACGTCCTTTGCCCCAGGGACCGACGTGCCGGACGCCAGGGCGCCCCTCTCCGCAGACACGCGGCCCCTGGGGGCCCGGCCTTCGCCTGCTGCAGCTGGTGCCGAGCATCCGCTGGGCTGCCAGGCCTGTCCTCAGAGGGGACACTGCTTCGGAAGCTGGAGATTAGATGGAGCATTTGGACTGATTTAAAAGAAAGACGCAGCTCGAAGTGTCTATGGGGGTAAAACATCAGAGGGCAAGCTGAGCTTCCTCCCCACAGTGCTTAGCAAGGGCGCAGAGGACGGGGGCGCCTGCTGCTGCGAACGCCCCGGGGCTAACTGGGGGCGGAGGGGGACTGGGCAGGAAGCGCAGCCCCCGCCTTCGTTTCCTCCTGGAGCCCTGGTGAGTCCCCTGTCCCCGTGCAGAGGCCTGGAGATCTGTGCATACGACGCTTCTCAGAGTCGCTGTCACTAGGGGTTAGCTTAGTAGAAGATGTGGAATCTGTGTTGTGTGATTCCCCTTTTAAGAGTCAGTAAACAATGATCTTTTCAAGACAATTTATAACAGAATTTAATCAAAGGAGCATTCTTGGACTTATAACTAAAATTCCAAAAAGAACCACAGATTCAGCTGTTTCTGCCTCAGCCCCAATCCTTCCCATCCTGTCAGAGAAAACATCACCATGTGAGCAGTAGCAAGCAAAGGACAGGAGAGGAGGGGAGAGGAAAAGGTTCAGTAAATTTCTATGCTCGCTGGTAACTAATTCTTTCTTCTTTACAACAATCTTAAAGGATATGGAGAGAATGAGTAAGCTATTGCTATTAAATATTTTAACTAGGTTTCATGAAGATCATATTTGAGAAGAAAATTTTTTTATCATAAATTAAAAAAAAAATCCAGTGCTTTAGGGGCAGGAGAAACGTCTAGTGTTTCGTGTTTCGTTCTCTCTCTACTTTGTGCCCTTCATCTCTATAGATTATCTTCCTCTCTATAGATTATCTTGTATAATCCTCACACCAAAATTTATTGGGAAATTGAAGATTCTGAAGAAATACAGGTTGATAAAATGTCCTATTTTCAATCGAGGGTTAAGAATAGCATACAGTGCTCAAGGAAACCATGTGCTAGAAAACAATGAAGGAATACTTTAAAAATTATCAGGGAAAATTATGTCCTCCTTAGAAATGATAGTACTAGATGGTCTAATGTCTCAAAAAATCATCTGTCCTGCATCCTTCCTTAAAGAACTACTAGAAGACATAAGGAATAGAAGTATGGGACCCAGAATACATGGGACCAGGGATCCTCAGGTGGTCAAGGGAAGCCTGAAGGTGACAGTTATTCCTGTGGACAATTATTTACATAGTCACAATATTGTGGACATTGATTATTATGTTGACCAAAACTCTGATGTAATTGTATTAGGAGAACCGTGAGAGGTGAGGTATCATTGGTGGTACTGGGAGCCGTGGCTGTGGTGTGTGAGAATAGAGTCCTGGCTTACCATAATGGGAAATAGTGCTTAAAATTGATAAATCAAGGGCCAGCAGTAGAAGCACATTCTTTAGTGTTACAGAGTTGACTACCATAAAATTTGCTAAAAGCATGAAATTAGTTGCTTCTAGGGAATGGACCTAGTTTCTGTAAGCATGAGGCAAGATCCCTTATTTTTATCATAGATTTCAGTGCTACGAGAATTTTTGAAACTAAGTACCTCAATGAAAGAAAAATAAGTAAAATTTAAAATGTAATGTCTTTATGTTATATCCATCAGGATGGATTAGGCTGTGCTGCAGTAACAAACAACTCCATAATTTCAGTAGCATGACCCAAGAACAGCTTTTCATATGCCTCACGTCCAAGATGAGTCAGCGGAAAACTCTGATTCCTGCGCTTCTGCCGACACGCAGGGACAGAGGCTTCGTGTCCACTGTGCTTTCACAAACCCTGCAGCAGCTCGAAGGGAGCTGGAGGTTTCTAACTGGCAACTAAGTGCTCTGGCCCAGAAATGCCACACATTTATTCTCACAACCTCTTGGTCTGGCTAGTCACGTGGTCTCACCCTCCAGGAACACCGGGAAGCTCAGCCTCACAACCTATTGGTCAGAATCAGTCAGGTGGTCCCCCCCCTCCCCCTCCTGGAAGTCTGGTGTTCCATGTGCACAAAAGGTGAGAATCGAGCCGCAGTGAGCGGACTGAATGACCGTCCCGTGTATTTTCCACTTCCCCTTAGTGCTTTTCCCCTTCTCTCTCCTGGCAATTTTTGAAACTCTACCTCCCGAACCACGTTACCAGTGCTAATCTCGTGAATGTCTTTCTGCTCCTGATGTTTTTATAAACACGCAGCCATTCTTTCTCTGGAGGTCGCTCTGCAGCTTGCTTTTTCTTACTTAGCAATATCCTGTGAATACTCTCTGAGGTCAAGATGTTTAGGTCTAACTACATAGCAGAGCATGAAGGCACTGCTACAATTCACTTAATTTCCTAATAGACACTGAGGATGTTGATGGACTTTTGTCACAGAAAACAGAACGATGAACACTCTTGTACATACATCTTTCTGTATTAGAACTTTGCTCTTTTACGGTGATTCCCAGAAGTGGGCTGCATCGGAGGATAAATGCTTTCAACTTTTCACAATTATCACCAAGTCACTTTCCTTTATGACTGTAGCAATTTACATTTCCACCAGCAAGAATCAGATTACCCTTTAACTGGCAACCTCATAAACACCATGTAATCTTTTTCTTTTTCCTCTTTCTAAATTGATGGGTTACAATTTAAATAAGGAAATACGGCAAATGTAGTTGAAATGACCGGTGATTAAGAGAGTATGTAAACAAGAAGAAAATCAAGTGTTAAGCCTCAGGGGAGGCAGCTCTTGAACCATAAGGGAATCAGAGAACATTCCAGAGGAGGAGGAGGACAGCACAAACAACCTCCTGGAGGTAGGGATGTGCTCCCAGGTTTGCTCATCAGTAGGATATGCGTGCTTAGCCTGCAAGACACGTGGTAGGCAATGGGAGACAGCAGGGCTGGACCCGTAGGGTAGGAGAGTGTGGTATGATGTCGTTCGATAAGGGAGAGGAATTCAGACTGGAAGTTGGAGGGAGGGGTCAGCGGGCACAGATCTCCCCAGCGAGAGGTGACAGTACACAGAAGTGCGTGAAAGATCTTTTGTCAGGAGGCTGCAGGTAGATGGAGTGGAGAAGTGCTAGGATACACTTGTCATAATACAGACATAAAGAGGGGTTTAAATGCCCCAACCCATGCTTCTTTGCTACAAAAAAGAATAACACGATTTTGCTGCAAGAAAGAATACAGTACTATAGAGTAAGACTATAGTTTTTGTTTTAAAATCCTTGAAATCTCATCAGAATGGCAAAAAATAAGAGCAGAAATGTGAGGGCTACAGAGGCTTTAAGGAGACGTAAAGGAAAAAGATTAAATTCAGAATGAGATGAAAGAAGAAGGTGACTTTAAGTGGCAAAACGCAACAAATAGTTTGGCACAGACATGCTCTGTGTAAACACAGCTGTTAGCGGGGGACTCGGAGTGGGGCCGCCTCCCAGGACGAGCGCCGTGGTGCACGACGTGAGGGAAAACGGCAACGTGGGTTAACGTCTGATGCAATTCTGGCCATAGTTCCTTCATAGTTTGGATGTTTAGTCAGGTTTTTTTCCTTGCATATGTGTTGTGGCCTCTGTTTTAGGCTGTGCAGAAAACAGAAATGCTGCTTTTATAATGTGGAGTGAGACAAGAACCCAGAATATATGATCATACAAGCTAACAGGAGAAGTCGAAACCCAGGTGATGCACAGAACTTGCAAAGATGTGTGTTACTTGCACAGAGACACACAAACCCTTTCCATGCCAGCGCGGTGGCCAAGTCACTCACAAGCCCGTAAAGCCGAGCCGATTAAAAAGCCAAACAGCAGTAGCAACAGATAAACGGGCTTCAATGTCTAATGCCGAAACGCAGCTAAGGGCTTTCTGGAAGTCCTTCCCACTCTCTGCATTGCCTTCCGCACCAGTCCTGGGGGATCTGTTTCAGCCTTCCATCTTCTCCTTCCCGAGGGACACTGGATCCTCAACAAAGACAGAAAAATGAACGGTTAGCTTTAATAGGTAATTCTGAAGGGACTTCTTTGACTACTTTATTGCATTTATTTTTCTTGGAAAGGGCACTGTAGTACTGGCGATGACTCCTCCTGGCCTTCCTGCCTCGCCCTGGCGTGGGCTCCGTGTCCTGGCTCACAGCCCCCTGTGCACCGCTGGGCACCGGCTCTGTGCGACAGAGCGAGGCACCCCTGTCCTCGCGGGGCCCACACCCGCTGGGTGCCACCCTCTGGCACCAGGCAGCACTCTCTCATTCTGTCCTTCCTTCCGTGGAAGATAGGCCCGGCTCACTGATGCGGTGATGTGTCTGTGTGAGCGGGGCTTGCTTTCTACAGTCATTTCCCGCCTCCTAGGAGAGCACTTCTTAAACTATCTGTCACAGAGAACTAGCTTCTCCCCCAACTCTGCAGACTGATTGTGTTTGTAAAATTCAATAAAACTAGTAAAGGTAAAAACAAAAGTAAAGCCCTCAAATTTAATATTCAGTTTACCCATAAAATACTCTGTCAGGTTGCTGTAAAAAGTTTATAAATGCTTATCTCAGGTGCCATACTAATCCTGTCACAGATGGTGGCAAAGAGCTCAGGAACTGTCCCTGGCGGTGGAGGACCACAGCTGGAGAGCTGTCCTTTACTGCCCATCAGGATGTGCCGTTTCCCAGAAAAGAGATTCTCCACTGTGGGGAGCAGAGCATTATGGAATGAACAAAATTAACAAAGAAGACAAGAAGGGAACATAATACACTTGGATCTGAAATGCACATGCTTCTCAAAGAGCCAAGAGAGGCAGGCACTGAGGGCTCACGGGATGTGTGAACGCGGGCCTGGGGCCAGCTGCAAACTCCCCACAAGCTGCAGTCCGTGCTTTGGGATGTGGTCTCTTAAGTGCCTTATTCCTGTAAGGAGACACAGATAAAAGTGTCATCAATCTACCACTTCCTGTGTCTTTTGGAAGAAAGTCCTTGATAGGCAGCTGGGGAGCAGAGGCGAGACCAGGCTGAGGACAGAACTGTTCTGTGCACACGTGTACCCCACTGCCAGGCCTGTGAACCCCGATAGGAATCTGAGCTCTGCCACTTAACTAGGCCTGAAAACATCACCTGAAATGAACCTTGAAATATCACTTCTCTAAGACTTGGTTTTCTTGAATGCAAAAAGGGGGATGCTAATAGTGTCTACCTCATAGGGTTACTACTAGGAGAATTTAAAGTATGGTGCTTAGTATATATTAATTATTACTGTAAATAGTAAATTATTTCATATGTCAGCAATGTCATTGCAAACTAAGGGCGTGAGGTAGGTGCACAGATAAGTACATTTACCTTATATTACATTTGATGGTATTTCCCAAAATCTTGCACAGAAGATTAATTGTGCTACACATTAAAGAGGGTTCTGTAGCCCAATAAGTTTGGGAACACGTGCTTGTTTTGAGATTCACAAGACACATTATTGTATTAAGGTCTCTGGGAAATCAAGCATGAATAGCCCTGTGAACTCTGATTTAGCACTTCTTTTTAAGGTCATTGGTTAGCTTTAATAGGTAATTCTGAAGGGACAAATGTTTCTTAGAAAAGCATAAAACCTGATGAGTATTAACATGTGTTACATGCTTGCTGTGTGTCAAGCACTCTAGAATAGTTAGCATATTTAATAACAAGGTATCCTTGATATCCCCACTTTGCAAGGGAAGTTAAATAACTTGTTCAGGATTATGTAATCCAGAGGTAGAGGGTTGGGATTCAGAACCAATTGTTTGGTCTCTGGCGACCACATGCTTAATCATTTTACTATTTGTTTTCTTCCTGGAATCCAGCATTCTATGGAAGATCCTTCAGGAAATGCTGGTTTTGAATAGCATTGTGTCCCATTCTGGCTGGTATCCTCACGGTGATCTGTATGCACCCCATGGTTCACACATCTGTACCTTCCCTTACACGGTGCCACACATTCTTCTCTTCCTTTTAAAATCGTACACCTCGTCTGAGACCCTGGTCAAACCACAGGCCCTTTCCCCAGTCCTCCTTAGTGCCGGCCATGGTGGCCTGCCTTGCTCTGAGCTCCTGGGCAACGACCATCTGCTGCACTGGATTCACACTTCATAGGCATCCTGACAAGCTCTGGGTGTGTCATTTGTGTGGATCTTGTCTTCTTAACTAGCATGTATATCTTTGAAAATGGAGCCATTTTGTGCTGAAAATTCTACCGCATGAGAATTGCATGTTGATTAGAATTTTTTATTTAACATCTGGGGCTGCTTCCGGTTCACTTGGCATGAGTGCCAAGTTACTAATGTGAAGAAATGAGTTCCATTTGCACCCCTCCTGAGGACCATGCAAATTGCAAAAGATCACCTTTGCTCATTGATGTAAGTGAATGGTTCACAAGTTCAACTAAAAATAGTACTTTCCTAATTGTAATTTATGGCAAACAATTACGCATGTGATTTTAAACTGATACTTAATATTAAGTCCTATTTCATTTGCCTCCCAGTTTGATTACTAGAGTGAAGTATTTCCCAGATGGTGGGGAAGATCCGGTGACAACACTGTTTTAGAGTCAAGTCATGAACTTGAAGGGTCCTTGAAGGGTCATCTCGCTCCCTTCCCCTGAGCTTGGGGATATGCCACTGTAAGCTGCAGAGAGATCAGAATCCATGCTTTTGTATAACTGGACATGGCCTAAACAGGTATAATCTTTTGAAGGATAGAAAATAAGCCTCTCTTTGCCTTCTAATTCCATCTCAACCTGTTTGCTGTTACTTGGACATTGTTTGAGAACTGTAGTGGGCTGTTATAAAAAATAAAGTAGGCTATTGAATTAAAAGAAAATTACTACAAAATCAAAATGTTAAAGCAATGAAAACTATTCTAAAATACAGAGCACAGAAGAAGGGTTTACTAAAAACTATTCTGGAAACCAGTGGAAGAGACGCCAAATTAGTAAGTTGCTTGGAATTTGTGAAAACCTGCTCTGGGGTTACGTTTGTCCCATCCTGACTCTTCGGTGTGCTCCCGAGGCAAGAGTCCTCGCTGGCCTTGGGGAGCGTGTGCACGTGCCCCTGGGCGAAGGCCGTGCCCGCCTCCTGCCTCCTCCACGGTGAAGCGGCCTCCGCACCCCCACGCCCCACAGGGCCAGCCGGCGGCCTTCCATCGGGTGGACCTGGGCTTTGCAGCGCGTATGCATCAGCCAGAGCTGGTGTGTCGTGTTGCTCTGGCTCTGAGTGTGACGCCTGCAGGGTCAGCCGTTGCGTGTCCGGTGCCAGATCCTGGGAACGTAGGGGGAGGCAGTGGCCGCCGCCTCATGAGCCGCATGCTCAGCAGAGCGGCGGAAAACACGACAGGATGGCAGCCCCGAGCGCCCGGCAGGGCTGATGCTATTACGTTGCTGGTGACACCATCTATGTTTCTATTTTTTTTCATTTATCTTGGTGATTTTTTATTTGGAATACTCTCAATTACCAGGGCAGGAAATACAATTTTAGGATCTCTTCTGTCACCTGCCTTCATTGCCATTATACTTGTTGTAAAATGTGTCACAGTTCTAATTTTATACTTAAAAGCTTTAGTAAAAGATAATAAATTTCAGTTTTCTGATGTTCTGTGGCTTAGTATTGATAATGATAAAATGACCTCCGGCTGAATCAACTCAAGAAACTTTAATTCATTAGAACAACAAAAAAGCCAGCTCCTAAATACAACACAGTTTGCATTATTGCTGAAGTTTGCTAATAATACCTCAGATAAATCTTGCTATTGATGAATTAGTGATCAGTGACCAACGTAATCATGTAACTTCTTTAATGGAGCTTTCTGGGTCACTTCAAATGTTATTATCACATAGCAAAAATTTACCTATTTCACTGAGAAATTAATAAAAGATCAGAAAGAGCATTTAGGGAAAATCTTTGCAAAGCATTTAGGAAAAAATTCTGAATTACCAAACTAGACTTCTGTGACCAGTGAGAAGGCCAAGACATAAATGTTCACTGGCAAAGGCTGAAAAGGAAATTAAGAAATTAATTATTAATAAGTATGGTCACATACTTTGAAGGGAGAATTACTGGCTATGCTGCATTTTGCAGAGGGAGAATTCAGAAACAATGAAGACTTCAAATACTTGAAGAGAATTTAAACATTTAAACAGTGCTAGAAAGCTTTTGATGACAAAAAGTAATCCCAACTGAATTATTTTTTTATCTCAATACACTGCCAAGAGATAGTTACTTTTAATTCTTCTAGCCAATTCTTCAAGAAATTACCTTCATAATTCCAAGTAATGTTCATGTATAATGCTTTCTCTTCATTAAGCATTTTTAGACATTGTCTATTAACTCCCTATTGTGGTATATAAAGATTTTAACTGTTGAATCTCACTTTTTCCATATTTTTTCAGTATAGTTTTGTCATAATTCTCAGTTAAAGATTTTCATTATTTTGGTAGTAAATATTGTTCATTCCTCAGCCAGCCAGTTATGTTCTCTTTCTTTTACTGCTGTTTGCATTTCCTGGGGTTAATAATTTTTTCAAATTTTTTTTTCTACTTGTTGTTTCTTTGGATCTAAGGCTGGATCTCTCCACATTTTTAATTGCTGAGCAGATGACATCTCTTTACAATTTCCTGTGTGGTCAAATCGGTCAGGCCATTTCCGTTCTTCTCTTCCTGGAGGCCCCCTGTCTGCTTCCTGTGCACCCCTGCTCTGGACTGGCTCTTCAGGGTGCCGATGGCTGCCATCCCGGGGCCCTCCTTCACCCGAATCCCAGGAAATCTCTGCGCTTTGTTCCTATATTGGATTCTCATTTCCTGTTCCATGTCTTTTTCTTGTTTTCCTCCCTCCCTTTATTTTTGTGAGGCACGTTGTGCCATAGCTTTCTGAGGAGAGGCACACAGGAGATAGAGGCCACGAGCGTCTGAAATTGTTGCCATTTCTTCCTCCCACGACATCGATAGCGTGGTGAGACATAAACTTCCAGGTACAAAATAATTTTCCTAAGAATTTTGAAGACGTTGCCCCATTATTTCTGGTTTCTGTCATTGCTGTGGAGAAGTTCTGTGACACACTCAATCTTAATTATTTGTTTTGACCTATTTATTTATTTATGGAGGCTTTTGGGATCTTTTCTTTCCCCCTAAAATTCTATGGTGAGGTGTCTAAGAATGGATAGTACAGACATAGACATGAATCTACAGAGATATGTATGTATCTTTGCTGTCCTGAGTGTTTTCAATTGGGAACCGTATGCTTTTCAATTCTGCAGAAATTTCTTGATTTTTCTTTCTATTTGTTATGAAAATCCTAATAGATTTTGATGTTCTTGATTCTCTAATGTTATCTGTTCATCTTTGTTTATCTCTATGTTTTACTTTTAGGAAGATTTTTTATTTTATATTTTCCCTCATGTTCATGATTTTTACTTTTGCTGTAATATTTTTAATTTCTAAGAGCTTTTTTTGTATGTTTGTAAGTCCCCTTTAAAAATAACAGCCTATTCTTATTTCATGAATAGATTAGACTCCTATATCTCTGAGGGTGGATAACATAGTTTTTTCCTTTTCTTTCTGTTACTTTATTTTCTTCAACTGCTTGCACAGTCTCACTTGCTTCTGATTCCCTTACATGATTTCCCTTTTTCATGTAAGAAACTGCTTAAATATCTGTTGGTGAGCCTTGGCTGTTAATTCACATTTGAGAGTAATAACTTGAAGGATCCGTTATAATCCTGTGCATGTAATTAACTTCATTGGCAGGAGGCCTGGGCAAATGGGCAGCCGTCCAGGTTTGGGGCTGCAGCTTATGCATCAGCCATATGTTTTGGAATATGTTACATTTCTCCAGAGAAGGGTAGATTCTCCACTCCGGCAGAAGTTCACTGACAATATAAACTGGGAAATGCATTCTAGATCTGTGTAGGTGAAGTCTCTGGGAGCAGGTTACAAGTCTGTATTCTGGGTATGACATGGCTTAACTGAAAATGGGAGTTTGTTTTGTTTAGGGAAGATTTTCAAAAGGATCTTAAATCTGAAAGGCCAGGAGACTATTTGAAGGACAGCATTCATTTGCATGAAGCAAATATAGGGTTAATTATATACATCATACATACAAATAAGAACTAGTAGATTCTTTAATTGCTGGAATCCCAGGCAAACAGGGAACCGCTCACTCCTGGATCTCTTAGTTTGCCATTAAGATTAACTGTCTCTCACTAATATTTTTGTTCCATCATTGAGGACTCAGACTTGAAACTGGGACCATGCTATACTGTTATCTCCTTGTTATTTGTTTCTATGTTTTGGAGTGAATTTTTTTAAAGAGCTGGTCATTCACATAATTAATTCAGGGACTGATAGTGGTTCCATTTATTAAAATAAATGGACTCTAAATTAGAATAACCTTTCAGTCCCCTCAGAATTTTCTGGGGATATACATCAATCTAATGGCATCTCTCACCAGAGTTTCAGAGTTTTTCCCAAACAGGATTTTCATCCTTGTCTGCCAAATCAGTTACAAAGTTTGAAACACTATGTTTACATTTAAAAAATTTCATTTCACCATGACATCCTTTGATTTGGATATGATCCTTTCTGGCAGAATATGAGATCTCTCTGCTCAGAAAGTTCTCTAGTTCTTCTAATCTCCCAATGATGCTATAAACTTCTCGGTAGAACTTGATGCATATTTGGCAGCCATGGTTTTAAAAAGTAGAGTGGACACCAAAAAATAGGAATTCAGAGGAACAGAGCTCTTGGGTGATTAAAAGTAATGCATGTACAGAACATTTTGTTTGAGACAAGGTTTGGGAAAAAATTGTTTTTCTGAGAAGTTAGAAAAAGCGTTTCCTTCCCAGATCTACCAGTGAATTCCTGCCTAAGCTTCTCTAGATAAACCAAAGTGGTGTACACCCAGGTCACTATGAAATGGATGCAGGTGCTGCTCTGAGGCTAAGCCAGTGACCACCTCCCTGTTCCCAAGTCAGCTCCTTGGGGTGACTTCTGCTAACAGCACCCTCCATCGTATCATTTGATCATGCAGGCTCCAGACCTCCTCTTCTCTCACCTCCCAGATCCTCTCTGTAACAGTGCTTATTTTTATCCATTATTTGCAGATCACATGAGCTCCATTCTGGTTCAATTTTTATTTCACTCATCAGGTTACTATGTCAGCTTCTGGCTTTGGCTACAATACAAATGTAATAAGCAGATTAATGGCTTATTAAATGGGAACCACTTTAAACTTCCAATTTTCAGCGCAGCAGTTTGGCTAGATAATGATGAATGATGATTCTCAGAGTTTTCAGACTGAAGGTTTATGCCTCTGTGTTTAGCTATGCATCAGTGATGTCTTACAGGAAACCCTTGAGGTTGATGTTATTATTCTGACCAACTTCAAGAGTGGAGGTGCAGGTTTATCAGCCTCTTATTCTGCCTATACAACAGGCTGTGAGGCAGTGCCGGAGGCAGAAAATGGCAAAGCTGAGGGCTTTGCTTCTCCTGACGCTGGAGAGGAGACTTTTTCCTTCAGTTACTTACTCTCCTGCAAGAGTGTGAACCTGTTTCCTTCAGCCAAAACAAACAAGCTTGAAGGCAGTACTATATACCCGACCACAAACGGAGGGGGATTATCTGAGGCAGACAAACGGCTTTTGCACGGCCCGGGGTCCTGCCTGTCCAACACACCCTCTAAGCTGTGAAGAAAGTCCTGCAAGCCAGACCCCTCTTCTCTCTCCTTTTTTTTCTGCCTCCTGGTATGAATCTGGGTGTGGGCAAAGTGATGCCAAGTGGAAGACTGAAATGAGGTCTGTATAATGAGCGTCACAGGGGCCTGCACTTACATGCACGCCCTGGGGTGTGAAGAACTGCCCTGCCTCTTGCAGGTGGAGCGCAGATCCTGTGGAGGGTGAGCAGTGACTTAGCTGGCAGGACCATCAGCCATAGCCACGTGCGATGAGGCAGTGATAGCCACTGGCACCCCACTTCCTTCTAAAGACAACACACATAAATACATAGCCTATTTTGCAATTTTAATCAGAAAGATTATTATCTCTTGTCCTCTGCAATGGGGTGAAATCGTGATTAAAGATTTTACATTAAATGTTCAAGAAAGGTGTTACTGTGGGATTTTTAAAGATGAATGCTGTGAGCAGGGCTGAATCTGATCCCGGAAGAGGAGGAAGAGTTTACTGTGCCTTTTACTCTCAAACAGACATTTGAAGTGGAGCCCAAGGTCAAGAGGTCTCCGAACACGCAAGGGCTGCTCAAAAGCCTAATACCCAGGCGACAGGACAGGGGTACCTGTGTAGGGTTTTCAGGGACCATTGGAAACCTTCTATTTGTAAAATTGCAATGTGAATATATCATTGCTAATAACCACTGTGGTAACATTTTGAAAGCAAACTTTTGATCAAAGCATAACGTACATTAAAGAAAGGTGCCTACTTTTTTAGAGTGTAGTGGGAAGTATTTTCACTAAGTACATATATCCATATAACCACTACCTGTATTGCGATGCCGACCATTTAGCCCCTTCTCGCCCACTCCTATGAGCTAACCACTATCGCATGTCTGGTATGTAACAGCACTGATTCGTTTTACTTGTTTTGAAGTTATTTTGAAATGGAGACATACAATATGTATTTCTTGTTTTAAAGATTCACCCATGTAATTGTGTGTGGGAGCTGTTTATTTTTCTTACTGCTGAGTTGTATTCCATTGTATGAATATCCCACAATTCACTTATCTTTTCTCCAGTTGATGGACATCTGATTTTTTTCCTATTATTTTCCTGTTTTAAATAATGCTATTCTTCACATTGTCACACATAATTTTTGGTATGCATTTCTGAGAGGCATTATTTCTAGGAATTAGGAACTAATTTATAGGACTAGTATAGGATATGCATACATACAGTTTTAGTAAATATGACCAAATAGTAAGTACATATTTATACATTCCATTGATCTTCAATCCTTACGACAGTTCCATGTTTCTATCTAGGATCGTTTCCCTTTTGCCTGAAGAAATCCATTTATAATTTTTTTTTCCTTAGGCCTTTCTAGCAAGTAATTCCTTTGGCTTTTGTTTATTTGGAAACATGTTTATTTCACTTTCATTTTAAAAGTATCTTTGCTGGGTATAGGATTCTAGACAAGTTTTTTTCTTTTAGCATTTCAAAGTTGTGATTGCATTTTCTACATTTTCTATCCTTTCTGTCCAGAGGAGAGATGTCAGTTTTAATATTGCTCCTTTAAATAGAATGTCTGCTTTGGTGTGGTTTATTATAAGATTTTTTTTTTGTCTTTGGTTTTCATTTGTTTTATGCTGAAAAAGTTGCTTAGTTTTCCTTGTATATATTTTGCTGAGAATAGAGCAGACAGGATATTTAAGTGTAATTATGTTTACCTTACCCTGCAGGAGCTCAAATGATACAGATACAGATATATACTTCTTAAATCTATGGCTTGTACTTGTCATTAGTTTTGGAAAATTTATATTCATCTCTTAGTGAATTACTTGGAGTTTTATTTATATAACATCATGTTCTGTGAATGTAATTTTATTTTTTCCCATTTCAATATTGATGTTTTTATTTCTTTTTTCTGCCTAACTGCCCTGCTGAGAACCTCCAGTACAATGTTGAGTGGGAGTAGTGAAAGTGAGTGCCTTGGTTTGTTTCTTATGGGGAAAGCATTCAGTCTTTCTTTCACCATTAAGTACTATGTTTGTTGTACGTTTTCCTAGATGCCCATTGTCTGGTTGAGGAACTTTCCTTCTATCCCTAATTTGTTTAGTTTTTTTTGTCATGAGAATGTGTTGGATTTTGCCAAATGCTTTTTCTGTGCCTATTGAAATGATCATAATTTTTTTGTCTGTTAATATGCTGATTTTATAATTTTGAATATCAAACCAACCTTGCATTCCTGGGAAAAAATTACACTTGATTTCAGTATATAATCATTTTTTTATAGTTTCCTGGATTCAGTTGGCTAGGATTTTTCCATATATATTCATGAGAGTTATTGGTCTGTAGTTATTTACTTATATTTTTTGTACCTTTGTCTCTTTTTGGTGCCAGAGTAATGCACTGCCCTTATACAACAAGTTGGGAATTGTCTCTTCTATTTTATGGAAGTGTTTGTGAAGATTCATATTAATTATTTAAGTGTTTGATGGGAAGCTTTTAGGGCCTGGGATTTCCTTTTTGGGAAATTTTAAAGCTTAAAATGGATTCTCTCTATTTGTTATAGACCTATTCAGATTTTTCTATTTACTTTTCAGTCAGTTTTGGTAATTACATATTTCTAGAAATTCTTCTATCTCATCTATGTTATCTAATTTGTTGGTGTATAGTTCATAATAATCCTTTATATTTTTCTGATTGTCTATAGTAATGTCCCTCTTCCATTCATGATTTTAGTAACTTGAATCTTCTCTCTTTTTAGTCAATCTAGATAAACATAATTACATTTAAATATCATTTCTCCTCTATTCTCTTTCTCTTACCCTGCAGGGGCTCAAATGGTACAGACGCAGACATATTCATTATGGTTCTTTCACATTCTATTCTGTATTTTCTATTTTTTTCCCTTTGTGTTTAAGTTTCGACATATTCCACTAATTTTCCTCTGAGTTCACTATTTCTTTCTGCAGGTATGGCCATTCTACAGTTAACTTACTGTGTTCCTAATTTAGTTATTTTTAAGTTCTAGAATTTCTATCTTATTTTTTTCTTATAGATTTTAACTTTTGTAGTAAAAGCCTCCATGTTATCTATTTTCTTGAAGATATTAATCACACCTCTGAATTTTTTTAGTCCATTTATTCTCTTGATCCTGTTTCTTGGGAGTACTGGCAATTTGTGATTGAATGTCAGACATGATAAATATCATGGACGTTTGGGTGATACTACCTCATGCCCCACAAGAAGACTTACTCTGTCCTGTAACAAGCAGTCAGCATAGGGGCATCCTTATTCAGTGCAAGCCAGGAGCATGCTCTTTTGATTTTGGGTCATGAAGTAGAGCAATAAATACATTTCAGAAATCGAACCTCTTTATTTTACATACAGTAGGTTTTGAATTTCAAGATGCAATCTGGTAAGTGAATCTTGAAAGATTTTACTTCAATCTCTGTAGCTGTACAAAAGTCAACACAATGCTTGATTAGGAAGAATTGATAGAAAAGGTTGTACTTACATTAAGCCATGGAGGGCAAAATACTGGAATAGTGTGTTGTTCATTGCTCCTTGGAGATGTGGTACTTAGCAGACAACTTCTTATAGAGTAGATGCTAAATAATGCATGGCCATTAAATTAAACATTGGAGGTGCTTGCTTTGAGGATAATAGTATCTGGTTTCCAATATCATTGTAAGGACTAATCATAGGATCAATCAAGCACTGAATACCCTATGAAAAAAGTCATTTTATGAATCTGTTTATGAACATCTGTTGATCGGTTTTTTAAAAATATTGGTTAGCATATTCTCTCCTTTCCCTATCCTTCCCTATTCCCCTGCTCAACACGCACACACACATACACATGCACCCACACACACACGCAGATCCATTGTTGCCTGTTTCCTTGCTGTTTCTTTGTTACCTAAGGCTCTAGGCACTAAGTCCCTTGACATAACATCTCTGTCCTACTGGCAGTTTAAGTCTTTCTAATATTTGATTATTCAAATTATAGCTGTCCTGTCCTATACAGTACTTAACATTTTTCAGGTCACCACAAATCTCTTATAAATTCTTATGTTTAAAACCTTCAACCTGAATGCTGTTTGAGAAGAAACTACAGGACAGTTTATTATTAAGTCAAAGTCAAAGTCAGTCCAAACAAATTTCAAATTACTGTTTATTTCCCAGAAGCTTTGAATCAGTGACTGTAGCTTTGAAATTGTGGACTGATTAACCCAAGGCATTAAACAGGGAGACAAAGAAATGTTAAATATGGATTCAGGGTCTCATGATATAACATAAGAATCACAAACTACATCATAAGGGGATTTAGTCTTCTGTAAACTTACATTTTTTTTTTTACAAAAAAAGCAGAACGAATTTTCTTCCAGTTCATTTGCAAATAAAATGAAAAAAACTTACTGAATTCAATTAAATACCATCACATTTTATTTTATGAGTCTCAGGATTGTTTATGACAGCACCTTCAAACAGGCCATAAACCTCTCAAAAAAGCTAAAATCGTTGCTTCCAAATACAGGGTTATTTTCAGGTTTAAACAATGTAAATGTTTTTAGTTGGAAACAATCTCTTTGGAATATAAATCCCTTAGATTTCTTTACAAAGAGGCCCTTTATCAAGTAGGTGGGGAATGCTGACATTTAGATTGCACATGCATGCTTAGCTACTAATGCGTTTAGACTGGGTTAATTTAAGGGAAGAGAAATTTTAAGGGCTGTGCACCCGCCATTGACATGGGCCAGGTGTCAACACGGACCTGTCATGTCTCGAGAAGAGTGTGTGTTGGTGCTAAGTTGTGGCTGAACAAATGCATACCTGGCAGATGGCTGTAAATGTAATTTTTTCCTGTTTTATGAAATTGCTGCAGGCCTCCTTCGGAGCACCAACCTGAGACAGCTGTGCACATTCAGTGAATAACCAATGTGTTCTTACTTCCTTCCAGGAAGGAAAGAACTGTGTCCTACATACGATTTTCACTGCCAGAGAAAGATTTCATTTGTGACTTTCAACTTGAAAAATGAGTAGGAATCACTGTTTGGTGCTCTTTATACTAAAGAAGGAAACTTAGTCAAGTTAAAAAGAATAGTATAGACACAGTTCAGCTTCTTCTTTTCCCAGAACCAGCTAACAAACTGAATATATTTTGTTAGGTATTTTGATGAAGAGAAAGAAAGAGTTTGTTTATTCAGTTAAGGTTTATGACTGAAGGGCTGAAACACTATGGAGAAACCTGTTTGGTTTAATGTTATTGAAAATGTGAAGACCCTCCTTTTAAAACCTGTCATTCACATCTTTTCAATACGTAGGCTAGAAAACAGCAGGCCCAACACGATACTTCTCCAGTTCAGGGTGATGCGTTCCTTAGTCACCCCTGTCAGGAGGATTTCCTGGCCACGGCCACTCCATCGCCCAGGAAATCGTGTTTCCTCGGAACCAAGAGGTCACCTTGAGAAGTTCATGGACCACCTGGGATCAAAGACCTGCGATTCCTCCCTGTATTTTGAAAATTCAACATGGGGATATTTCCTGTCCATGGGGAAGTAAAAGCAAAGAAAAAATCTAGAGTCAAAACAATAAAATGCTGTTAATGCTCCGGGAGGCAGCAAAGCATCCTCTAAAGCTTAGTCATCAAACGTTACTTCACCGGCATCAGAGTCAATAACTGATCAATGGACAGAATAGAAAATAGAAAAGTAGACCTTATACGGAGAGAAATTTGTGTGTTGCCAATAAAAGTGGTCCCATGACCCAGCAGTGTAGAAAGCAATGTTGGATTTAAGTTAACAAAATTGTGCTGTGATGATTGGGCAAAAAGAAGGTAAAATTTTATCTCATTGTGTATACCAAAGTAAACTCCAGGTGGATTAGAGTTAAATGTAAAATATAAAACCATTTTTAAAAGAAAACTATGAATTGAGTTCATCTGATTTAGATTACAGAGTCTTTCTAACAACAAAAACCATGAAGAAATGCCAAATATTTCAACGACATTAACATTTGGATGTGTAAAGCTTAGCTGTACAAAATGTTACCTATGTAAGAATGTAAAATACCATCAAAATTAAAAGACAAATAAACGTGGCAGAAGGGTTAATACCCTTCTTATAGGGAAAATTAACTATTAAAACCTTTAAGAAAAAATAACAAAGCTTCAATAAAATCCTGGTTAAGTCACATAAAAACAAAACATACAAATGGAATATCATGGGTTTAAAAAAGTTCAAATTCATTAGTAAGTGGAAATACAATTAATGACTGTATTCACATGTCACATATATGGACAATGAGACTAAGGACTCTGGCAAGGGTAGGTAGGTACAGGAATATTGGTTCCATCCACACTGATTGTAGGAGTGTCAGTTATTATGAATTCCAGGAAAATAATGCCACCATGTGTGCTTCCTGGTGAGGTAGTTCTGTAATGTTGCCATTCTAGGGGTTCATTCTTAAGAAACTAAGAATTTGAGTCACCTGATAAACAGAGAGATATTTTGCAGCATTATTTATAGTTCCAAATAAGTTAAAATAAAAGGCTCTCCTTAAGTATCTGAGAAAAATAGCAAATAAAATAAATGGAATATTATACCATTATTGTAACTTAAGTTTTCAAGGTTGTGGAAAAATCTCTATGGTATGATATTGAGTGAGATATGGCAGGATAGAACATTGATACAGAGCCTGTTACAAATTTTGTCAAGATTTGCAGGCGTGTGCGTGTGTGCGTGTGTGAGTGCTCATATGTATGGGACAAAACCCTGAAGCTATCGTAAATATTAAGGTGTCAATGGGACTTTTTTCGAGGTGGTAGGATTACGAGAGGTTTTAATTTTAATTTTTTATACTTTATAATTTTTATGGCTTTCATAAAGTTTGATTTAATTTTTCATTTAGGAGAAAAATACCATTTTAAAATTAAACATTCAGCATTTAGTAATAAGATCAGTATCCCTGGAATTTTTGAACTAGCAATGTCTCATGGTGAGTTATGCGAACTGCCTGATGTCCTGATGCGCATCTCTGACTCGGACAATGCATTCCTTGCAGGTTTTAGCAGGCAGGCGACATCCTTTTTCTTCTTTGTGCACATCTGTCTCTTCACCAAAAGTGTGGCAAGAATAGTGGAACAATGGATTTCGTCAAGTAAATGGAGCAATGCAGAAAGTGAGAAATAACCAGATACTCCTAGTCGGACTCACCACCTTTTACACTCTTGGCAACAAGACGTGATCAGCGAAGAGTGAAGCTGGCTGCAGGGTGACAGACAATGATGTTCTCTGGCAACACTGATCCGTTCAAAAGGGAAAACTAGAAAACTGGGTGTGGCTAGGAAACGAGACCCACCAGCACTCTTCTTCTGCCCCGCACCTCTGTCCCCTGCTCTCCCTGGTACCGCCACCCTCCCCTGCACTGTCAGATCGGAGCCTGTCTGCACCCATGTCCTGATCCCTTCCCCACTCACCCAGCCTCCCCTCCTCCTGCAGTGTGACCCTTACCGTGCCCATCCACTAAGGGACACTCTCAGAAACAGCAGTGCCCACATCCAAATGGCTTGCCTCGATTTTCTGTGCCCTGGACCTCTCCAAAATATGCCAAATCGAATCCCCTTCCCTTGAACCAGTCTCCCCCTTGCCCTGTGACAGCACGTCGTCCCGGGTACTCCCGGGTGCTCCAGGATTTCACAGGCTCTGTGTACTTCTGTCTGCAGGCTTCAGGATGGACAGGGCGAAGTTACATTGTTTCTCCTGTTTTAGCTATTACTTCCATAAAGATTGCTAGTTCATGAGGGTCTTCCATGAACAGCACATCCCCACCTACTGTGTGCTTAGCTGAGAACTGGGAATATTGAGGTGGGGATGATGAATAGCAACCTTCAAAGTGTCTCAGATGAATTTACTAATTCCATCTCCCCAGTAAGTCTGTGCACTAGACATTACTGTTTTCCCCATTTTGTCAACAAGGAAATTGAGGCACAGGGAGTTAAATAACTTGCCCAGACTAAAGCCCTGGGCTCTTGATGCTCTGCTGTGATACCGTCCATGCCCTTGAACAAGTTTCACACTCGAGTGGGCAAAACAGAACACTAGGACACACCACAGCACAGAATGGAGATTGTCATTATGAGACAGGAAAGTTTCCAAAAGCAGAAAGGAAGGAAGGAGGAAGACATCAGTCATCTGGGGACACGGGGGAGCCTCCTGGGGTGGAGTTCGTGGTGTGAAGATGAGGAAGAGGCAGAGATGAGCACAGCAGGCAGAGAGAAGTGCATGTGCAAGAACAGGTGCATCCTGTGAAAAGCCAAGGTCGTACCCGAGGAGCTGCGGGGCATGTGCCCTCCCCCCGACCCGTTGGAATCTCCAGAGCAGCAGGATTGGACATGAGAGACGGGCAGCGGGGTGAGCTACAGAGAAGCTGTCTCGTTCGAAACATGGAGCCATGCCTACGTAAAATGCTGGCTCCTTTTCTGAAAGTGATGGGTGCCAGTGATGGATTCAAAAATGGGTAGAGACCTGAGCAGGCTTTCATTTCAGAAGGGCCATCCTGGAAGCGATGCAGAGGACAGAACAGATAGGCTGCAGGCAGGGCGAGTGGGAGGCCCAGGTGAGAGAGACACCCAGGACCCAGGATGCAGGAGCACAGGGTCGGGGGGCTCCTCAGAAGTGTGTTTGATTCTATCTGAGGGAAGGTTACAGGGAGGGTGGGGAGTCAGGGCTGACTTTCAGGCCACAGGCTTGGCTGAAAGGTGCGGGAATAGACTCGGGAAAGAGGATGAAGGGGAGGGATTTGCATCTGGGAATGTGAGGTACAGTGGGTCACAGAGGGGCAGGCGGAAAGGAGGTTGCAGACACGTCTCGAGGTAGGACAGGAGGTCAGTGGGTGAAGAGCAGGAGATGAGGTTGCGTAGGGAAGATTCTGAGCAAGAAAAGATGAGCCAGGTAGGGGATTCCTCACAAAATGCGGGTATTTAAAAGATGAAGAGTGGCAGAGTGGGCAGCGAAGGAGCCAGAAAAACCAGCCAGAGAAATGTGGACACAGCTTAGTCAAGTCCGTCCGGATTCACGAAGCGCTTACTAGCATCCTGTCACTTAACTGACGTCTAAACCCTGTGCATTTCCAGTGGGAAGGTGTGTTGGGTAGAGGAGCTAGAGGGGGTGAGCTTGGTGTTCTCACTTTCTCTTGTGTTCAAAGAGGCAAAGAAAAGGCCTTACAAGGGATTAACGAGAGGATCTGCACCGTGATGGGCAGTCGCTTTGCTGGGCTGACCCAGGAGAGAGAGTTGAAGACGTAAAAATAGACCGTGGGTTTGCCTGGAACGAGGACGGCAGATGGCGAGAGGGCTTTGGCCGGTTTCACTCTTTGATTCTGTTTCCAACATATCTTTGCTTTAATCACATTTCAATTTAGATTTTGCTGCTAGAACCATAGAATCACATGATACACCAGTTCTCCAAAGTTTCTACTGAAGAGAAGTGAAGAGAAAAGCATTTACTGAAGAGAAATGCAACTATCTGTCTACACAAAGGCTTGGAACATGAATGTTCACGGCAGCAGCATTCACAATAGCCCGAACTGGAAAAAATAAAACCTCAGTGTCCGTCCCCTGGAGCAGGGACCAGCCGGGTGTGATGGAGCCATGCAGCGGAATACTATTTGGCAGCAAATAGGCTCATACTGTTTGGTATAGACTGCAGCATGCATGGGCCTCAGACAATTATGTTGAGAGAAAGAACCCAGACATAAAAACTATATATTGTTTGACTCCTTTATATTAAGTTTTTCAAAAAGGAAGGAATCCAAGCAGTGACTTCCTGGGGCCAAGGGAAGGAGTGGTGATTCACTGTAAATGGGTTGAAGGAGCCTTTGAGGGCGATGAAAATGTTCCCAAACTTTGTGAGCCCTCTGGAAAAAAAAAAATCAATGACCTGAACACTTACAATGGGTGAATTTTATAGTATGTAAATTCTACCTCAGTAAAGCTTTGTGTACCATAAAAAGCATAGAATCATTATTTTATGGTTGAAAGAAATCATCTATGCAACTCTCACTTTGTTTCAGATTCTTCCAGTTTTCCCCTCTATTTCTAGTTATTTCTAATTTCCCTCTTACTTAATTGACAAGCTTCTACACATGGTGACTCTTATTTAAACTGTCTAGGACACAGAATGAATCATACACATGTACAGACAGGTTGAAACATTATGCTAGTATGAGTCACCTTCCACCGGACTAAATAGATTTGTTTGAATGTCATCTCCAGTGTCAGCTACAGGATATTTGAAATAAAAAAAAAAAATCAATTGTTCAAGGTTGGGGCAGGACTTGTTATTTGGGTTAGGGAAGGTTTATGCTCGCTGCTGGATCTCTCAGTTCCCTCCTTTGTGTAAGTCCCGTTAGTGGTGACTCACTAGGAAACTTAAGAATTCCTGCAGCTTGGATATGTTTCTTTCTGATCTTTCTTTACAGAAACTAAATCTGTTTCTTGACAGGTAACATTTTTCTGTGAACCATACAAGCCTAAATTGTCAAAGAGAAGGTCTTTGAAAATCGCATGTATTATCCCACATTCTCATTTTGCCTGTGAGTCTCACAGCTTATTAACGACAGAGACGGAAACAGAGTCCAGGTAGTGGTTTAAAATCTGAGGTGGTTTATGATATTTTTCAATAGTTTCATTCTAGCTACCTGATCACCCCTCTTTTGAGCTGTTCTCTGAGAGTCAGATCTGTCTATCCAAATTTCAACTGGAAATATTCGTTTGTGTGACCCATGGATGCCTCTCCCTCCAAATACCTACACTTGAAGTCATTACATATCCTTCCTCAAAGTGGCTGGGTGTTTGTGATCATGTGTCCTGTTGGATTTCAAAAGACAACTCCCCTGTGTGTTAATTTTGTGAACTTGCACATGTAATTTAGTTTCTCAGAGCCTTAGTTGACCATTATAAGGTAAGAATTATAATAGTACCCCTTCCACTGGTCTGTGGTAAATATCAGTGAGATCATCTGGTAAGGTGCTTCGTGCAAGGGTTCAACTATCATCAGTACTCAATAAACATCAGCTAGTTTCTCCTTTTTTCTTGTTTCCTATTTCAGTAAACGTCATCAGGTTCTACCAAATTACTCAGGTGACAGCCTCCTGTCTGTCATTCTTTACCTCCCGAGTAGCATTAAGTCCTGCTGTTAAAAAGATACATGAAAAAAGAGAAAGGTAAAATCCAAGGCAATGAAGGGAAGGGGGAGAGTGGGGGGCTGTGGGGTGCAAGTCCCTGGAGCCCAGTTGTGCACTGGGTGGGAACTCCTGTAGTGCTGATGGGTGGCATGAATACACTCCTTGTCAATGACAGGAGGCAGAGTAAGGAATGAAATTCTTTACAGTTTTAAATAATCATATTGCCCATATCTGAGCTCCATAGGTCTAGAACTTTATTAGGGTTATAGCTGTGTACATTTTTATTTAAAATTGAGTACAAAAGGAAAGAGTACCAGAAGTGGGCAATGGAGTTAGTTTTCAATTTTTCCATGCTTGCTCTAATAACCCAAGAAGCAGCTGATTGCCAAACTAATCTCAAGGGGGTGAAGAACTCTAGACCATGTTAAGATGAAAGATGACATATTCTGAGTCAAAATTACTTTCAGTTTTTAAAAATGAAAATATTAAGAATTTTGGAATATTCTTTATGTGTGAATGTGTGTATGTGTGTTTATACAGTCACACCCACTAAATTAGATCACAGCAGTTACACTATTGTATCACCTGCTCTTTTTACTTAAGAACATGGGCATTTTACCATATTACTGAATATTTTTCAAATATTATTTTGTGTGGATTCATATAATTTTTAAATCAATTTTTAAAAGGTCAACTACTTCATATTTTCTTTCAAATCATCAAAATTTTGAATTGAGATAATGATTCAAACACTGATTTTTAAAAAACACAAATATTTCCTACTTTCTGACTTCTCTAACATTTTAAAGATGCCATAGATTTTATTCATAAGTTGTCTGATTTCTTTTGTGCTGGTAGCAACAATTTAATAAGTTATAAGAGAAAGGGACTAATCTGGCATAAGTTATAGGGTAAAAAAGCCCATATGACTCGCACAAAAGTCTGAATTGTAGATTATTTAAAAAGAAATTTAGTTTTATTTATAATAACCATATACAATATCCCCTTCTTTTTGAAAGCTCGAATTATGCCACTTTGCTTTTACATAAGAATTCTATTAGTACTTGACTTTGCTAATCAAAAGAAATCCAGAAGATTTCCACTTTTACGGAAAAAAGTGAAAGGTGAAAATGATATTCAGCTTTTTAAAAATATTTTCAAAACTTTTTAACATATAGTTGCCATAATATTTTTTTATTTCAACAGTTACCCATATTATTTATTAAGTCTTCACCTCAACTAGTGCAGTTACTATCTGTCAAATAGGACAATGTTACAGAATCATTGGCTGTATTGTCCATACTGTGCTAGTATCCCCATGACCAAATTATATTGATTGACAATTTTTGTGTCCCTTTATCCCCTTCACCCTTCCTGCCTGCCCATTCCAACCCCTCCCCCATGGTAACAACCAGTCACTTTTCAGTGTGTATGAATCTACTGCTATTTTGTTCATTTTGTTTTTTTTTTATATTCCACAAATAAGTGAAATCATATGGTATTTGTCCTTCTCCACCTGGCTTATTTCATGCTTAATACCCTCAGGTCCATACATGTTGTTTCCAATGGTAGGATCTCTCTTTTTTTAAGGCTGAATAATATTCCATCATGTTTATGTACTCCCTTTTCTTTATCCATTCATCTGTTGACAGACACTTTGATTGCTTCTATATCTTGGCTGATATAAATAATGCGGTGATAAACATAGGAGTGTATATCTTTTCTTTGGGTAAATTCCTAGAAGTGGAGTTACTGGGTTGAATGTTATTTCTATTTTTAGTTTTTTGAGGAACCTTCAAAATACTTCTTTTCCAGGGGCTGCACCAATTTACATTCCTACCAACAGTGCAGGAGGGCTCCCTTTTCTCCACATCTTCACCAACACTTGTTATTTCTTGTCATTTGGGTGGTGGCCATTCTGACTGCTGTGAGGTAATATCCCATTGTGGTTTTGATTTGCTTTTCCCTGATGATTAGCAGTATAGAGCATGTTTTCATGTGCCTGTTGCCTATTTTTATTTCTTCTTTGGAAACATGTCTGTTCAGGTCCTCTGCCCATTTTTTAACTGGATTATTTGTTTTTTGGTATTGACCCCTTATCTGATAAATCATTTACAAATATATTCTCCTATACTGTATGATGCCTTTCTGTTCTGTTGATGGTGTCCTTTGCTGTGCAGAAGCTTTTCAGTTTGATGTAGTCCCACTTGTTCATTTTTTATTTCACCTCTGCATCCCCACTTTGTACTTCTGGTCCAAGGAAATGCTTAACTTGTTCTTTTTTTTTTTAAGTATGGCAACAATTTGGAATTTTCTGTTTGTATTTCATCTGTCATTGCCATATACTTGACAAATTTAGGCAAGGACTTTTTTTTTTTTGAGAGGGCATCTCTCATATTTATTGATCAAATGGTTGTTAACAACAATAAAATTCTGTATAGGGGACTCAATGCACAGTCATTAATCAACCCCAAGCCTATATCTCAACAGTCTCCAATCTTCTGAAGCATAACAAACAAGTTCTTACATGGTGAACAAGGTCTTACATAGTGAACAAGTTCTTACATGGTGAACAGTGCAAGGGCAGTCATATCACAGAAACTTGCAGTTTTGATCACGCATCATGAACTATAAACAATCAAGTCAGATATGATTAGTCATTTGATTTTTATACTTGATTTATATGTGAATCCCACATTTCTCCCTTATTATTATTATTATTTTTAAATAAAATGCTGAAGTGGTAGGTAGATGCAAGATAAAGGTAGAAAACATAGTTTAGTGTTGTAAGAGAGCAAATGTAGATGATCAGGTGTGTGCCTGTAGACTATGTGTTAATCCAAGCTAGACAAGGGCAATAAAACATTCACGTATGCAGAAGATTTCTCTCAGAACATGAGGGGGGAGGTTCTAAGCCTCACCTCTGTTGATCCCCAGTTTCTCACCTGATGGCGCTCCTGCGACTGTGCCTGTCTTGTTCCTCCCTTGAGGAATCTTACCCGTCTCTGGCTAACCAGTCATCTTCCGGGGCCATACAGGGAAATGTAAAGTTGGTAAGTGAGAGAGAAGCCATATTGTTTGAAAAGGTTAGCTTTTTACTTCTTTGCAGATTTATGCCCTGTGGCTTCTATGCCCAGCATTTGTCTTGAGGTGTCTTTACCACTTGGAAGAATTATGATACTTGGTAAGGAATTTCTTACTTTGAGAGGTCTCAAACAGCTCACGCAAGCATCTGTGTTCTGAGAGCTTGATTCTGTACCTTTGATGATTCTAGAGGCCAGTCCCTTGCGTTCTCTCCTCCTACTTCCGTATTATATTTGTGTCTTCCTCCGGACTCCGGCTTCTGCCTCCCCTCCCTCAGTCTGAAGCCACATCTGGTGGCATATGGAATCAGCACGATTTGCTTATCACGTCACTTCAGGACCTTCCTTTGAAGTGTGTTTCTCAAGTCTGCTCATCCAGTCGGCCAGGCCCTCTCCGACCTCCTGTGCCTGCTGCACCCTCCTCTTTGTCCTCTGCCCCGTCACTGCTCTTCAGGGCCGTGGGAGAGAGTTGCATCGACCTGTTCTCCTTGGTCCATTATGGTGTTTACAGTCCCATTAAGTGAAAGCACAAACAGGAGACAGGATTCTTAGTCAAAGCGTTTGTGACCATGAGCAGCATGATTCCCTCAGCACAGCTTTTCTCCTGGAAGTTCACTGCCAGGTCATGAGATGTCTTGGGCTGGAGGGGACTTTCTGAGGGCCGACCTTACCTCAAGGCAGACCCTCGCCTACTTCATCCCACAGAGTCTTTGCCTGTGGGCATTTTATGATCTCCTCTCAACTGTCTTAATGATGCCTCTTAAGAAATGCTGCCTTCTGTTTGAACTCTCACATGGATGATACGAACTGACAGGGCGTTAGACAAATGCTGTTGTCTCTTCATTTCAGAGGACAGGTTGAAATGGAAATGGGCTGGGAATTCCAGATTCAGCTCTAGGTCAAATGTCAGAGGTTGGGTTGTTAAGAACTCCCCAGGCCAATGGTGGGCAAACTCTGCCCCAATACCAAGCTGGCCTTAGAACTGGCCTGCTGACAGAGGCTTTTAGGCTCAGTGCAAAGACTTGGATTTAACTTGTAGATTTTGGCCTCAGTAAATAATCCTAAAGCTGGACTAGAATTTGAGTCAGTTCTGGGGGTGAAAAAATACCTTCCTTTCCTGAAAACCACTTTGGTATTACATTACTATAAGCATCCTTCTCGCTCTCTGTATTTAGAGAGAGAAGTGCAGCCAGACAACCTTCTCCTTTAATAGCTTGGTATGCACACTGGGCAGAATCAGACTGAGAATATTACTGACGCGTAACACTTGTTCATGAGCAGAAAGGCAGCACCTTCAGGGTCAAATCTAGTCAAGTTGCAAGGAGACAAATGTGTGTTTTTACTTAGTTAATCTCCGTATCTGCGCCCTATCCTGTCTGCATCAGCATTGGCTAATACTGGTTCCTACTCTTCCTGAAACCAACAGTCTTATATATTCTCCCTCCTCTGCCTTCTTTCATCCCACTCAGGAAGGGATGAAAAACACAATGACACTATGTTAGCACTGACCGGACTCTTTGCACAAGAATCTGACCTGAAATTAATTATTTTGAATAGTTCATATGTGATGACAGAGCAAAACATTTAAAATAGAGGCTTTCCTAGAAAAATCAAGACAAAATGCCATCACACACTGGAGAGGTCATCCATCATATATTCCTAAGTTCTGCTTTTTCTGTATTAATTCTGTGTCTAAATCCTACCTAACATGACCTTCTCATTTCTCTTCATTGGCTGTTAGTATTGGATTTAGACCACTAATATTAGCTCTGGAATTGGTCAAGCATAAGTTACCTGGATGGGAAAGCTGACACATTATTAAAAACTCCTTAAAGTCACTCTCACTTCAGTAATACTCAAAATATAGGCCTGTGTAAATGGGCTTCAGAATATGATGACTGAATTTATTTGAAAAATCACTTCCAACAAATACAAAGAAAGAAACCAGTGCTCTGTGATGTTTTCTATGGGCTGCCTTCTGACACGGAGGTCCTTGGGAAGGAAGAGGAGTGGGGTCAGTATTCAATTCCAGTCTGGAACAACTTGTGACTTCTCTCAAGTGTTCATCTAAGTGACCACTTACAAGACTGTGTCTAGAGGAAATGTGATAAAATAAGTCTGTCGGAAATGTGGCCGTTTTTTTGAGGCAAGAGCCCTTTTCTGAGATTAACTAGTTGGGAATCTTGGACCTTCTGTTCCTGTCTAACACTCGACCTCTCTCTTCATCGTGCAATATGCCTTTCTTTTCAACGAGCACATCTAGGTCCACATAGACAGGAGGTATACAAAGCTCCCTTTTATAGGACTACTCTAATATATCCTTGAGAGTATGAAAGTTGAACCTTCAATGTCTTTCACGTCACTTGGCCCAGGAAAGATATTCTATAAATATTGATTTAATGAAAAGAAGAAAAAGAAAATGAATTTTTCTGGAGATTTTTTTTGCTTTGAAAAGGAGCACAAACTTACAGTTTAAAATGATATCTGCCTAATAGCCCATTATGGAATATCTTCCAACTTCTTCTAAAATAGGTTTAAAAAATGCAGTAGAAATGAAAACACTGCTCAAATATAACTTAGACACAATTTACCACAGGTTCTTTTAGAAATCCTAAGACATTAAGGTTGCCAATATCTGGATTGATAGCAGTGTAAGTATAACTCTACCTTGGCTGTATCTTGCCCAATGTTACAAAACAAACCTCACACACTGAAATAACGGAGACATCTTACTAGTCTTAGATTTATACCCAGCTGGTCAATCAGCTGGAAAACCAGACAATTCTTCTACTCATGCTTTTGAAGGAACATGATACTATGCTGCTATTCACATTTTTTCTGTATATTAAAAAACTGTGCAAGCTCATTAAGATAACAAAGGTCTCCAGAAGATGTCAACTTTCTAGAAGATTTCAGAAAAATCGGCTGATAATAAAAACTGTATTTATTAGACATCATGTAATAAAGAAGAACACCACCTTTATAATTTTAGGAGTGCCTTAGAGGAGGCAGGTCAGTGAAGGACATTTAGTGGATGTTAATATCCAGGCTTAAGTGGTTTCAAGCTCTTCTTTCAAGAGTGGGGAACGTATTAGGACTGAGCAAAGCTCATGACATAATAGTTTAGGATTGGTGAATGCAATGAAGTGAGGGTCTCGAGTGAGTTTT
Source organism: Manis pentadactyla (assembly GCF_030020395.1). NCBI lineage: Eukaryota > Metazoa > Chordata > Mammalia > Pholidota > Manidae > Manis > Manis pentadactyla. The sequence goes on from NC_080034.1 coordinate 6,406,014, forward strand.
AATAAGCAAGCTGTTTGCCTAGCTGTTTCTTTTTCTTTTTTTTTGTTTAATAAACAGGTTAGCAGGAATTTCCTGAAGCAGTCAGTGAAATTATTAATTGATGTACATCCCTATGTTCCTTTAATAATTTCCTGGAGTAAATAGTTGACCCAGGTAGTCTGATTTCTCCATTCTGAGAGTTAAACTCCGGGGGCTCTGCTCTTACAGGTTAGGGAGCCGGGGGAAAATGGTGGGTGATCATCACATCCCAGGACATTTAAAACCGAGGTGGATGGAGTCCCGATTTCAGCGACCCTGTGGATTACCAGTGTGCACAGTCCGTGAGGAAGGAGACGTCTGGGGAACGGGATTTGACAGTGATCTCCCATAGGTTTAGCTGTACCCCTTAGGTGCTGGGTACTGGGTCAGGGGCTGCGCGTGCTGACCGCTCCTCCGCAGCAAGTCTCGGATGGAATTTTGACTGGCACCAAGCTGAAGAACAAGCAGAGTGGATGACCTGTGAGTTCCCTTGTCTTTTGGAAACCTCACATCTTTATGGGAATCTCCTTATTTGAGGATTGTAAGATAAATTCTAACCAAAATAAGCAGGCAACGAGAGGCAACAAAGGGCCAGGCAGTTTATTTGAGCGCAATCCCGGGCGAGGTTCACCAGTCTGAGACACAGGCTGGAGAAGTCGCCCCTAACCCTCTAGGCAGGGAGCTTTTATAGCAAGCACAGGGAGGGGAGGGGAAAGTGGGCCGTGCTAGGGGTATGTGGGGAATTTTTATTGGCTCAGGGTCGGGTGATGGACAGCCAGAGGTCTCCTCCTTCCGGATGGAGGGGGTCTACATCAGGGGTTTGTCGGCACGTCACGGGACTGGAATCCCGGAAGAGCTGTTCGTTCCTTCCTTATATGGCACAGAGCTATTTGGTCTGTCTTTGCTCTGTTTGCACTGTCCTTGCACTCCTCCCTCTGGTGCCTCTAGCCTTATAAGGATAAATACACAGAACAAAACTCACATCAGGTCAGTAGAAACACAATAGGAGAGTAGAAAAGAGCACCATCGGTAGCCTGCTGCTCAGAGGGATTTACCTGGGAAGCCAGAGAAAAGCTTTCTATGCCATTTGGCATCTTTGGCAGGTGCAGAATGACCTGACCACTAAAAAGGAGTGGAGAGATATAGGGACCAAGGAGCTCAGATAAAAGGGGAAGAGTACAAATAAACAGGCAAGAAAACATAAAGGAGAGGGAGAAGAGAATAATTAAAATTAATAGTCTAATAACAGCTTTTTTCTACAGGTTGACTTTGTTGAAGACAAAGGTTTGAGTTATATCCCAGAGTTTGTGATTTTAGAAGCATATTTTCTTTTAAAATGTATCAGCAGAGACACAGCCCTGCTGTTTCAAACACTGGGACAAACACAGTGTTTATGGTACTGGTGGAAACATAGACATAGGTTTGAGGAAGAAAACTGAAAATTAAAAATTATGTGTTCTGTCACCAGTTTGTGAATTACCATAAATCACATATTTCAGGGTTCTTTACATTTATAAAAGCATTTAGAAATTTACAGAGTAGATGTCTTAAAACAGAACTTTATATTAAAAGAACTTAACAGCAATATAATCCTCATTTTTTACATCAAATAGTGGGAAAACACAACAGAAAATAATTTCAATCACATTACAGCATAGTTAGAAAATAGTCCCCAGTTTAGCTCCTGGGTCATAAATATTCTGCGTCCTCTAGCGTCTCTGACATAGTGCTGAAATTAAAAAAAAAAATTCCCATAGAAATAGGTGAATGGCTTCACAATCTTCTTTAATTTAAAGCCAATTCTCTTTTAAAAAGGGGACTGACATCTCTGGTTTCATGTTTTCTTTCTCAAAATGAGAGCTCTACTAGCCTCCAATTTAAATAAATGCGTAAGTTTTACAACTAGATTTCAGAGAAGGAATTGAGTTAGAAAGAACTGGTTAACACAAAGTTAAATGTAAATAATCCCATAAACATAGTTACAAAATGTAAGAGTAATTTTCTGCATGAGGTAATGAAGGGAAGCTGCCTTGTAGAATCTCCCTGCTCTGATTCATAGTGAAATAAACAGCAAGAAAGGAAAAACTAGGCACAGAGTCCACAGCAGCGATCAAAACCAGAAAGAGATGAAACTCGGCAGCTTCAAAGAGTTACGGCTTAAGAAAGAAGCCCGGTCTGGGGGGGCGAGTCTCCTGAACCCGCAACACTGCCCTGGGGCCTCACTGACGCGTCCACAAAATCCTGAGAAAACTCTGACATCCCTCAGTTGGGAGAGAAGCAACCTAGTGGGGCACCTTGTATTTTTAAGTGATGACCTTTTAAATGAGAAACGGCAGCCCAGTTTTATTACGTTCTATTTTACTGCAGATTTCTTTTCTTTGTGGCTCTATATTATCTAGAATAATAGCAAAATAATAATTATTTTGGCTTAACCTTCAATACAAAAAACTAGAATATACAGGTTATTATAGCCAGGTAGACATTCCAGTCTATCAGGGCAGGAATCTGTCTTTTGAATAATAAAGAGCAAACTGCCAGTATTTCCCATGTAGCCATTGAGGGAGTCTGGTTCTGCCGGGTTCCCCAGGGTTCTTGCAGTGAGTGTCACTTTTGGGGGTTGAGCAGCCACGATGTCCTTCACTCCTCTCCTCTGTCCTCCCACCAGCTGGATTTGGGAATCTCTACAGATGTGTTGTTTTGTTTTTTAAATCCACAAATGATTCTGATATGTGTGCCCCATTAAACACCCCTTTAAAATGATATTTGCTTTGTGAACAAGTACATTAAAATAATAGTTCCATTGTTAAATACAGCTGGATTCAAGGCAAAACAAGTTTCTTTTCTGCAGAATGTTACCCAGATTTTAACATACTAATGTGATTGTGAAATTCCAAACAGGGCTATTTTCTAAGCAAAGTCTGGAAACAATGAACAAAAGGTCCACGCTGGATACCTTATAAAGAATATTTCATGCGGTCCAAACCTTTTCTCCTCAGGTTTAGCAGAGAGATTATAATCTATGAAATCTGGCTACAGGGTGTCAGATCACGTTACTGACGTTACATCAGAAATAGCAAATGGTTAGTCACTTTGCAACTTTGTTAAAGAAAAGCTAAGGGGACACATGCATTGATATTTTTAAAGCACATCTGTTGGTTCTTGGATTCCCAAGGAAAGTAGTCCTTCCTTTCCAGTGGAACCTTGAATTCTTTGTAGGGAACTGTGGGCATAAGGGGCTTCAATGTGAAGTGGTTCCCAGTTTTTTCCTCTTAATTACAATAGGTGAAGGGAGCCAGACCTTCTGCCGGCCCTGGGTTCCTTTGGTGTGCGGACATGTGACCCACGTGCCTATCAGACACTTATCCCCTGGACTTCAGACTAGGCTGTAAGGTAGGGGCGGCTGGACTTCAGACGTCTCAGGGATATCATCTCACTACCCGAAGTGCCTAGAAAATCAGTTGATCAGCAGTCAGCATGTTAGAACTGGGATAGGAGAGTTATTAGTAGTGGTGTTCGCAGTTCTCTTCCCAGGACGAGAGGCGGTTATTCCACCGATGTGGCCAATGGAGTTGGGAAGGCTGAGTGGCCCCCACCAGCACCTTCAAGCCTCTCCTGTTCGCAGACGGTGCCCGCAGCTTGAAGGCAGGCCAGCATAATTAAAGGCTGAAAGAGGATACATTCCAGAATGTGCAGAAAGGTGTATTCAAACACTGGATGCCTTGCTAAAAGTTTATTCAGGGCGACAAACATTTGTGCTCAGTACTAGGCACTTCGTCATGCAAATTACTTAAAACTAAAGGGTGCATCATTTTTTAAAGCCATCTATCTATTTTCCAGGTGAGGAATTCTATCACAAGAGATTAAATATTTCCTGTATGTTCACAGAGCAGGTTAGTGAAGTGCCAGGACCGACACTCCGATGCGCTGACGCCTAAACGAGGGCCGATTCCTCGGCCCCCAGTCCGCTCCCCACGAGGGGGCCCTGAAGAGCCGGGCTGTCCCTGGAGGGCCGTGAATTCAGCAGAGAAGCAGAGGCCGGCAGGGATGAAATAAAGAATTTGCCAGTGAGGGCTCCCAACACTCCTGTGAATTGTTGCATCCCTTCATTTGGAGGTTTGGAAATAAATATCATGGTCCACCTCTGGGAATCTGTTTGCATATAGCTGGGTGGGTCGTATTAGAAAACAAGAGCCTTGACCTTGGGCTCGGGAGTGCAGACCCTGCTTTCTGACTTTAGGAAGTTCTTGAACCCCACGGAGTCCATTTGTAAGCGGAGCAGCCGGGCCAAAATGCAGGCAGATGCTCTGGGGACAACACAGCCTGTGTGGCCAGACTGTCTTTGTCCAAATTCTGATTCTGTCGCTTATTAATTACATGACCACGGGCAGTAAAATGCTCATTACTTAACTCTCCAGGCCTCGGGTTCTTTTTTATAAAGTGAGGATAATAGTAACACCTGGCTTGTTTGATTTTTGTGAGGATTAAATGAGTAATAACTAGTAAGCTGTTAGTACAATGTAAGTATTGGCTCTTATTGATATTGGCTAAAGTATCTTAATTCAGTGCTATACAAATGTATTATAAATATTGGCTACAATCTGAGAAAAAGCAGAACAAATACATCTGGAAATGAGGAGAGTCAATTTAGCTGAACTGAAGGGGTTTTTCTCCCCTGAGTGTCCATTATGTACCTAGTATAGCTCTGAACGGATTATGTGACTTTCTGCCTAGAGTTGGGAAGAAAACTTACGTAACATTGTCTTTTGATTTATGATGTTCACTGTTCCTCTTTATTTTCATTGTAAAAAAAAGTATTTAGAAGGATAAAGATATGAAAACTTAAATCCGCATTCTCAGATCCAAACAGAAATGCCAGGAAAGTGCTAGAGTCAAGAGAGGGATAAATAACCCCCGCAGGAGTCTGAGAAGGCTTCTTATGGGAGGTTTGAGATGTTTTTATTATTACAAATTACCTTCCATCCCCATGGAAAAAACCAGGCAGATGCAGCATTGGGCTTTAAGAACATGGAAGTTGTCTTAAACAGTGTAGCATGGACATGAATTCTTCCCGAATTCCATTCCTTAATCTGGGTCAGAAGTCAGTAAACGTTACAGAGCATGATTTTAGCTCTGCGCTAGTTAATCCCCATTGGCCGAGCTGGCATATTCTTCCATCATGATGAAAATTAGTTATTGGCGCCCCTGAAAACGCCCTGGACGGTGCCAGGGATGCGGAGGGACGTGTGGGGGCTGCTGCAGACCACTGGGCCCTGGAGTAAAGGCTTCCTGGTTTACTGGCTTTCCTTAAATGGAAGCTTCTTTTGTTTTCAGCTATTTTCTTTGTCCAGAACCAATTGTTCCCCCAGATTAAATTCAGGGTTTTTTTTTAAGTAACCTTGGAAGACTCCACATAACGCTCTGACTAGGCTTGAGTCATGGGACCGTGGAGCTGCTCTGCTGGGTTCCTTGCCCCCGAGGCTGCTGGCAGCCCTCCTGTGACATGAACACGGTTTGCAGTTCGTTCGCCTTCACTCCTAGCGAAACCTTCTCGCTGGAATCAGCGTTCCTCTTCCAAGTCACTGCTTGCCCGCAAAGGCGATGCCTGTCGGTGCCACCATCTGAGCAAATCTCTTGCAAAATCTGGGTCTTTGGTTTTGCTCATAGATGCTGATGAGGAGACATTCTCCCTAAGAACGCAGGTTATTCAGGCTCAGCTGCATCTTCGTCCATGTTGGAGCTTGTTTTAGAAAATTCTTTTAAATGTCACTTTCAGTAAATATAGGAAAAAAGCTTCAGTAAATAAAAATAGTGGGATGCTTTGATTTTAAGAAGAAAACAAAGACATATTTTCCTTGAATAATATCCCCAATTTCCTCCTGTCTTGAAATAACAGCACTGCAATAGTGAGGTTGCACACAGTCCTTAAGGAGGTCGGAGGATGCTGAACACCGAGTGGGGGCTGGGGGCACTGGTCTGTCATGATCTTCACCCATTCAGTGGCCTGCCAATCCATGCATTTGCCTAAAGTTGCCCATCCCTGTCTCTCCCCTGCCCTTTGCCTAGGGAAGAGCTGCTCTTTGCTGGGGAACCTCTAGTCGAATGTGTTTGTACCTAAATACACACTATCCAGTATCTGAAAAGTGAGTAGGACAGAGACAGACAAACCCACCCGTGACTGGAAAAGCACAGATGATGTTGGCATCTTTGTTTACAAAACAAAGTCCATTAACATTTTCATCACAAGTCAGTTAAACTGATGGTGATTTGTTTTTAAGATCCCTAAATCTGGCTTTGTTTTAAGCTTTTCCTCTTATTTTCAAAATGAAAAAAGCTATTTATTCTAACTGTAAAATAATATGTGTAAGAAATCCTGACATTATAGAAAAATATCCAAACAGAGTAAGTGTTAACCTAAATTGCATAATCTCAAGATAACCACTCCTATCATTTTGGTGAATATTCTTGCAAATGGTTTTTCATACTAGAGTTCTCAAATTGTGTTCCACAGAACTCTGGTTCAAATTACATATTATTTCTTAATGAGAAGAGTTAAGTGATCACTTAAGTCTGGGAGATACTAGATTAATCTGCATTAAGCATATTTTTCTGTTATAGATCATCTCAGTTTATGATTATGCTACAAAAACTAAGAAGAGGTCAGAATGCTAAATGTCTCAAACTTAGGACACCAAAATGCCTTTTTGGAAACCAAAACCAAAAAAACAAAAAAAAATCTGGAAAATGCTATCCTTTGAGCACTTACTCATGCATTAATATGCTTTATACAAATGAGATAACAAAACTCAAGCCAATCTTATTCTGCTTTCATGGAAACTCGACAATGTGCAGACCATGTGCCATTCATGAATAGAGATCGACAGCATCAGTTTTAATGGCCGTGTAAGATTCCAGTGTACACAGATATTATCTAGTACTTTACCAAAGTATGTTGGTGAGCACTGGGGCACAAAGCGAAAATAAAGACATACCCACTAAATTCACAAAAATATATGCAAAAACTATAATGAAACCAGTAAGCAAAAAAGTAAACCTATCATTAAAAAGACATACAAGGACACAGACAATTCACAGAAAAAAAGAAAAGAACAACAGAAGACCAATATGGACATGCAATTATATTCAACCTCATCTCTATGCTGTGAAAATAAGGATGTTCAACTATGATGCTTATTGATTAGATGGCAGAGAATGGAAAGACTAGCAAAACTCAGTATTGGTGGTGGTTTGAGAAAATACGCACTTTTTATTGTTAGTGTGAAATGTAAATTGGTACCACCTTTCTTGGGGGTAGGGTGTCTATACTTACTAAAATTTTCAATGAACATGACCTTTGAACTGAAACGTCCACCTTAGATCCTTTTTGGCTGCAAACCTCTGTTGCCTTTTATGAACCATCCCTTACTGAGGTCTTGTGGGCTGCATGCCATGCTATGTTTGTGAGTAAGACAAATCTCTATGCTCGACTTGTCCTCCAGAAACATATGATATGCAAACTTTGAGCAAATTAGGCTCACAAAGAAACCTCTGGACTTTTCACCAAAAGCTTTTCAACACTAGTAATAATAATGCATTTGCCTAAGATCATGATTAGAGCATTGAAATTAATCAAGCTCTTTCTAAACAGAAGTTTTCCACTCTCAGTAGTGATTAAAAGAAAGTTTATATTCCCAGAAATTCCTGGCAGGACTCATATTTGGTACAACTGGAAATCTTCTAGTGGGTACAGGCTAATGAAGGGCAGGCTTCAAAAATCAGGCTTTCGTATTTATTGAGTCACACCGGCTGGCGTCTCCCTCTTGCTCGTCGCTACACTTCTATTGCCATCATTCTTCTCTACTTTAGTCACTGACCAGTAGTTTTTTCTTTGGAAAAATAACTTCTGGTGCAGAGGGAGAAGTCAGTTGGGGAGGTGTGGTAAATCCATGAGGTGGACGCTCGCTGGGGGAATGGGTGGATCATTCTCACCGCAGTGTCTCTGGCACGAGGGGTTATTGTTCTGCCCATTGGGTGGACGTGCTGAGGAACTGTTGATTCCAGTTATGCGGGGACCTCAGGGAAGGTGACGCTAATGAATTTCTAGCTTTCACGGTGAGCTCTGGATGGGAAGCCAAGCCATGATATCTGCTCCACATCCACGTACTCTTTAAACACCATTTCCTAGTTATAAATTCAAAACCACTGGATAGAGAGGGTAGAAACTGTGTGGCCAAATGGAATTTCAGCTACATGAGAACTACAGAGAGCAAAAATTTGGAAATGCTCCTGGGTCAAAGTCAGACTGGATCATTAAAGATGGGATATCAAGAAACAGGTGATCACACAGACATGAAAGTAAGACGGAAAGACGAGGGAAGGGGACCAGAACAAGTATGTATTAAGTGTCCTACGTGCAGCTGGTGGTTTTATGTGTCCCCCCCCATAATGCTGCAGGACTGCGACCTTGCACTTATTTTGTAGACAAGGATGGAGTGGGTCTAACAGTTTACACAGTTGGTGTGAGACCATCCTGCTCATCCATAGAACAAATTGGAAATAAAATCTGCTGGGATGTGAAGATACATAAGACGTCCCTGCCCTGCAGAGTGCCCCGCTGCCGGGCACAGGCGGCGAGCAGAAAGCAGAGGTGGGTCCCAGGTCTCAGGAGGTTTACACTATAGTGGGGAGAACTTGAGGAAGGGGACAGAAAGGGGCGTGAAGGAAAGAGCTTGAACGCGCACACAAGCACGCCTGTGACCCGAGCGTGGCCCTCGCTGTGGCTGAGCAGCCAGCGGATGGGACGAGTGGGAACGAAGCGGGAAAATGCAGCAGGAGGCCGGGAGGCGGGTGATAAGGCAGGTGAGCCGAGTGGGCCTGCCTCGTGCAGTTGGGGCTAATTATTTGGGTAACGGACTTCATATAAAAGATGTTGGTAAATGGGGGAGACACGGTCCAATGTGCGTTTTGGGAGGATGACCGGTGACCAAATTAAAGACAGATTTGAGAAGCAAGAGTCTGGGTGTGGGGGGAAACGAGATGCGAGGTCCCTGCTAGAGACCATGTGAAAGATAAAGGCTTTTGTTTTGTCATTTTAAGATGTTCAGGGGTGAACCCAGATCAAATCATTTTTAAAGGAGCAACACACACGATGTGCACTTAGGAGTCGCTGAGACGGTCATCTCCCTTCCTTCCTCCTCCCTTCCAGGCCAGGGAGTTTCCCACCCCTTCCTGCTCATTATACAGCCCAGCCTACACCCGCATCCTTGCCTTTTGGGTGGGAGGTGTGGGGAAACAGGTCGAGCACAGGCTAAGCAGTCTGCAAACCAATAGCATTTTTTATTTCAAACAAGGCCGATAGAGCCTCCCTAAGACACAAATACGACCCACTTCACTTGGTGACACTAAGAAGTTAGGTAACAAATGCGTGTAAAATAAATAAACTAAAATTAAAAAGGTAACAGTCTGCTTTCAGTTTTTAGCACTAAACTGCTTTGAGATTTGCTTTATTAAGTAATTTATTTATCTTCACTATATTGCACCAACCCAAATATAAGGAAGAGAGGACACTGTGCTTACCTCATTGATAATGAACATGATACTGATTAAAATCTGTAATACAGTTTGTGTATTGGAGGGAGGGTACTTGATGGGGTCCTTGAGTCATTGTTTGAAGGGATCCCATTTACCAAAAAGGTACTTCCAATATTGATGGACCCGGGTATCATTTATCTGTACACAAGGGTGATCAGATTACTTCCACGATTTTGAAATGAACAACTCAGGTAAGAGCACTTTCCTTCTTGGTGTAGTAGAGCTAACCTTATTGTCTTGGATAAAACAAGAAATCTGCAAGGGGATAGGAGTGAATACTATTTCTGTCAGCTGCTAAGACAGGAACATGTGATAACTGCTGGGGAGCCACGGGTGTGACATGAATCAGTTGGAAAATAACTGTGTTACAGAGCCACGCCGGTGGTGACTCTAGCCCATGAGCCCAGTACTAGAGATGCGATCTTTTGAGTCAAGAAGATACAATTGCAAGTAGAGATGGTTAAGCAAGAAAGGAGATTTACAAGTGGTCTCAACTAAGGCCTATAGAGACCCTCGTCTCTGTAATGTGCAGCCTGTTCTATTTTAGTTGTGTTTTGGAATGTCTTTTCCGAGGTCATGCCAGAATTCAGAAGGCTGACAGGAGCCAGGAGAGGGCCTCTGGCTGGGGTCGCCCTGAGTGGCTGCTGACATCTCATGAGCGAGGCTGGCCAGGGCCCTCGTAGCATGGGGGGCCTGCTGGTCGAGGGCGGGGCTCGGCCGGGCTGGGCTCCGGTGTCCGGGGCTCACCATCCACTGTGGTGGAGCCTCGGGCTCGGACACAGACCTGGAGCCCTGGCTCCTAACAGGGAATGGCTCCCAATGGTCTTAGGGTCGCATGGATGCTGTCTCTTTCCTAGCCTCTGGGAATCTCCCTTTTCTTACTCTCAAGACCATTTTTTTCTCCCACTCTCCTTTTGGGATACGTAGGACAATGTTTAATTAGTTCATACTTCCATGAAAGTTAAGAAGAGCCTTTTTTATCCAAGCCCATGGAAATACTAACAGTCTTGCTGCATGTTTGGAATGGGAAAAATATTACACAGCACGTGATCATGAAGCAGTGTGCTGGCATGTCATAGACTGTCTCAGGCGGCCCCCTTCTTCTGGTGATGCAGGTATACGGCTTGCTGGTCTGCCCCGGTCTGGTCTGCCCACGGTTGTCCAGGGCCTGCGTTCTGTACAGCTCAGGGCACCTTTCCGGTCGGAGGCTGTGTGTGCAGCGTCCCCTGGCGGTGGGTGGTGCACAGCTGGATGGCCGCACAGAGCTGTGCACGTCAGGGCAATGCAGAGCGTCCTGCGAGCACGGGCGGGGACTGCAGAGTTAATCCCGATCTTACCCACTCCGTCTGCGCCCGCCTTGTTCCCCTGGTCCTCCCGACGTGGGCCTCTTGCTTGTTTTCCTGTTTGCTGTCCTCATTATCTGACTCCACTCTGATTTTCTGGTCTTGAATTTCCCGTTGAAGGAACATTAAAAATTTTTTTAAATATATGCAATAAATTAGTCTTTTGGACAACGTGTGGGAGCGTGTAGATGCAACTCATGCCAAAATAGCTTCTTTGATAGGCGTTTCCCCCAGTAGGTATGGTGTTAGTTTATTTAAGGCAGAAGGGCTTGCCTCAGATGATTTTTGAAGTTTCCATGTCTAATAGCATTATTTCTAATATGAATGGAATGCCAAAGTAGTGTTCTAGACTAAAGCCCCAAACAAAAGACATGAAGATCTGTAAAATTTCTGAGGTGATTTGATAGTATTTTGTTTATTGGTTATATTTTAAATAAATAAAATGAAATATTATCTCAAATCAAGGCACACACATTAAATTCCAAGCAAATGAAATAGAATAATGAAAATTGAGTCAGTGGCTAAGAAATATTTATTTGAGGCCTGAGATGTGTCTAATACTGTTTTAAGTGCCCAGGGATGCATGAAAGACATGAGAGAACCATTTTTGCTCCAAAGGATCTTTAAATCTAGATGGAGAGACTCTGAATACAAAATAATTCAAGAACAACATGGGAAAATGCAAATTCCCTTGATAGGCAAAACCATTAAGTGTCATACTGATGAGACTATAGTCTGTCTCTTTGTACGTCAGTTTAGAAAAGTAAGGCCCCAGTGGAACCAACAGACAAAAATCCAAGAGAATAACTTTTCTACTTTGCAGATACATTTGACATCTTGCTGGGGGTTGGAAAAAGATAGACTGATTAATTTTAGAATAGGCTTTATTGCACTAAAGATGCCGTTGCTCATGCTGAGAGGTGGTAACCCCCAACCCAAACACACTTTAGGGAAAACATTCTCCATCAGCAGTAAAATGAGCTGAAAGGTGAAACAATAAGGCCCTTTCCAGGTTCAACAAAGATTTGCATAAACTAAAGAAGTCAGGGGAGAACCAGACAGAAGTATGAGAAGATCAAATGGAAAAGATGTGAACCAGCTTGTGTCCGTGACTCACCTGGGAGTGAACTGCATCGTATGAGCCATTTCCTGAGGTGCCCTCGTGAACTCTGTCCATCCACTTCCAGAGCCTACGTTCCCACGTCCATCACCCTCCGGCAGCAGTCCTGGAGGTGGTGATGGGCGGGTGACAGAATGGAATTGCTCGAGGCTGTTCTAGAAGACAGTGGACAGGGGAGCCGAGGGAGGACAGGGAGAGTCAAACTCCACTGGCCTAAAGACACCGCAGGCCTGGGGACCCCGGGGCTGGCGACGAGCAGGAGCGCACCCGCAGTCCACCGAGGGCTCCTGCTCCGAGGGCTCCTGCTCCTGGGCCTGCCGTCCACAGGGCGGTGTGCGGTGTGCGGTCTTCCCGTGTTCCAAGAGGGGCCCAGTCCGGGTGGGCGCGTGAAAGCATCTCTCACATGCGAAATACTGCTATTTAGCTCAAGTTTGTTTTTTAAAAAAAAACATGCCATGTAGGCCCAATAAAAGATACTTCTAGTTAAGGCTTGACCCGCAGGTAGCAGATTGGAGCTCTGAGACGGTGTCCGTGCTGAACAGCTTCCCCACCTGAAGGCTGCTGCTGTTCCTCACCAGGAAAAGGCTTCAGGGAGAAAAGATTCATCTTCCTTTGCACTTTGACCTCTAGGAGAGTGTAACTATTCAGGGCAGGGAGCAGCAGTGCGTTAAGGGGTCGGAAGTGGAACGGGCCTTACCCCAGAGGCCCCAAGGCCACCGGGCGGCCGCTCATCCGTGCAGGCTCTGTGCGCCTCGGGGCGGCCCGCGTGGGACGTGGGCTCGGTATGCCTTTGTGTCGGTGAGACTGTTCCAGCACCAGGCCAACAGCCAGTGTTCAAGGAGCACCCTGATGCTGACCGGAACACTTACTGTAGATGGAGTCGTACGAAATGGCCACCCTTCGATTGTTTTTGACTTGAAAAAGTCAATTTTATAGTACTGCGATGGACTCAGAGTCACCTCCTTTCTCGGATACTAACCTGGATAAGCATGGTGGGCCGTGAGCAGATCTGTACAGTCATGTGAACTTGCTCAACACGATGAATGAAAGTGTGGGCTATGGAGCTAGATCGCCAGGGTTTGGAAACTGGCTCTTCTGTTTCCTAACTGGTTTGCCTCAGTCGCCTTGTCTGCACAATGGGGCTCAAAGAAGAGCCGACTTTACACTGTGAGCGTCAAAGGGGTCATTACACGTGGCAGAATGGTGCTGGGCACATGGGACTCTCCAAGTGAGTGAGACCTGTTCTCTCCCTTCTCTGATGGCTTAGGAGTCTCTCCTGCCGCACCTCGCCCACTCCAGCTTTCCCTGACAGCACTCAGATTGACCCCTGTTGATTTCTCATCCAAAGTTCTTTCCTAGCAGCGTTGATTGTAGTTGTCACAAGAAATGCAGTCAGAGGAGTTGTGACAGCAGCTCACTGGTGACTTTTCCCAGTGGCATTTGCATTTTAAATAAAACACTTGAAGAATCATCTTTTGTTTCCCAAACTAGCCTGATAGTAAGAAACCCCCAAGACTGTGAAACCTCCGGGTCTCATCTTTGGTGGAGATCAGGTCTGGTTGGTCCAGGGTGGGCTCGTGAATCTATATTTATAATAACTATATCTGGAATTATTATTTTCTATCAAGTTGAGAAAAACTACTTTAAGCCAAATAATTCAATCTCTGATGATTACAGGCCATCCTCCAAGACTGGCATGTGTTCTCTCTTGGGGGCAGTTTGTGTACATCCTTCTACTGACTCCAAAATCACCACCATGGGGCAAGCTCTTGTCCATCCACACAGAACATGGGACATCTTCACTTTGAAATTAAGTGTGAAATTCCAACATTTTAAAGTAAGTCTGTCATAAAGCCTGCAAGGAGAAGATCTTGCCTGTAAGCATTCATGAACAGACTCTTCAGACCAGTGCTATTCAGAATGAGGAGGAGCAGTAGCATCTGCTTCACCTGGAAACTTGTTAGTGAAGTACCATCTCAGGCCCCCACCCAGGACCTCACGTGTGAGAATCTGCATGTTAACAGCATCCCTGGGTGATTCACATGCCTACTAAAGTTTGAGAAGTATGGCTTCAGAGTGTAAGAGCTTGCTGACACACATTTAACTTATTCAATATAGTTTGGCCAGTAGGGAAATTTAAACATTTTCTCTTCTGTGTTCTTGATGTTCTCTTCTTAAATAAGGCACTTTGGTCTTTACTCTATTGTATATATCTACTTTAAAAAGCCTCTCCTGAATTTTAAAACTCCCTCCATGTGTGTAATACTTTCAACAGGGCAGTTTAATAGAAAAAGCAACCACGTAGATAACCACTATGAACATTAGCTCAGCAAAGTGCTGAGCAAGCCTTCCACACACTGGCAACTGGTAGAGAACCACCCTAGCGTGATCTGCTCTGATACATCTGTGGGGTTTTTTCTTTGCAGACCATGCCCTAGCTGCCCCCTTTAACTTTTTACTGAAAAGCTACAGAGAAAAACTGAACCTAATTCATATCAAGACAGTTATTTGCTATATTGTATTCCATGTCTAGTAGGGAGAGAAGTTTGCATTAAAAAAAAATCAAGCTGACTTAGTTATATATAATACAAATTAACATTGTGCTTTTGTTTTCTTGATCTTTACCACTTTTTCCCCCACGTCCAGACCCTAAACCTCTCAGGGAGCACATCCCATACACAGTGGTCACTCCCTCAGTTTCTGTTGAATTGAAATAGAAGTGAGTTTCATTCATGGATCCTTTCTTTATGCTCTTGGCCCCATATCAGTGTTCTCAGTCTTGCCCAAATGCCCATGCAATGCCTGTGGTCCACACCATCTGTAATGTCAAAGAGTGACTTCTCTGTGGGCACTCATTGAACACTCAACAAAGATTATGCTGTTTTTATCAAGTATGTTTCCTTGAGGAGAGCCGTGAAGAGGACAATGTGTTTATATGAATTTTTTGTCTCTCTTTAGGCTATTTTGCTGCTTGCCAACTTCTAAGTGACACAGATGAAATGTATTACTTCACGCAGGAAGAAGCTCTTTAGTAAGTGTCCAGAGAAAAAGTCTTCCTCCTGGAAAGGTAATCCTCTCTTTGAGTCACCCACACTCTCGAGTGGGACGTAGCCCTGGAGAATCGGTGTCTGGTATGGTTTTACATACCGGGAAGCTCAGCCACAGGTCACGGCGCTGCTGTCTTAGTTCTGACAGCTGTGACCTCTCTTCCCACCCACATTTGAAGTCAGATCTATATGAACAACTGGTTTATTAGATTTTAGCTAATATGATCAACAGCCTGGGAATAGAGTTGGTACTGCTTCTTAGACTTTAAAGTGACTTGAGATGTCTATCATCACAATATTGTCAGTATGACCCTACTGTGAAGTTCAAAATATGATGAGATTTGAAGCAAAGCATATAGTCGGGGCAAATTGAGATGGTATGCAGATAACATCAGGTATATAAGTATTATTTTGTTTTATGATAACCACAAATTTTTTTATAGCTTCTCACTGTTGCATGCGTATGTTTTTTAAAAAATCTCTTCTCTTTTAAATTCAAATAGTTTGAAATCATAAACATCTGGGGAAAGGGTTTGCTTTCTCTTGATACTTTATTATATTTTTATGTCACACTTAAAAACCAAATTACCTACGTATTCCAATACAAAGAGAGTAGACTCAAGTTCTTTACGCAGTGACATGCCAAGACCAGCTGTTTTTTACAATGATTTCTTGGATGTTTAGTTTTGAGGGTGTAGAAAAATATTAGAGAAATACATGTTTATTAGATTTTTAAATAAAAAAAATCTGGTAAACAAAATTGTTTCCCTATTTTTATAGTTCAGAAAATATGACACACATTATACTATTGTGAATTTTAAGCTTAATATCTTTTTTAAATGAAATAATGCTACACATGGTGATGCAAGGCTGAGAACCCCTTATGAATTCATTTTTTATTGTTTTTATTATATTTTGTATTTCTGCCTCTCCTGGTGGGAGTCCCTACCTCTGCTGTCCAGAACAGTAGCTACTAGACGTAAGGGGCTCCTGAGCGCTCAGAATTTGGCTACCAAGACTAAAAAGAGAAATGTTTAATTTAATTTAACGTTAAAATCAAAGTTAAAATAATTATATGTGACTCGTGGCTGTAATCTTGGCAATAGCAACTTATACAACAAATAAGAAAGAGAATTCTAGTTCCTAGGGAACCACCTCCGGTATTTTCTGTGTCTAGAATTTTGTCAGTAGATTGCCATATCCCAGAAATTGAGGTTGGGCCCTCAGGTTTTTCTAGAGTAAACAGCTAATTATTTGGGTAACAGAAGGGGTAGCCAGGACTGCAGCCATACCCCGAATCTCTTTATTCAGGTTCTAGAGTTTGAAGGGCTGTTCAAATGTGACTTCCATTTATGCTGACTATGACTTGGGTATAAGGCCTCAAACACATATAACTGTCAAAGCGGATGTCTCTTCTGATAAAAGAGAAGTAACAGGTCTGAGGAGCCAGCCGAGGTCTTGACTGACATGTGAGCGGCAGCGCTGGGGAACAGTGTCTGATGCTCTAATCGAGCAGTGTGTGGGAGGATCGGATTTACTGGCACAAGGGAGACAGTTCAACATCTTCAATAATAATCCAATTATCCAGAGAGGATAAATGACTGATCACATGCATATGGGAAGAGAACTCTAGTCTACACTCGAGTCAACTTCTGGGCTGGTGGTTTTACCTTGAGGACGTCTTTCATACTCTGTAGAGAAAGCCGTGTACCGTTGCTTGTAGGTGGACATATAAGACGGCAGCTGAGAGCCAGCCTGAAGCTTGTCCCTGTTCCCCAGAGGCATCCCCAGAACAGAACTCCCCCAAACAAAGTCTTCAAATATAAACTTTTTAGCCACCCATAGTAACCCATAATTTCAAGCCTTTTAAGGTCATTCTGGGAGAGAGGTTTAAGATGAGAGAGTTCTTTTTCCTTTTGAAAACAGAAACCTCTGGTTTTCCAAATATTTCACAAACCTCTGGGACTCCAGAGAGCACCAGAAGTGGAAAAAGTAAGTGGGACTTCTTGGGAAAAAATTAGTATAACTGCTGAAAGAGCATTTATCAGTGACCCAGACGGCGCGGAGGTTTGGACATTGCTGTCGCGGTGAAGCGTGGCCGCGCTGGTGGGCAGCCTGGCCGGGAGGGGACGCCCTGGGGTCGCCATAGCAATGCGCCGTCAGCTCGGGGCTTCAAACTGCGGCCGCCGGTTCTCTCAGGTTCTGCAGCTGGGGGGCCAGAGTCAAGGGGTCCGGGGGCCGCGATCTTAGAAGGCCTGGGTCGGCTCGCCTCGTGTCTCTCCCTGGCTTCCCGGGAGCCGGCAGTCCTGGGGGCCCCGGCCTGCCGACGCCCACGTCGGCCCCTGCCTCTGCAGCCCCCGGCGCTCTCCCCGCGGCGGGCTCTCCCCCTAGGAGCCCCGGGCTGACTCAACGGCCCCGGGGGGCCAGGGCACGGGCGTCAGGGCCCCGGCGCGGGGCTTCCCTGGGGGCCGCCCGTCCCTCCTCCGAGGGCTGGGGGCCCGTGTTTCCGTGGGATTTTACCCGCACCGCAGGGCCGTCAACATGCAGCCACGGCTCCAGTCTATGAACACAGATGCAAACCTGACCCGAAGTGGGTCTGACCCGTTTTTTTGAGAACCAGTAAAACTCCACGTGAGTCAAGATAGAGCAGGAAGCCCAAATCATCCCCTAGATTCTAATACCTGCCAGCGTAGGGGCGCGGTCCCGTCCTGAAGAGACTTCACACCGGCAGTTTGTTCCGTCAAATGTGCCTCTCAAAGGGGAGACAGAGCCACGTTTTCCCCCGTCCCCACACCAGCTCCCCCTCGGCCTCCCTGCCCCCTCACGTCACTGAGCGAGGCCTTGGCTTTATCCACAGTTGAGCTGATGGATCATGTTTATCTAGAGCTTCTGTGTATATACACATAACACAGTCCTAGGGAAAAGCTTCTGGACATGCCCAAGTGTGGTTTGGTTTAAATATTTATACTGAGGCATATAGACAGCTGATATGAATGAGGGACCACATGTTACATTTTAAGCATCAGGTGAATAACATCAAACAAGTCAAAATGTTTGTTTCTTGTGCACGTCATCACCCGGTCAAATTCGTGAGTTAACGTATCATCAGATTACACTATATGTTCTCAGGGTGGGAAGGAAATGAAGTAGTTATTAGTTCAATGATGAAAGTTCTTGAAAAAGATATGCTACCATTCATATTTTCTTCCTAAAAACTTAGCAAAATCAAAATAGCATTAGCTAGTTATTTTCAGTTTAAGAGCATCATTTCCCGCCTCTCCTTGGGCCCCAGGGCAGAGCTGTTACTGGGCCTACGTTCCGGTTTCCGAAGCCGAGAGTGACCTGCTCTGAGGAGCTTCGGTTTTGATGAGAACTGAGTCAGACTGTGGGGATGGCCCTGGCTGGGCCACGCCTCCTCCGCCAGGATCCAGGGCCCCTGCTGGTGCTTCTTGTCCTCTTCCACGAAGTTGGGGCCTGTCTCTCAACCTCCCATCCTGGCCGGGCCCCGCCCTGGGTGCCTCCACCCCGGGGGCATTACGCCACTGCGTTTCCAGGGTGGCTGGGGGGCACCCGCCGCGGCAGCGTCCCACCAGCTCGTTTGCATTCTTGCTACCAGCACTTCTGAGAGCCACGCTTGACTGCCGTGAACGGACGTGACGCCTTTCCCTCTCCGTGTTTCCTGAACTTTCCAAGGCAGCTTCTTGGACACCAGATGCCCCCCTGGGGCCGTCTCTGACTCTGCTCCTGGTGGGCAGGGGCCTGCGGTCCAGCTGCCGCAGAGTTTGTGGAAGGAAATCAGGATGGTCATCTGATTGGAAGGGGAGTCGGTGAGATTTGCCACAAACAGACCCACCGTTTTCTTCAGTTTGTACACATATTTGAAGTGGCTTCGGGAGAGGCTGAGGCGATTATGCACGGTGGGATGTAAGCCCTCCCAGGGGGCGCCTTTCTGCTGCTACAGAGGCTAAATAGTTCTTGTTTTCTAGGAAATCTTTCTTTTGTGTCAAGGCCTTGATAATGGTAGGAAAAATAAGTAAACATTGAATTTCTTTTTAAAAATGATGCAGTCATATTAACACTTGACCAGTGGTCCTAAATATCTTAATGCAAAGAAGAGGCTAATTTAGTTACGGCGGGTATTAGTACATCCAGGGTGGTGGCAGAGCTGGGGTGACTTACACTTGGGTCAGATGTGGCTGTTGGCTGTCTGCAGGTGGCCATTCCAACAACGGGCAGTCAGTGTTCCTGCTAAAGCCCCAGGTGTGGTCTTCTGGTATCTACGACAGCGGACTCCCTCATGAGAATGGATATTCGCTTTGTGTTTCCGTTTGTCTGTCAGAACAAGGTCCTTACCACTGATGTCTTTCCACACAAGATCCTTTGAAGCCGTTCACCCTTCCGACTCTTGTCCTGACGGCTCTTCTCTTCGGTTTTTCTCTCTCTCTCTTGTTCTGCAGTGACGTACACTCTGGGCGGCTACTTGCTGAGGAAATGGGGTATGGGGCTAGTGAGAACCGGGACACAGTTTTCTTAGGGGGATAAAGCCCCAAGTCTAAAATTAAGGTAATTTTAGGCAAGGTGCTTCAGCTGAAGCCAGAACTTCAGGATAATAGTGGGAGCTGTTACTGACGTAGTATTCTCAAGTTTTGTTTTTGTTTTAGACGGGCCACTGACTACGGCCAAGACCTGTCAAGCTGAGACTCTTTCCCCAGTAGGTAGGAGGTCACAGGAGGTTTATAACTAGTTTGGGAGTCAAACTTGCACAAAAGAGGCAGGAACAAAGATGGCAGATGATAAGCTTCCTGATTCATAAGCTGATACTGACTTGAATGATCACCTTCACCTTGGACTTGAGCGACAGGACAACGGAGTCCAGAGTTGCCTTGTCTTACTTCAAAGTGGGCAGCACATCTTCCTAGACTATATCTTTAAGGAACTTAAAAAACAACAAGTGTCCAACCTAGAAAACAGAAATACATTTTTCATATGTTATACATACATCTGAGAAAGCCTTTTATGACTCAATTTTCCAGGTTTTTAAATAAAAAATAATCTATTTGCTTCCTATGCCAGGTACATATGAGAATGAAACATAGTCTTGTGCTATTTTGTACTGTATTCATATGTTACTAAATACCCAGAAGAAAACCAATCAGAGCTGCTCCTTCACCCAGGGTCCCAGGACAAAGACAACGTAGAGTAGACTTGTGACGGACGGTCGTAGGGTGGAAGTTAGCTTTGTGGTTGCAAGCGGTGGGATTGTTTATTGTTTATAATTAGGTATGCATGGAGTGCTCCAAAGTTATGATTAGGTAAATGGCAGCAATGGCCACACAAATCCAGAGGCCGCCGGGGGTCAGCAGGAGTGTGGGCATGTGATCCTGGACCTGCACAGGTGCATCTGCATGAACACTGGATGATAAAACGCTTCCCTTCCCTCCTGCCATGCGTTCCTATTTCTCTCCACAGTTAATCGCTTCTCCTTAGTGTAGTGACCAGACCAGAGGGCGTGGTCGGGGTGAGGCTGGCTTCCGGCATTTCCTATTGGGTGAGGAGGACAATGGAAACAAAGCTTTGTTTCTGGCTAATAGTTAGGAAGGAATGAATCTGATTGCTTTTGGAAATCTGTCTAGCTTATGACTTCATGTTGTTATATTTTGATACTAAATGACAGGCATAACTGAATCTCTATGAATAAAAAAGACATGAAACCTTTTGTCCAGGGAGCTTGGGCACAAGAGAGGGCAGAGGGAGCGAAGCCACAGGACGCTGACCATTAGGCTCAGACATGCCTGCCAAGCGTGCAGACGTGATGCAGAGCTGATAATGGCCAGACTGCATACAGATCAGTCAGGTAGGTTGTATCGTTATTGTTCAACAAACTAAAATGTCCTTCCGGGAGCTGGATTCTTGCTCCTTGGATGGCATATCATACACTGCAGTCATTTTTTTATTGTGTTACCTTCTGTGGGTATTTTCATTAAACTATACTCTGATTATAGAATGGAAGATCTTGCATTGCTAAAGGGATTTCAAGAATCAGTGATGAGAAAGAATGTTCTGGGGTAAGAAAAACTATGGCAGGTGTGGTTTTCCTCTGAAATCATAGAAAGGGGCCTAATCATCTGTTCTGTGGGTGACTGAATTGTTCTGAATCTACTACAGACAAACGACATAAGGGCAACAAGCGTGAGAAGTCCCCTTTGCTGAAGGTCTCATGAGATTTCGGTTTCAAAGCTGCCACAACCGGGGATCCCCCAGAAACAGAATCGGAAATAGAGACTGGCGTGCAGGAGGTTTCTGAGCAAGTGCTCTGAGGTCGTCAGGTGTGGAGGGGAAGGGAAGAAAGGAGGAGGGCGAAGAGACGGAGCTAAGGATGCGGCCTCAGTGGAGGCTGTAGCTGTCACTGAGGGAAGCCCCTGTGGAGGGGTGGCCTCTCCAAGCTGTCCTCTTTATACCCTGTCAGTCAGTCACTGGGTGCGGCCCCCCAGGGAAGAGGTATGATTTGGGGTAGAGAACTGACTTCAGTTTCCATTATTTATTTGTTGTGTAAGCTAGAAAGCCTTAAATTCCTATGAAATCTAAAGAAATGTTCTATCAAATGAGACACTAGGGAGAGAGAAATCTATAAACAGAGAAGTGTCCTTTAACGTTGTTCTTATGCCACACAGACTAGGAGTCAGAACTGCTGTACTGTACAAGTGACAGGGGTGGCTCATGGTGTGAAATACAGTTCATATGAATATTGTTCATATCAACAGCACTCCCTCAACTGTGCAGTGAACAACCTGTGCAGCCGGCCATATGCTGTGTGACTTTCTGAAATCCAAGAGAACTGTCTTTAATTTGTCAGCATCTGACTGATTAATGATCTGGGCTATAGAATGGGCTTTTCCTTCCTTTCTTCACCCGGCATCATTTGTTTTATCTCATTGTCTTTGTCTTCCTTTGACTCTGGTTCTTTTGTGGATAATTCTAAAATATCTGATGTCTGAGAATCACATTTTAAGTAATAAAGACAAAATAATCTGCTTTCCTTAGGGGGCTGAAGTTCTCTCTTTCTCTTTTGCAATTCTCTTTAAAAAATGTGATGATTTTTAAATAGCGGATTACATAAATGGGGTGCTCCATTATGCAGTAAATGTAGATGTGTTTACCTCTACATAGGTACACACCTCCAGAAGGGAGCAAACAGCCCTGAGAGCTGACCTAGTAAAACCTCAGACTGCACGTGCTCCCTCACTCCTGAATTACCTGGGAGAACCGAGCTAGGTCAGCTATTCCGGGCAAGTGCCCAGGTGTAGTGAGGGTGTAACTTCCATGATCTTAGCTGCAGACCCTTACCCTCCCATCCCACAATGCTATCATATCTTAGTAAAATCTTTTTTTGGTGTGGGGGTCTGGTTTTTATGGGGTCTAGTTAAAAATGCAGTATTACATCTGTGAGTTTCACTTACACCTTCAAAGATCTAGGATTCGTATGTAGCAAAAGAACTGGGTTTGTATAAGTCAGCCACCTCAGGGACCAGTTCTAAGAGTGAAGGGATCTCATCACTGAGGTGGCTTGCATGCCTTTAGCAGTGACCACAGTACTCAGCCATGTAAGGCATTAGCTGGCCACAGCCAAGGAGGAGGAAGGGAAAACTGGGGGAAAAGAAAAGGCAGTGTGTGCAAAGCTCAGAGGTAAGGTTCTCTCTCTCCACATGCTTCTCCTTCATTTTGGGGGATCTCTGACTTCATCCAAATTGAAACAAGGCCCTAATCTGAACACATGCCAACCAGTCAACACAAACATGAATTACTGAGGCTGCTCACAAACTGTCGCCTGGGCTTAGGCACATGAAAACTTCTAAATCCTGAACAATTACATGAACGAGCTTATTTTAAAGTTGAACAGACAGGTTGACAGCAGAAAATCTTGAATCACTAAGTCAGGGAGCTTCTGAAGTTTGTAAGTACATCTACGTTAGGAATAGGAGGGTGTGCCTGCATGGTTTTTGGCAGCTGCGGCTCTGTGGCCAGGTGGAAGGATTCAGACTGACCGCGAATGGGAGAAGGTTGGTAATTCAGGGCTGAGCACGCTGCACCCCCCCGGCATACAGGGGGTAAGGTGACAGGGTGTACCGCCGACTGAGCACGCACTCTGATGGATCTCATGGATTCGGGACCTGGGAAAGCTGAATTCTCTGTCTGGATAAGCCTGCCACTGCCATTCCTCATCCCAAACACATTCCACCCGTTTATGGTTCATGCTTCCTGGAAAACAAAATCTCGGCCTGCCTGGAAGGTTTGCTACTTTATAGCATTACTGCCAGCATTTCATTAGAACCATATTGAGTCGAATACCTTTGGAAGAATTTTATACACAAAAAAATGAACCCTGACCTAAATGTTAATATGCTGATATATTGTGACAAATAATAGCTAACTTGAAAGAGAGCTGAAGTTCTTGATGACATTATTTATTGCCTCAGTATTTACCTATATAACAAACTAAAATTGACGGTGTTGCACAAAAGCGATTGACTGAATGTTTGGTTCACATGGTGCCACACAGACACGGTCTGAAGGCGCAGGAGGAAAGCGCTCAAGGGCGGCCTGAAACCCGACTCCTGCCACCACAGGGCCAGCCACTGGTGGTCAGAGACCTGTCCTCAGGGGGACCGCTATGTACACAGCACAGTCATTGTTTAACAGTAACAGTAATTTGTATTCTTAAGTGGGATTTGTGGCTGTTTGTTAGTTCCTGGGAACCCTAAAAAATGAAGGGTTACAGAACCGAAGAGAGGGCAATTTTTATTTAGAATCGATTGGGTGGTGGAAAGAAATCCACGAAGCCTTTGGCTGAGAGAGTCGAATGTCTCGTCAGTCGGTTGGGGAACTTTATACACAAAAAAATACATGTTGTTGTGGGTCCAGCAGGGTGAGTCCCGGGTGTGACTCTGCAGAGGTATCAGCGTCCCGAATGCAGCTCTTCCTGAAGTTAAGGAAAACTAAATTTGAATGCATTTTAAATATATTTAACTGTAAGAACATTCAAGGTCCCCTGATTCTGACGGAGGATTGTAGAGCACCAGGCCTATTTTGTCAAGTTGGCTTACTCAGTAAAAGTCAGGAAAAAAATACCAAAGGTCTTGACCAGCTGCTGATGATGTATACCAAGATTTAATTGAACTCAGCACCTTCAGTATACAGAGAATACCATACACTCTTTAACAAAGCAGCATGTAATTTATGAAAATCAAACATGCCTCAGGCCATATTACTTCCAAGATGAACTTGTCTATGGACAATTTAATGTAAATACCGTTTCATGCCCACTTAAGCTTTTACATAGTTCAAAGTTGTGAAGTCTAAATCAATGATACCTAAAATTATTAAGAATACAGATAGCACAAAGCAAAGGGCAGGTTCTATAATTTAAGACATTTTTAAAGGGAAATGGATATCATAAAGTCACTCCATCACTAGCAGTACATACACAGTTCTGTAATTTGGAGGCCTCCATAATTAACCTAGCTTTCGGGATTCTTTTCAAAATCGAATCTAGTTCTGCCTTTCTGAAAGCTATATCATGCCATATTTTGATGTGTGGAGAACTAAACATAAGTGGTTAGGGTTGCATTTCCCTTCCATATAGTCCGTGATGAGCTGCAGAAGGCAAGGGTCACCCACGCTCTGCACCCGTGCTGGGTACCAGGTGCCCCTCAGTGACCGCACAGCATGGCCGTCCTTTCTCCTCTGCTGTCCACCCCCTTCCGCCTGGAGAGCCTCGGATATCCCTTCCTCTCCTCCTCCTCCATACATGCCTTTTGTATAAGGAGATCCAATGTATTATTTTGGATATATTATTTTATATATATTATAAGTGTTTGTATATAATTTTTATTATATTTATACATATCTTTATATATTATCTTCTATAAATTATGTAACATAAATTTTATAAAAAATATAAATATACATAAAATTTTGTAATATATATAAACTTTTATATATAAATATATATAAATCACTTCATGTATATATATACATTTTATGGTAGCAGTATTTGGCACTGTTGAAACTCAGAAAGCAAAATAAACACCATATTGCCACCAGCCATAGATCACCATTTGAATCCCTACTGTATGTCCTTTCAGATCTTATATCCTCCCTGTACATAGAAGTCTATTCATTTGGATACCTAGTTTGTGTGTTATGTGTGTGTATACTTACACATGTAAACATGTGCATGTGTGTGTATTTGTGTGATCTGTTGTTTTGTGACCTGCTTTTTCTAGCTAGCTATCTCCATTTTACTATTTCAGTGACTTTTCATCATATATAGCCAAACCTTACTTAAATTTCTCCTGTTGATCCCAGAATGACGTTTGCTGCTGATTCGTCTGAAACAGTATTGAGTTCAGAGCTGCAGCTTTTGTGGCTGGTCGTCCTGCAGCCCGCGTCTCTCCCCAGGGAGCCGTCCCCTCTCATCATAACGCTGACCTGCCGAAGGAACAGGGCCGGTTGTCCTGCGAATGGCTCCCTTCTCTTGAAAATAATGTCTAACTTCATGCAGGAGCAGCTCTGCGGATTATCCTGGCATGGGATGCAGTTTGTTCTTCACACGGACAGCATTTTAATTTTCTAGTCACAGTGAAACATTCATTGATAGGTAATGTGTTCTTATCTACAAGCTTTTAATATATTTTTCTTACCCATCAGGATACACAGGATATGCCTAGATGTGTATCTTTTTCACGAAAGCCGACTGCATCTCAGTGTACAGATTCTAATCTTTTTTCAGCCCAGGGATATAATATTTTCATTTGTTTATTCCATTTTTTTTTACTTCCTAAACACCATTATGTGCTTTCTAGATCTTCCACAACTCCCTCACCCTTTCCCCACATGATTTCTACTGCTTTCATTCATGTGATTTAAAATACTTCTGGCTACTGACCTGGTCATTCAGTGGCCAAACTCTCCTTCATTTATTATCTATTGATTTGCCTTAGTTTGAAAATAATGGTCTTTACTCTAGAGAATCTTTTTGGTTTTTTTGTTTTGGTTTGGTTTTGGGTACTGTGTTTAGACCTCCTTAAACATTCGTGATGAATTTTATTGAGATGACCATCTAGCTCATGTGGCAGTTCTATCTCACAGTGTGTGTAGGAATTGTTAGTCTGATCCTTTTCTTTTAGGCTGTGGGGCTCCATGGGTGGGTAGTTCTCTTTTCTGTGCCAGCACACTGGAGCTCAGATCAGTTGTTGAAACATTGGTGGGACTGGTGTGAATCCTGCTCTGATGATCTAATCCATCACCCTATGGGCTACAGGGAGGGTGTCAGCACCCTTCTGGGGTCCCTGTGAGAAGTCTCTACTCTCTGTCTTCCCACAGTTTCTAAGTGAAGGTGATGAAGACTTCTCATTTGCAGCCCTGGAAACTAGAATGCAGGCCATATAGAGAAGAGACCCACAGTCCAAGAATCCTGTGCATAGCCAAGATTCATTCACGTGTGGGGGAAGGACGTGATCTCGGGGCAGGCAGGAGTTTAGACTGAATGCCACTACATTCCCCATATTAGCAAGATGCATGAGAAAAGACCATGAGTAAACACCAAATTAGCCCAAGCAAGGACCTCAACCTGAACCAAAATGCGGTGAGGCAGGGGCCCAGGAATTACATGCACAAGCTCTGAGTAGCACACCCGGACCCGGTTCTTGACTGTGTCACTCATTTGCTGTGTGACATTAAAGTATTTAACATCTCTTTGCTGCAGTTTCTTCATCTGTAAAATAAAGAATGGAAATAGTGGTATAGCTTATCCCACATATGGTTGCAAAGAATAAGTGAGTTAATAAATGTAAAATATTTTGAAGAGAATCTGGCACATAATATATGCTCAGTGATTGTTATCTAATTATTATTCTACATATCAGTTTAAGAAAACAGTGTCTAAGAATGCACTTCTAGACACATAACAGTGTCTAGAAGTGCTAGAAAAGGACTCTTGAAATAAAAGAGACATTCCATAAAGGAAATTTTGATATGGTAACCACTAAAGAGTCTCAGCAAACCATTGGTATGTAGGGGCAAGAAAGGCAAGATAAAATGATCCCAAAATACTGGGGGATTATGCAAGGAAGGAAGAATGTGGGAACCATAAAAGTATTTCAAAGATCTTTTTACATTGGAGGGGAAGCAGGTAGGATTAGAGCATCATGGGAGGGGAAGCAAGAATATGGTTGGTATTTTGTTTTTAAAGTGATCATGGGGACATATGTGTCTGATTAAGAGAGCAGGCAGAGATGGTAACATTACAGAATGGAAAAATACATGAGGACTTTTAAATTAACATAGGCAGAATAGGAATGAGCAGCTATTCAATCAAACTAACAAAACCAAGGGGAAGAAAAGCAGAGAAGCAGCGATGTGAGGGAGGAGCCGACCGCAGCGTGAGGTGGGGAGAGCGCGGTCAGCACGGGACGCTCTGCTGTGTGCAGATGGATGAACTCACTCATGACAAGTCAGGAGCTGCCGCTTGGGGTTCAACCCCCAAATTCACATATGTGAGTTTAATAAGAAGTGCATATTAGGAGTCAGAATCAGCGTGCTTTCTCCCTCCCTCCGTCCTTCTCTCTTTTCTCCCTTCCTTCCTTTCTTGCCTCCAGTAAACGGGTTGGGTAACAAAAGGAGATTCAGGCTAAAACCACTTGGGATAAACAGGCATGGGGTGTAATGATATAAATCTAAGTTGAGAAGATTTGTCATGAAATGACATGTGTCAAATAGCACAGTGACAAAATACACAAAGCAGAAACTGTTAGAAATGCAAGACAACCTTTTTCAGGTCCAATGATAGTGAAAGATTTTTGACTATATTTCTCTCAGAAATGGATCAATATCCTAGGCAGAAAAATAAGTATTTCTTTAGCAAACTTGATGTGTTTGATGTACAGATCTTGCATTCTTCAAATAAAGAATGTAATGTAACAAGTATCTAAGAACAGAGCAATTGATCATGCACTTGGTCACCAAGAGATCTTTACTAAATTCAAAAAAGAGCAGAATTTATAGGACATATACACTGTTAACATAAGAAGTAGAGAATAAACTGGTGATCCCATCAAAAATTAAGAATACTTAAAAATTAAAATACAGTACTGGATGGCACTTGGACCAAAAAGGAAATCAAAAGGAAAACAAATTCTAGAAATTGGTGAGAAGAAGATGACTTTCTTCAACTTCAGTGAAACCTGGCAACCAGCAATTCTCAGAGAACAAGTATAATATCAGCCATCACCATCTTTATTAAAAAATAAAGATGAAATAAAACAGCTGGCTGCTTACGTTAATGAATTTGAAAAGGAACAGCACAATAAACCACAAGAAATTGGGAATTAACTGATATAAGAGCTGAACTTAAATAGAAAACACAAAATATTCAAAGGATACTTAAGTCCAAAAATGGTTTCTTTGAAAGGGAGTTACATATTTCCATTGAGCTTCACCTAAGCATCTCCCAAGATCACGCCTCAGCAAGAACACAAAAGGCTCACCAAAATTAGGGTAATTGCAGGACGGTTTGAAAAAGATACTGTTCACCCAGATGAGGGCATCTCTGGAATTCACTGACATGGTCCATGTGGGTCAGCCTCCTGGGCACAGAGCAGGGCGGAGCAGGGTGAGGGTTCATGGGGAGGGGCTCACTGAGGGATCAACATGTTAGCCGGAGGGTGAGTTCTCGATCTCAAGAAATACTTCTTGCATATTGTATGCTGGGAAATTGTAGATTGTCACTTAGAAATCTGAGACACACTTTGTAGAAAAGAGCCAATAAAGTACTGCTTTAAATCGTAATATTGACAGATTTTCTTTGAAGGAAAAAAGAAAGAATTGATCAATGGTTTTGTTTCATCATGAAGTTGAGAACATTGGTAAAGTACAATTATAACTTGTTATTGTCAACAATGTGTCTTGCTTAAAGGTTTGACATACTGCAGTGCTTTCAGCAAAATAATCTCAAGATCTATTTAATAATTTTTAAATACTAATTCTCTTGAATCAGTAGGGAAGTGGCACATTTGTTATTCAGAGGAAATGAGTTTGGAATTTTATATTGATCAGAGAAAAGTTGCCCCCGTCGGGTGAAGGGGAGAGACAGCAGCTTTTACTGTCAGCTCAGAGTGTTGACTGTGGCTGCCATGTGGATTTACGTCATGGTGAGGTGACACTGAGGAAAGTCAAGCGTGAAACGCGAATGAGTGCTCTGACCAATATTGATAAGCGCTGCTCCTGTAGACATTTAAAACTGGCTTCTTCACCTTGGCCAAAGAAATTCAGTTTTTCTCGACTACTGCACAAGAGTGGGTCTTTGGGCTGGATTGAATGAAAGAGAGAGAACTAATACGATGTAAGTGTATCTCCTTTGCTCTTATGCACATGTGCACCCCATCCTCCCTTTTGATTCCCTCATACCAAGCAGAGCTACATGAATGACAACTCCTCAGAAAGCTTTGATTTCTGAGATTAGTTGATTGGGGCACCGGAGTGCTGTCTACACCTTTATATGTCAGTACAAGCACATGAAACACCCACATATGGAGGAGGCTGAGGCACGCCCTATTCCAACTTCCTGACCTCTTTCCTTTTTTATAACTCTTTGAAGTCTCCAAGGCTTACCCGGAAGCTTTGGTAGTAACTTCATCTATGATGTCAAGTAACAGAGTCATAAAAAATGAGAGATGAAATCAATCCCAGGGATGATTTAGTACAAACTCTAATTTTTTAAAGGATAAAGAAAATGAGAACCAGAGACTTAATTGGAGAGAGAGACACTATCTGTAGTGGCCAGAATGCTGGAAGTAAGCTCAAAATTCTAGAATATTAGGAACAAACCAGAACTAGAAACCTGTATCTTGGTATCTAATTAATAGCCTTTTTCATCAGTCCGTAATGATTCAAATAAAAAGTATAACTTAGATAAAATGTTTATACCTACCAGAAAAAATGTATCTAAGAAAACATCTAAGCAGATATTAAAGAAGATAAATTAGGCAGGACTCTGCTACTAAAATTCATATGTGTTTTTACTGTAATGCCTAAAGTAAACTATGATTTTATGTCATTAAAAGTGACATCAGTTATAATTTTTATTATGACTTCAAATTAGGGTATTTTTATTTAATGCCACAGTCTTCCAGTGTTTGACAGATGGTCGGTAATGTATTTCTTTCAAGATTTTCTTATAACTATTGAGAGTAAGGAGAAAACCTTATTTCAATACACCTCCCTTTGGGAGAGAATAGTTAAATAGTTTGCTTTCAATAAAAGAATGGTCAGACTCATGGAATCCCAGAATTAGAAGGGCATGTAGAGATTTCTAGTCCAACTGCCTGCCCAAAATAGGAATCCCTTCAGCAGTGTCTCTGAAAAGCAGTCTGTGGTGGCTGCTTGCATATTTCCAGTAATGAGAAACACACTATTTGTGAAGCAGCACTTTTACCAAAATGTCATGAAATTCTTCCATATGGTGCATAAGTCAGCCACCCCATCTTTGTAACTTCAACTTACTGGTATTAGTCCTTTCCTCTAAAACAAGGGGAAGAAAGGTTTTTTGGTAGTCATTGCACAAACATTTAGAGATTGGTATTTTATCTGTTCTAAGTGTTCTGTTCACCAGCAGTTCAAGTTTCTTTAGTTGTTCCATATAAAGCATGGCTTTGAGATTCCCAGCCAGCTCAGCAGTTCCTCTGAATATAGTGGCTACTCAGTGTAGTACTAGAAATTGATGCTCACATAATGCTTGTGGGTTCCCAGCACTTTCTTGTATATTCCAGATACTGCTTAGCAGTCAAGTATGATTGGTCTGCTGTGTCATTGGATCTGGACTTCAGGCTTCCAGGACGGCCCTGAATCATGTTGTGCTTGGGGATCAGTAACATGCCCCAGATCTTTCCAACATGAAACTTGCTAAATTATCTCTCTGACCCCATCCTGGTGAAACTTGGTCAATTCAACTTGTGGTGGGACACCTGGGGCCTAGTCCAGGTAAGGATAGACCCTGGGATGGTGTCCAGTGAGAACTCTGGCCCCCGGCGAGTGGGCTGTGGTGGGAGGGCATCCTAGCCTTTAGGTGGCCACACCGATAGGGATCAAGTGTGTCAGAAGGGAATGAGGCAGAAGGGGAAAAGCAAAAGCCTTCCTAAGACAGTCTATTAGTTTGCAATTTTTCCTACAGCTGGCTAGGAATAGGGTTATTTTTCTTATATATATTCATATTTTGTTGACCCATCATTTATGCAAGAAAAAAACCACACCAAAATCCCGCAGGGGTAAATTAGGGGTGAATTAGTCAAAGAATCTCTGTTATTCTGGTTTTAGTTTCTTTAGAGTGGAGTTTTTCAACATCAGTGCTGTTGATATTCTTGGGCAAATAAATCTGTTGTGGGAAGCTGTCCATTGAATTGTATGATGTTTAAGAGCATCCCTGGCCTCTACCTGCTAGATGCGAGTAGCACTCCTACCCCACTTATGACAACCAAAAATGTATCAGACACTGTCAGCTCTCCTCTGTGGGGATGAAGCTAACTTTGGTTGGAACAACTGGTCTAATGCAGTACCTAGTTAATAAACTACATTTATCAGGGTAAAATATATTCAGTTAAATTTGTTGTTTAATAGCCAAGAGTCAACATTAATTATCGGGAACATGTTCCTTGCACATGTTTGTGCACGGCCTGTACAAGAGATTGTTTACTTTCCACCCAATGTCCTTATGCTATTAGAAAGATCTCATGGATATTTCTTGCAAAACCTTCAAAATATTATTAATTCATCAAGTAAATATTTGTGGAGCTGAGAACATGTTACAGGTAGAATGATACACACTGGGGTTGCAGCAATAAATAAGACAAATACAAATTCCTGCCTACATAAAGCACATGCATGTGTGTATGTGTGTTTGTGTGCACATGTGCATTTGTGCGAGTATGTTTGTGTCTGTCCATGCACACAAGTGCAAGTTGTGCTGGAAGAGAGGATGAAGAAATAGTGACAAATTTGAAAACACCATATAGTGCTACGAAGTCACTGAGGTGCTACAAAGAAAACTAAAGTGAAGTAAGGCATAGAATGAAGAGGGCCAGTGTGCTCCTCTGAATCATGGAAGACGGCCTGTTGGAGGAGCTGAAATGTGAGCGGAGAATGAGTGGTGTAAAAGAATGAGCCATGGAAACTGTTGGGAAAGAATATTTTAGGCAGAGGAAAGAAGATTGCCATGGGCTGAATTGTATCCCCCAAATTTAGATATTGAGGTTCTCATCCCAGCCCCGCAGAACATGACTGCATTCGGAGATGGGGCATTTACAGAGAGGATTAAGGTAAAGTAGGCATATGGGTGGGGCCTGATCCCAAATGACTGGCGTCCTTACAAGAAGAGAGGATGTGGCCACACAGAGACAGAGACGGCCCCGAGGGGCCTCAGAAGACATCAAACATGCCGACACCTCCATCTTGTAGGTCTGGTCTCCAGAACCATGAGAAAATCAGTTTCTACTGTGTAAGCCACACAGACCGTAGGTTTTGTTTGGCAGCCTTCAGAAACTCAAGCAAGCATGTCACCTGGGAAGAGCCTGATGTGTTTGAAGGGCGACAGGAAGGTCATGATGAGAGGGAGAGTGGGAGGAGATGGGATGGGAAGGGAAGACCAGGGGCCGATCCTGCGGCGGTGAGAGGCCAGGCTTTGTTCTCAGGGAAAGCCAGCAGGCTCTGAGCAGGACAATGGTGTGAGCGGCTCACATTTCAGAAGGGCAGTCTGGCTGCAGCATGAATGAGCAGCTTTGCAGAGTGAGAGCAGAGGCAGGAGACCGGTTAACAGGCCCACTCAGGTGCTCACATGAGACAGGAGTGTGGCTGGGGCTTGGCCGCTGCTGGTGAATGGGTGAGAGCTGGCTAGGTTCAGGGTATGTTCTGAGGGTAGAGCCCACAGATATTGCTGACAGATCGGATATACTGCGGAAAGGAAAGAGAAGCACAAATCCTGTGTTGTGCACCTAAATAAAAAGGCTAATGATGTTCCTATTTGCTGAGCTGGGAAACTTGAAGGAAGAATTATCTTGACTCAAGGAAGAGTGTAATTTTCCATGTTTTATTATGGTATGTGCACCACAAAATATTCTTCTTTATTTAAAAAATAATATTTGTGGGAAAATGCAAAGAACAGAGAGGTATATGAAAAAACCTCCCTCTATAATCTTACTTCTCAGAGTTGAGCACTGTTAACAGTCAATGGCACATCTTTCTAGACCTTTTTTCTAGGTATTTATTTAATCCCTCTCTCCCTCACTCTCTCTCTCACACACACACAAGTGCACACTTCTTAGAAAATTATTTCAGTGGCACAAGAACAGACCCATAGATCAATGGAATAGAGTAGAGAGCCCAGATATAAACCCAAACATATATAGTCAATTCACATACAATAAAGGAGCCATGGATATACAATGGGGAAATGACAGCCTCTTCAACAACTGGTGTTGGGAAAACTGGATAAGCTACATGTATGAGAATGAAACTGGATTATTGTCTAACTCCAAACACAAAAGTAAACTCGAAATGGATCGTAGACCTGAACGTAAGTCATGAGACCATGAAACTCCTAGATAGAAAACATAGGCAAAAGTCTTTTGAACATAAGTATGAGTAATTTTTTCCTGGACACATCTCCTCAGGCAAGGAAAATAAAATAAAAAATGAACAAGTAGGACTTCATCAGACTAAAAATCTTCTATATAACAAAGGTCACCATCAGCAGAACAAAAAGGCATACCTACAGTATAGGAGAATATATTCATAAATGATTCATCTAGTAAGGGGTTAAAATCCAAAATATACAAAGAACTCATATGCCTCAACACTCCAAAAGCAAATAACCAGATTAAAAAATGGGTGGAGGATCTGAACAGAAATTTTTTTCCAAAGAAGAAATACAGATGGTCAACAGGCACATGAAAAGATGCTCCACATCACTAATCATCAGGAAAATGCAAATCAAAACCATAGTGAGATCCCACTTCACACCAGGTAGAATGGCCACTATACAAAAGACAAGAAATAACAAGTGTTGGTGAGGATGTGAAGAAAAGGGACCCCTCCTACACTGTTGGTGGGAATGCAAATTGGTGCAGCCACTGTGGAAATCAGTATGGAAGTTCCTCAAAAAGCTAAAAATAGAAATACCATATAATCCAGTAATTCCAATTCTAGGAATTAACCTGAAGAAAACAAAACTCTCTGATTCAAAAAAATATATGCACCCCTCTGTTTATCACTGCATTATTTACAATAGCCAACCAATGGAAGCAACCTTAAGTGTCCATCAATAGATGAATGGATAAAGATTTAGTACATATATGTGATGGAATATTATTCAGCCATAAAAAGAAAGAAATGCTGCCATTTGCAACAATGTGGATGGACCTAGAGGGTATTATGCTCAGTGAAATAAGCCAGGTGAAGAAAGACAAATACCATATGATTTCACTTATTTCTGGAACCTAAAAACAAAACAAAATGAACAAAACAGCATCAGACTCATAGACACTGAGAAGTGACAGGTGGTTACCATGGAGGAGGTGTTGGGGTGGGTGGGTGGGGAGAATGAGGAGGGTAAAGAGCCCCAAATCACAATCATTATATAAATTAAGCACAGGGATGAAAGTACAGCATGGAAAATATAATCAATGATTCTCTGGCATCTTTCTATGTTGACAGATAGTGATTACACTAGTTGGGGTGAGGATTTAATAATGTAGATAACTGCAGAAAAAAGGGAAAAATAAAAGAAACTGATTTGTATCATAACAAAAAAAGTGCCAGCATTCTCAAAAGTCAGAATTTATGGCACATGCATTTATCTCCCTCCTCTTTTTTTTTTTTTTTTTTTAATTTTAAGGAAGCTGGTTGGAATTGTATGTAGAAGGTCAGATAGTGGGTGGTAAAACCACCATGTGGAGGAAAAAGAGTGGCGTTCTCCAAGGGCAGCGGCTGCTGTTATTCTGGGCTCCAGATTCTAGAGATTTGCTTTTAACTGGATTTGGTTTCTATTAAGGTGAATTTTCTTCAATGTATTCAAATATTTGTAATTTTACCAGTGGATCATTTCTAGGGCCTGGTGAAAAATTACAAATACCCACGAAGAGAGTAATTTCTCAACTTCTGATTTGATTCATTACTATTAT
This sequence comes from Manis pentadactyla, assembly GCF_030020395.1. Lineage (NCBI taxonomy): Eukaryota > Metazoa > Chordata > Mammalia > Pholidota > Manidae > Manis > Manis pentadactyla. Next base: position 6,441,355 of record NC_080034.1, read on the forward strand.
TTGAAACACTGTAGGTGTTTTTATATGGTGATCTATTTTTTTCTGACGTTTTTATATGATTAAACCAAATGTGAACAAGGCAATTCATGAAACCAAGTTTACTTGCTGAATTTACCACATCTCCAGATGGGAAAAACAGAAAGGAACAGATTCCATATAAAACATGCAAAGGAAAAGACAAAATGAAATTAAATTCTTCATCTGAAATAGTTTAACAGATTAAAGTTTTTAACCCATAGAGGCACCATAAAATGACATAAAGTTAAAAAATTGTGTGTGGGGTTGCTATGTTTGTATGTATCATAGAAAAGTGTTGTGATATGTTGTATGTGATTCTGGGACAGAGGTTCTCGGTCATAAACCAAGTGGTTCTCCACAGCCCCCCTGTCCTGCTCTCTCTGGTCCTTCTTCTCAATTCTCCTACAACAAGAAATACTTTCTAGAACAAATGAGCTACAAAGTGTTCTTAAAGAGAAGGAGCACTTTCTGAGGAGCACATACAGCTCTGGGGGATGGATACATAGATAACATGATCTATCTGGGGGCTTTGGAGAGAGAAATGGTGTATCTGTGCCCGTCCTGGGATAAACCTTTAAGGCTGACATCTCATTTAGTGCTTACCTCGACTCTGCTGAACGTTATTATTCCATTTGGTCGATAAGCAAACAGATCCAGAAACAATAGGTGACCTGCCCCAGTTCCATCCAGTAACTTGCAGGACAGAGAGCAATGCAGAGCTGCTGGGCTCAGGGACACAGTTCTCTGCACCTAATCATGCCTATGATTTGATGGGACAGTGAAGAGGGTTTTTGGCATTTAAGGAGAGATCGTCTATGGTAGTAAAAGCCTGTTTTATTTCTAACCATCTTATATGCACATTACACATCTTAAAAGAATACATACAATGAAAATAAAGCTGAAAGGGAAACATGAAAAGCTTTCATTTAGAAATGTAGAGATGGAATCAATAGTTCTCAAGCTGCACAGACAAAAGGCGTGCTTAGTTCTTGAGAGTTAAATATTTCCCTTATTGAGTTAATCTTTACAGTGTTGAAAGAAGTTAAAATTTTTGTTATTTTAAATTATGTCTCAGTAGAAGTACAACATTATGTTTCCCTGAGCTGCGAATGATTTATTTTATAGATAGTTACAAAATGGGATCGTTTTTTGCTGTACATACATTTTTCTTTCCAAATGTGAAAATTGGCATATATAATAGCACAGATTTTGAACTTTCTTTCATTTCTTTCTATTTAGCTAATAGAGCTTATCTAGGATAAATACCAAAGGTATTTATGGAGGCTAATTGGAATAAAAGACGGCCACATTCCTAGCTTTGTGGTGTCATGTGATGCAGTTGAATAGTATTTAGACCATGTATTACTTCTGTATCTTAAGCTTTTATGATACTTGTAAGTAGTTTATATGTTCACTGTATTTCTCACAAATAATTTCATCCTGGCTATAGGCAGCTTTCTTCTGCAAACAAGTTAGGTGCCAAATATAAGCGTGATTTGTTTCTTGGCTTTTAAAAAGTAGGAGTAACATTTTGAAGGTAATGAGCTAACATGTTTTCGTGTCTTTTAAAAATAATTCTCAGTCCCAAGTAATTTAACAATTTCTTTATAAAACTCCTCAGTTGGCTTATTCAGATCACAAATTTTTCTTACTGTAAAGAAAGGACAACTTTTTACCATTAAGACTGAGATGCCAATCTTCTCTCTGGAGACTTATTTAACAGGCACTTCACTGAGAACCTCAGAACTTTTAGAAAGTATTTTTCTTAATTAATCCAAAGTATGTTTCATAGGGAAAAGCCCATTGAAAATGTTATAATTTTAGGTCTACTGAGCATGAAACGCAATTTTAAAGAAGATGTCACGGAATTTTCCGACAAATTTTTGTTCCTCACAAATAAGAAAAAAAAGACCATAATGAAAATAAAATTCCTCAAAAGATACCATCAGATGATTTCAGAGGTTTAAAACATGTATCAGGACTAATTACTAGCTTATGTTACTTTTGATGTTCAGTTCATCATGAATTTTTTTCAGTATTTATATTTTTATTTTTAACAATTAAAATTTCAAAAATTATTTTTGAATAAAACTATCTTACGTATTCATCAATATAATAAAACCAACTGTCAGTTAGAAATATTTCAAAAAGTCATGTAACTAATGCTCACCCATGTCCTGGTTGGCAATAAATTATATAGACATCTTACTTTAGTAGCTGCATGGCCTCAAGAAAATCACTTCATTAACATCTGGTTTTCTCATCTACAAATGGGGGTGTTATCTTGTCTCAGAAGGTATGAGAGATAACTAAAATAGTATATATAAAGTGCTAATCCCAGCCTAGCAGTATTATTAATGTTAGAATGGTTCTTTAGCAAAAAGATTGCAATCAAATAGGCAATCAACCATTTAAGGAATTTAGCAATTTAGGGACTGCTTCCTACTTGCCTAACGCTATGCTAGATGTTATGACAAATAACAGGAGTAGAACCTCCTAGAAGAAATGCCACATTTACCCATGAAACAAATAGGAAAATGATTATATGTGGCAGATTATGGTTTTAAATACATGCATGGTTACAGAAGTAGCAAAGGAATTAGAGATAGGAGAGAATGCTGTGAGCTGGTGTTCATCATTCAGTCTTTACAACATGGCTACTGTTATGTAAGGAACTGGAAATACAAGAAGACAGTGTTCTTATGCTCAAGAACACAGAAGTTCCTGAATCACCGAAGGCTCCGTGTGTTTGGTGAGAGGCACTGTTTTGGATGAAGAGTAGAGTATCATGTGGGAGGGAGCATTTTATGCGTGAGGCTGGCTTGGGCGGAGGGAGGAGTTTTGGGGAGTGGTGGGCGATGAGAGAAACCCCCACAGTGACACCCCTGGGGTGGCTCTGAGTGTGGCATGGGCGTGTTGCCTGGCATGGGAATGTTTTTGCTAGTCCTGTTAGGTTGCTGAGCTTCCCGTTATTAGCTTTATAATTCTTGCATTCCTCCTGTATTCTGCTGAGAACGAACAATATGGGCTCCAATCTTTTTAATGCTTGTTCCTGTATTAACCAGCTCTCAACCGCGAGGAAGGAGGGAATTCAGTCAGAGCTGCACTGTGGTCTGGATTAATCATGTGGGCAGTTTTTTCAGCCATTTGACGTCTTCGACACCATAGCATATTAGACACCATTTCCTAATTTTATAGGAGAAAATGTAGCCCATGTCTGCTGCCTAAGATCACACTGAGTATGTGGAGGGCTGGGGCCCAAACTCGTCTCCTGATGCCTGGTGGTGACTTTTCCATTAGATTCACATGCCCGGAAGGGGCTCGTAGGGACACTCATTCCAGGAGGTGTTAAATGGGGCTCCCAGAACAAAGGGTTCTTGGGAGAAAAATAATCTTGGAAATACTGCATGTTAAAACCTTCTCTTAAAAATCCAAATTTCAGGGTAGCACATTAAAAATTTAGAGGAGTTCCAACAGTATAAAAAGAAATTTAATAATGTAAAATAGTTAAAAATGACACTTTTGCAGAGAAAGGCTTTCCTTTGCCTATCTTCCTAATGGGGATTATTTGCCCTTAACACTACTTCGGGGCAACCTCACAACCCTTCCTCGTCCTCTGAGTGGGGTGCGGGCAGTGGGATAGTTACTGGGAAGAACAGTCCAAGGGCTTCACCCTCCCTGTGACTGGCCGAGTACCTGGAGCCTCCATTTTATGGAGTGTCACCAGACCGATGAGCAATATCAGGCTGAGTTAAATGTATGTTATTCCTCCTTTATTGCAAGCAGTGTGGTCGGTACTTAAGAGCCTGTGCCTGGTGTCAGCTAGCCTTGTTCCTGCCCAGCTGTGCCAGTCAGCAGTTCTGTCACCCTGGGGAAAGTTATTTAAGCCCTTTGAGCCTCCGTTTCCCTGTGTGTAGAAGGGACAGTAATTCCCTCGTAAGGATGAAGTGCTGTCATACAGAACATATAACATGCCACGTATAATGCTTAACAAATGTGTTTAAGATTCTTAGCAGAATTCTTGGCACAGAGCATGAGCGTGAGCTGGCGCTCAGTAGCTGTAGCCACGTGAGCACTGTGGATGGCTCCCCAGACTGAGTGCATGTGACAGGCATGTGCAAAGTGCCTTTGCACACACAACCATACATGCAGTACACACATGTATACAAATGTGCTCTGTATTTTCTGTATTTACAACAATAGTTGTCATTTAGTGAGATTTCCTATGGGCCAAACACTCTGCTAAGGCTGTTTACAAATTATCTAATTTAATCTTAATAATAGTCACAAGAGTTTGGTTTATTAGTATTTCCATTTCCATTTTATGGAGGAGAAAATGGAGGCACAGAAAAGTTAACGTGCCCCAGGCTACACAGGAAAAACAGTGGCAAACCCAGGCTTTGAACCCAGCCAAGTGTTGTTTTCTCCTCCTTCGTTAGTGAAGATAAAAAATTGCTTAAGTTGAATTTCTAATTTCTATTTTTGTATTAGATGTATACAGAGTGTAACATATTTGATATTCAGGAATTGTTTTCAAATTTATAAAACAATACTAAAATTGATCACAAATTTTAAAAAATCCATCTAAAGCCATCCAAACATAATTTCCACATGTTATAATGTACTTCCTTGTAGCCTTTGTGCAAAAAACATATTTTTTTGACACTTATAATCAACATTGTGTTCTTATCGATAATGATTAAATCATAGTGGTTTTCATGTTTCCCTTTAGTTTTCATAATTATCATTTTTAATACTTGCATAATATTTCATCAAGATAACATAACAATCCGCCCAGTCATTCCTCTACTTGTGCAACATGTTCCTCTTACCCAGCCATCCGGTCATTCTGCACACAACATTAAGGGTTAGTTTTAGGGCAAACAGAACAAAACAATGACCCTGAATCTACTGTATCCTTTGTTGATTTTAAACTCAGTATTTCTTTAACGAACTTCATTCGGGATGCCAGGTGCTGAATACTGCTATCCTTTGGAAAGGCTACTTAGTATTTTCTGGAGTTTTTAAAGCCTGGATGGGGTTGTACGTAAGTGAGTCTGTCTTAGAGATGGGGGTGTCGGCTGCTCACACAGGCATTCCGGCTGGACGGCCATCAGCACACATCCTGTACATCCAGAGAAGGAACAGGGAGGGCCAACCGCCGCCAGCTCCTACGGGACAGAAACACGTCCCCATTATCAGTCAGCCCTTGAGATAAGTTCCTGACGTTTCAACTACTCCGCTGAAATCAACCTCCACGTCTTCTGGTCCTTTTTTCAGTTATCCTCAGTATTGCCATTAATAAAAGAATATCCCTCTTCTATTGAACTCAGAAAGTAGTTATTATGCACTACTATTTCTGGATCCAAAACAACATTTTTGCCCCTAATTGAATCCACCTGAGCTAAAATTACAAGTTTCATTCCCTTTACTGCCTTCATCATTATAGGTTTGGACAGACTATGAGATATTCACACTCATTTTATTCACTGGACTTCTTTTCTGAGGTTATGGAATACATACAGAAATAGCATGGCTGCAGTACATTTTGCCATCCAACTTTCCGCTACTGAACAATGCCACATTATCTACTTTTGGATCATATTTATATTAGAAATAAAAGTTTACTGAGGTTTAATAACTATTTTTTTCCTAGAGTAAGGCACACACTAAATTCGGCATTTCATGTATCCTATAAACATCAAGCCTGCTTAGGAACTGGTTCATTTTTGCGGCGTATCCCGAAAAGTTAAGCTTTGTGCACCCTTCCTGGAGGGCCAAGTAGGGCTCGCCTATATTTGCAACCCTAGAGGAAATGATCGCTGTACAGACTTCATATTTTAAAATGGAAAAGCAAAGAGCAAAAGCTCTCAAAAGACCCCTTTAGAAAAGGCAAAATTGTGGAACTTGAATATTTTCTGAAATGTTTGGCCTCCTAATATATTTACATTAGGAACCCACTGTTTTCCTTGGGCCCTTAAACTTTTATTTTAAGACCTCTATCATTCTAAAGCTGTAAGTTAGCTGCTGAAGGATGGAATTTTATAGGATGTGCTGTGGACAGGGTGCGGGTGGAGGAGAGCATGTGTTTTCACACTTTGAGTTGTGAGGGCAGAAAGGGGCATTTGAGCGTGCACTGGCATTAGAAGGCAGGGAAGTCTTGGTTGGAAAAAGTCGACTTTGTTGAAGCACAGTGTTTGAGTTCTTCAAAATCATGTACAAGTTTTCTGTTCTTTTTTCATGTTTCACATTCTTAAGCAAACTTGGAAAAAACACTGGGAAGGAAGGGGTCTTGTGGTCCGAGATTCCATCTGATTTCCACGGATATTTTCATCCTCCGTTGCAGAGCCGGTGCTACAAGCCCACAGCAGCCGGGGGCAGGGCCAGAGCTCAGCCCAGAGACCCCTGCCTTGCTGCCATCCAAGGAAGGCTGCTCTCGTCTTTGCTGCCCCTGGAGACCATCCCCTGTCCCTTTCCTGCCTTCTCCGTGTTGGTGTCATCAGCACTTTCTCATCCCTCAGACACAAAAGCTTGAGGTGAATCCTGACCTGCCTCCTCCACATCCCCGGCGTCCCCGAGCGCCCCTGGCTGCACCTTCTCTTTGTCCTGTGTCTGTCCCCCAGGCATCCCCATGCCCCTCGCCGTACATGCCCTGGAAGCAGCACTCACTGACTGAGAATGGGTTTCGCAGTTGGACATCCTGGGATGGAACCCTAACGGTGTCACTGCCAGCTTGGGTCAACAAACAGGGCTGATTCAGCCCCTTACGGGATTAGGAAAAATGATGTGTCCCAAGCACAGTTGGCCACAAACCAGGCTCTATCCATGAGAGCTAGGATCCTTCTACTGATCAGTTCAACACCCCCAAGTCAGTCTGCCTAGAACATGTCCAGCACGCTGTCCCCACCTCCTGGACCCGCCAGAGCTTGGCTCCAATATACCTGGGTAGCATTTCACCCTCTGTGCACCTGAACACTGGTCTTCGGCCAACCAGACTTCCTCACAGTCCCCAGAAACCCGTCTGCCTCTTCCTCGCCCTCCTGCTTTGCCTGCCCAGCCAGCTCACCTGGCGTCCATCTCGCGGGAAGTCCTCTCGCCCTGTCCAGACCCTGTGACTCCCCAGGGGTGCAGTCCCTCTGCACAGTCGCCCCTCACCAGGGCAGGCGGACATAATTGTGTTGTCTTCCGAACTCCTGCAGTTGTTACAGTCAGCTACTAACTTTGGGGAAATTTGATCACCTCATGCCCTATGACACGGTTTCCAGTGTATTCTGAGCTTGAGCTTGTGTTGAGCTGTGCTATTGCTGTGTAACCTTTCCCTATTCATTTATTAGCTGTTCAATTGTTTTCTTAGTTCCTTGGAGGCAGAGACCGAGCTGTACTTTGCAGTGTCTCTCATAATATCCAGCATTTAGGAAATTTGGCTAAACAGTGGGTGATTTAAGAGGATACAGTGATTTATGTCTGGCATTGAGGTATCTTGTGTTAGAATCTCGGACATAATTTTTTAGAGAAATAAAGGAGTTGTGGCTAACTTGCTTTGTGGCTGAGCAATGGGAATGGAGAGGTTGACAGCTTGTCAGGAGCTCACACTGGGAGAGACGGGCACGTTCACACGTGTGCACAGAGGGCCACGTGCCCGTTAGTGGTAAGCAGCCCTGTGGTGTACCAGGGAGGCGGTGCTCCCTTCTAGGAGGGACAGGGGTGGTGACAGGGAAGAGCAGGGGGGTGCCTGAGGACTGGCTCTAGGAGGAGGCAGGTGCTTTACTGGGGGAATGGCTGCGTGTGTAATGTGGGAGGGAAGGATAAAGCATCCTTTGATTGTACAAGACAATTCATAGAAAAAAGGCAAAAAATAGAGAACATGAACATTCATTAAGAATGTACAAATAGAAAAAGAGATAACTTTTAAAAATAATGAATAACTAAAATTTAATTTCCAAAAGCCTGCTCAGCCCACATTCTGTCTGTTCCCTTCCTGCCTCGCTGCCCCCCTTCCTCCTGGCTTCCCTTTGCCCTGCGATCTCTGTCTCCCCCTTCCATCCTTCCTGCTTTCCCATTCAGGCCGAAAACCTGGAATAATCTTAAAACTGGCCAGGATGTATGGAGCATGTGCGGGTGTCAGGAGGCCAGCGGGTCAGTGGCAGAGCAGAGCCTCTTGGCCCCCTGTCCCTGACGCCCTTGCCGTCAGTCCCAAAGTCCCAAACAGCTGCCTCACTCTCTCCCTAAGACTCGGCACATCTAAGTCCTGCCACTTCAAACTCCTAAACGTTTCGCCCGGTGGTCATCACTGTTAGCAGACCCCCAGTTCAGACTCTTGCTGACACTTACCTGGACAATCATCACGGCTCCGCAACGGGTCTGATGGCACTAGCTGCTCCCCAGTTCTTCCCATCTCCGAGTTGGTGCCCACACGCTATGCTCAGAAGACTTGCAGGGCTTCCTGTTGTCTGCCGGACATGTCAGTGCAGTGAGTGATGCTGATGGTCCAGAACATGCGAGAACCCCTGCCTGCTAGGGTCCTGGCTGCATTCAGAGGGGGAACAAAGCCATGGCAGGATGCAGTCTGGCAGGCGGAAGACCAAGGTGGAAAACCAAACAAATTGTTCTGCATTTACCTGGATGTTTGGCATCATATAAACACACCTTGAGAACTAACAAGCTCATTTCTCTGTAAGGTCAATGTAGAGACATTTGATTCACAGATTTTCACACATGCATTAAAAGAATGTCTGAGGAGCACAGATCTGCATAATCCTTGACAATCAGAGTGGAAGTATAGGTTCTAATTTTCACTTTGTTAGGTGATTCTCAGAAACTGTTTTTGAAATACCTTGTTTTTCCAGACAATGAGATATACATCTTATTAACATAGTACAGTAACTTGGTAATATAATCAAATAAATACTAATCAGCTTGAATCTTCCCTTAATATAAAACTGGAGAAAGGATGGATCATAACTTACATTTGATATCTTTGGTTTGTTTGGATGGAAGAGGGGAAAAACCATCATTTTTAGAAACTGAATCTCTTGTGCCTGATACCCAGTTGGCCCCCAGCACCTCATGTAGTATGTGTGTGGGGGCAGGGACGTGTATTCTCACTCTGGGATTGGGACTCCTGAACAACTCTAATTAGAAAATTAAGTAAATATAGAACACTTTAAGAATGGTTATCTCCATTCTTTCCTGCCTTCCCAGTCTGTGAATGTCCTAAGCAGACCACTGGGTGATATGAAAATCTTTCCTGGATTAGAAAGCAGAATGCGATTACTGATGTATTATTCTCTTTTGTTATTCTTTTTTTAAATGTAAAATGTAAGAAGCTAAAATCAAACTAGAATTATGAGCTACACTATGTATTGAATTGTATGCCCCTCTATGAACAGTTACGCAAACTTGTTCAAACTGTTCCTAAACACATTGTTTCTGTGTATTCCTTTGAGCTGAGTAGTGTGAATTTTCACTCTTGTTTTTGATAGACCCTTATCATAAATACTGACAAGCGGGTCTTTTTCCTCTGGTTTCACTCCGTGTAACCCTGGGTCAGGCCATGCTTTCTAAGTCTTGTGCTTGTCCTGCTCAGTGGTGGCTCCTTGCTTGGCTGTCCCCGAGCTTCTGTCCTTCTTCCGAGCGCTCCAAAAGGCCGTTTATGTGCCCTGACCCCCTGCGAGGTGAACTGCTTTTTTCTCTCCCCAGATGTTTTCCTGCTCAATATTTCATAGCCCTGGTCTGTATACAAATCATATATGAAAAGTGTCAAGTACCCTTGCCGGGCAGTGAAATCAGGACCCTTTCAAACTGGACTCACATGCTAACGAAGTACCGTGTGTCGTGCCAGTATTCCTCCCGGCGGGCCGGCGCGGGGGCCGTCGGCCATCTGTGCTTCCGTAAACAGTCTGCCGCCGCTTCTCCTTCTGATTCAAATCCCAGCAGCTGGATTCCCGGCTCAGCTCCGTTTGATGTTGTGACATGGGGAGCGTACGCTCATGGATCTCGGGGCGCCTTGCTGCTTGAGGGCCCGCGTCTCCAGAGACGTGAAGTAAGTTCTTCACATGGCCCGTCCGCGTGAGGCTTCGGAGTGTATGCACTGAGGGAGGCCGGTCCGGGCCTGACAAGGACATCGGACAAAGTCTTTGATGCTCCCTGCCCTCTTCAAACGTCCATGTTCCTCCTTCTTTACTTAAAAACAAGGAAATAGCCCTATTTAACATTTTTCATCTGTTGAGAAGTCCCCCTGTTTCTGCCCTACTCCCCACTAACCAGCAATACTGCCTATTCCCGGTATCGTGCATTTCAGCTCCTTGGCATCAAAGAAACACCTGACTTTATGAGGTATCTGTAGACCTATATACCCTTTCTAGTAAACATCTTCAATGCACACTTAGTGTGTGTGTGTGTATATAATATGTGTATAGAGAGAGACATAGAGCATAGTGTGTATATATATATATATATATATACAAAAATCTTCACAGAATGTTATACTCTTTGTCTTTGTTTAAATCCATCTAATTCACAAATACTGGCTTTTCATTGAAATTAGTCATTAAAAATCACAGGTTTTTTTCAAAATACATTGCATTTGCTCTTTCACAATTTAAAAGAGTTTTAAAAATCTACCATTTTGATTTCTTTACTAATATTTTCTTGTGAAATGAGTTACATTGCAGTCTATAAAATAATTTTTCTTTGATGAGAAGGCAAACGTGAGAAAGTAAAATATTATGGAAACAAGAAGGGAATTTCAAAATATCTTTCAGAGAGACTTGTGTGCTGGCAACCAGGTAGTCGATTGCCGAGCAGAAGACCAAGAGGAAGCATGAAAAAACGAGGTGTCTAAGTAACATACCAACGAAGGACTTTCACTGTGAGACCAAAGACCTCGATTAACAACACATTCAAGTGATTCATCAATGATTTCCCTTTTCACTGACAAATTTGTTATTTTATAGGATAAAGACATTGAAAAAGAACTTGATTATCAGTTGCAATATCTTTAATGTTCAGATGTTTTTGCTGTCATTGTTGAATTGTATTAATAAGCTCTGGAAAAAATACTTTTCTGAATCCAATCAGAATAAAATAATAAACTGTTTCCCCTGAGGCAATACACTATTCTTAAATTCCTGTGAAATATCAATGAATTAGTGGATTTTTATAAATAATGTTAGTTTCTAATACTTCCTCCAGGAACCCATTTCCATTAACGAAAAGCTGCCTGGGGTCAGTGTCTATCCTGTGGCTTATTGTGGCCCCAGGGCCAGCATGGTCAGCTCTCAATGAGTGGGTGGAAAAAAGTGAACAAGTCTCAGTTAATGTTTGAAATTCACTACGCTTATGGTAGTGTGGGAGGTATGAGGTCTAAGGACCAGGGTTTTGCCACTTGGCTTCAGTCAGGCAGCTGATGCCTGTAGATTTCCTCAATTGTAAATGGAGTAAAATGGAATCAATGACTTTTAAATTCCCCTGCAGCATTGTTCCTGTGTGATCTCTGCAAGGAGCAGCAGCATCTCATTTATGCAATAAATATTTATTGGACACTGTGCTAACACCATGCAAAGAAGAATTAAACAGATTTTAGGGAATAATAGGAAGATTAAGGTGATTAACATGAACTTATTAATGCTGCGGAGGGAAAGTACTGGGCTGCCTCAGAGAGTGTGACATGGAGGGAACCTAAGCTCCACGGGGCCTCTCTGGGCATGTGGTGCTTCTGTAATTCACAGTGTAAGATAAACAGAGGGAAAGAAATACAGAAAGTATGACTGGGAGACAGTAGGGCAAAAGCCCAGGGGAACCAAAAGACCTAATGTGGTAGGAAGACACTGGGTGCTAGAGAAACGGCAGAGAACAGCAGGAGGGCAGGAGAGAGATGGAGGCTGGGGCCGGGCGGGGCGGTGGGCTAGGTGCAAGGTGCATGGGCTTGGAGTCTATTTTGTGTGTACAGCCAACAGTAGTTGGGGTAGATTTTGTTTTTAATGGAGGCTGAGTGATCAGGCACCCTCAAGAGAGACCCTCAGAATTCTTGCCCCAGCAGTAGGAGCTAGAGTGGCATTGGCCGGGGTGGCGCAAGTGGGGGCAGAGATGGGTCTCATCAACTTTGGTTTATGAACTTCAAGAGGCCGTAGTGAGAAGGCAGTGGATACACAGAGCTCAGAAGTGAGTCTGGGTGGAAATATACATTTGAAGACATCAGAATATATAGATGGTACTTAAATTATGGGGCTGGAGTAATAGGAACAACTGTACCAAACCTTGAGAAGCTCCAGTCTTTTGTTCATTTCAAGAGGAACTTAACGCTATTTGACCCACTAGGATGACGTTTCTAGTCAAAGTCACAGACGGGTTGTTCACTAGTGGCCACAAGTTTTAGCGGATATTTTTTCTCTTTTTAATCCGCAATTTTTGAAATGTTACAAAAATATTTTTGCATCAAAGAGCAGCCTTTGATTAGAGACATATTTATCCAATATACATATTTAGAGATGAATTTGCTCCATGAAACTCAGATGGGAGAAATGACACATTTTAATATTTTTCTTACTCAAATGTGGCCTAGATTCTAGGTTCTGTGCTTTATTGGTGAGAAATTTTAACCTTAGTTCTGCTTTTCTGAGAGGGTTCCATTCTTCCAGAGGCCTTGACAAAAGCTCCAGGAGGTTGACTGGGACAAGGATCCTCTGAGCCCTTCACTTTCCGGTGGTTCGCTGCTCATGGCACGCAGCCCCCTCAGCATGAGACGCTGTCTCTGCCTTAAAGGAAGCCACGTAGAATTTCATTTTGAACAAAAGTGTGAGCCCATCTTCCAACCAGAGTCTCTAACATATGTAATTCCGAGGGTCACTCTTGAGGGTGCCTGATCACTCAGCCTCCATTAAAAACAAAATCTACCCCAACTACTGTTGGCTGTACACACAAAATAGACCCCAAGCCCATGCACCTTCTTGCACCTATGCATCTAACACTTCCCTTCAGCCTCAGAATCTCAAAACTTGGGCAGGGGATGTTCCTCTTTCATGTCCTAGTCCCCCGTCTGTTTCTACTCAGGCCCCGTGGAGGGAAGGATGGAGGCGGAAGCGTGGCAGGCTTCCCGGTACACGCGGGGCAGGGCTGCTGGGTCACAGCCAGCCCCCTTTCTCCTGCGTGCCCATCACCTGGGTAATCTCGGGTTTTCTCCCTTCCTAACTGGAACAGAGATGAGTGTTTTTATGCAAGCAGGCCCTCTCTCTCTTTGGTTTGTCTACAAAATGCACCAGGCCTGCTTGGTTTTCACATGACTCCCAGGCCTGGGCTTTACACTGGTGAGGGCGGGCCTGGCACAGAGTCCACTGCCCATGAGTAAAGCTGAAGGACGGGCAGCTGCCCCTCTCTGACTTTTCACGTGCACCTCTGAGTCCTCTCGCTGTGGCTGTGCCGTCGTTTCCTGTCTCATTGGGCCCAGATGTCCCACAAGGCCTTGCGCCTTTGCTTACTGCCCAGCCATTCCCACAGCAGGCACACCGACAGGCCTGCCCTTTGCAGGTACGGGCGCTCCGTCTTGCCAGTGTGCTCTGGAAGAGGAATCTCCGAAGGTGTTCACACCCGGCTTCATCACAGGACAAAGCAGCTGACTGAGCTCCATAATACCGTGTCTCTTCTAGCTGGTTAGGGACGGGGCCAGTCCCCTGAAATCATCCACCTGACAGGCTGCTCAAATCCTGAATGTGAGTTGTCACTCTCTCTGCTCTTTATTTTACAATAATCAGTGCTTGAAGAAAATGAGAGGTGTCAGACTGCTTTCAGAACAAAGCAAGGCCCTGCCGAAAACTGCCCCCTCTTCACTGGCTCCAAGCTATCGGCCTGTCTGCGTTGCATGGGTGTGACGGTGCCCAGCCACACCCTCTGGTCAGCCCGTTCCTTCAGTCTGCATCTAAGAGACACCTTTTCAACCGGCCTCTTGACGTTGATCCAACAAGCTGATATGCCCCAATCCCTGGTGTTCCTCACAGTCAAGACTCTGTTCTGATTAGTCGAGACACTGACTAAAGACAGCCGCTGAAGCAGTGAGGGGTGGGCATGCCGTTCTTGGAAAATAAACTCAGTTACTGATACTTAGCTTTTTGCATCAAAAGGAATGCTGCTTTCCCCACTGCCCTCTGTAGCATACCCCGACCCCTTGGGTGGCGTGCTCAGGCGTGGGGCTGTGGGGGGCTTTCGCACCCCAGGACTTTGGCATCCAGGTCATTGTGTAAGCTTCTTATTTAGGAAAAGGCTTCCTGTTTGAAAATTCAGGGTTGAATTAGGGGCTTTAAAAACCACGTTCTGTGCTCGTCTATTTTTGGTAGTTTCCTAGTAATGACAGGAAAATCCATCTCTTGGGCAAACTCTGAAGACTGTACTCAACTTTTTTTCCTTTCTAAGCTTTTTGAGTATCTATACTTTCTTAGGAGATTCAAAGCCTCTGTACATGACTTCAAACTCGGTCCTTCACATCCTTAGTATTTCCCACATTCATCTTTCTCAGAGTCCATGCTCATCTTTGCACAGCAGTCCTCTGGCAGGGTCACACTGCAGCTGGTTTGTTGAACAGTCTGAACTCAGTGGAGAATGAGTATGAAACTGTTTGGTTTTTCTCCAGTCACTGACTAGAACCACGCACGGATGAATTTCTCTTTATAGTCTCTTGGGCAATAGCTTGGGCAAACTAAAATCGGGGTCATTGTTTATTAAACTGAGTGTATTTTAAAACTCTCATCTCTTCTCTGATGGAAACGGTAGCTCCTTCCCCTCCCCAGTAGCTCTGGAATGGGGAGGCGAGGAGCAGGTCTGCTCTTCTAATTCTTTCCCTCAGGGGGAGGGAGGCGGGGGCTGGGGTACCCCAGGGACACCTATTCTCCTCTCAGAAAAGGCAGACTTCGGTGGCCATTGGGGCTGCTCACAAGCGTTTCCATGTAGGAAACACCTCCAAGTGTTTGAACATGTGACCATGGGGAGTCACACAGAAGGGTCGCACCCCCCCCCACTCCCTCCTAACTGTTATAAAGACCAACTGAGGAAAAAGGGGGTGTGGGGAACCCTCCATTCTTCAGGCTTCTCAGAGTCCTAGAAGTGAAGTATTTCATGTCTAGTCAGTCTTTACTGGCCTAAGTGAGCACCAGTAGTCATACTGCCACAGTCTAGCTTTCTGATCTCAAAAGGTAGAGACTTTCTGGTCTCAGATGTCTGGCTACCTCTTACCCAGAAGTTCCACCCAGGTGTTCCATCCGGCACCAAGCCCAGGATCTCTGAGTGATGCCCCAAAATCTCGTTACCTGGTCTGGTCACAGCTCCTCTTAGTGTGAAGACCTGTGAATGTTGTAGACATAGTATCCATCTCCCGCACATCCGTTACACAGTGGTGTGAGAGAGACGGCACAACCCAAACAGGCATTCCCCTGTAGAGAGAGGAAAAAGCACGAGACACAAGGCAGCGACAGGTAGGTCCACAGCGACCCCGAAATCCAGTGGGGCCCAGCCACACACTGAGGAATGTTCCTTGAGTAGATCCTGATCTACTCAGTGGGGGCTTCCCTGGTCCCTGTTCCCCATGGAGCTTGAATCTGTGGCATTAGAAGATTTTTTCCCTTTGATCTAATCTAAAACAGATATGGGAAAATTTGCCTGCCATCAAGCACTGGGCAGTTTTATCAGTTTGCTCCATGACTAGAGATGGACAGTTAGAGATGGAAGATCATTTGAAGCCTTGAATGGTTACTGCCCTTTGGGTTCAGCTATGTGGCCTCTCCGGTTGCACAACTGCTGGAAACAGCAAGAACCAGAGCCACGAGATTCCATTCGGGTCTGTGTGCCAGCAGCCACACAGAGGAGTCTCACACAGGCCGGCTTCTCTGGCGGAGCTCTCCGTCTGCACTGCTGAGGCGATCAGGAGCCTATCAGCCTTCAGGCTTTTTTTTTCCCTGACACTTTTTCCAATTGGAAGAAATAAATGAGCACTAAAGCGTTCCTTGGGCCTTGCTCTGCCTGTGTCCTTACCCAATTCAGAGGTTACAACAGTGAGTTTGAAAGACACACCCTTGATTTTATCCTTGATGAGTGGTAGTTGGCCTTTGTCATTCTAAGGCATCCTTAAGGTTTTCCTTCGCAAGTTCAGAAAAGGGAAATAGTAGCTTCTCGCAGCTTTATTTGTGGATTTTAGCCATTGCATTTTTTTGCTTGTACTTGTGCCTTAGGCTCGCCAGCTCTTTCCTAAACTCACCTCCTTCTCAGACTACCTTGTCAAATGAAGCCACTGGCAGCCAGCACACAATAGTAACACTATTTTCTGATCTTTCATGAAAGCCACAGGTCCTTTATGTGTATGATCTTCCTTCCAAGTTATTTTCGGAGAAGTTTTTACCATAAGTGTCATTGGTGTATGGTATTGGCCATCATCCTTCTAGCTTCTGAGGCAGCTCCTTTGCTGCCGCCCACCTGGTTACTAAGCGATGCTGAGTTCATAGTTTTATGTTATGTCTAATGACTGCATCTCCTATATGAAATTGAGTGCTAATGTTCATATCAGTAAGAATATGCTAGATAGTGCTGGCTAGAATACATGGTAGTAATAAATATCCCTTGCATTTCAGGGGCTTACCCCAACAAAGTTTATTTCTTGCTCCAGCGCCATGCCTATCACAGGATAACAGAAGAGCTTTGCTCCATGTGGTTCCTCAGGGATTCAGGCTGATGGAGGCTCCATTTGATGGAGGCTCTGTGTAGGAGGCTTCCTCTGGCTATAGCTACTTACTTGGCTACACCTAACCTCAAGCTGGATGGAGAGACATAATACTACCAGATGCCTGGAAAAAAACCTGGAATGTTTTTGAACAGCCCCAGTGAATATTATAATTATTGTGGCAAAATAGTAATTGGTTCTAGCTTTTCATATTTTCATTTTCCCATCTGTGGTACAGATGTGGAATGCACTGGAATTCTTAGCAATCTGGATATTTCCCCCAAGTCTGTTTCTTCCATATTCTTCCCAATTTACTTAAGAACAATTCCATTTGCTTAGTTTTTCAATCAAAAATCTTGTTAGCTTTCATATTTCTCTGTTCTCACATCCAACATCCAATCTGATAGCTGGTTCTATTGGTTTTTCCTTCAAAACATATTCATATCACCACTTCTATCTTCAACTCTCCCGTTTAGCTCTCAGCTACTCTTGTTCATCTTCTAATTGGTTGCCCTATTTCTGAACCTTAAACATACACAATTATTCTCAACACATTGGCCATCATAATTTTTAATGCAAAAAGCATACCATTAAATTCTTTGCTGAAAATCCTCCAAAGGCCTCCCATTTCATAATATGATCCAGTCCCGACATTCTTCCACCCTCGCCCATCCTTTTCCTGAACTCCCCCCTTGCTTCTCTGCTCTGCACCACATTACTTTCCTTATGGTCCCTGAAATGTGCAGTCGCTCGCCGTTCACTTCTTTCTCCCCTAGATCCAACGATCGTCCCTCACCTCTTTCTGGTGTTTGTGTAAATGCCCCCTTGTCAGTGGAGACTTTGCTAAGCAGTGCATTAAAATTGCCACACCTCCAACTCCTTGTGCTTTTCTGTTTTGTTTCTCCTTCATCACAATTACACTATCTGTTAAACTTTTTACTCATTTATTTTATTGTCTTTATTCACTAAAATGTCAAATCCAGAAGAGCGAGAGTTTGTGTCCGTTCCTTCCTTCATCTTTCTTTTCTCTTCTGTCCTTTCTTTACGTTCCTCCCTCCCTCCCTCCCTTCCTTCTTTCTCTCTTTCTCTCACTCTCTTTCTTTTCTTCTTTCCCTCTTGTTCATCTTCAGTTCAATCATTATCATCATCATTGTTATTTTTAAAATCTTTTTGCACTGCTATATCTCAATGCCTGATACTTAGTAGGCCCTCAGGAAAGTTTGTTGAATAAATGAACAGAATAATATTTGTTTATGAAAAGACAGATAAACCCATGAACCAAACTAAGCATTCATGTGGAAATTTTGCACAAGGTAAAGGTGACATTCACGCCAATGAAAGAAATATGTTTTTACCGTAACTGGGTAGCCACCTGGAAAAATATCAAGTTGAATTTCTTATAAAGTTACAACTCACTCTAAAATAGATTACTGATGTGTACAAAATTTAAGTTTTTAAAACACTAATAACAACACTAATATAAATAATTGGAACATGGTGAGTATTTATGAGCATGATGTACAATTCAGAAACTATAAAGGATTGATAAATTCATCATTCATATTTATTCAATTAATTATATTAAACTTTTTAGAAGTTATATATGGTAGCTTCTGCATGGCAAAACAATAACCCAGTAAATCATCAACAAAACAAAAAGGTGAACCTACAGCACAGGAGAAAATATTTGTGAATCATACCTGATAAGGGGTCAATATTCAAAATATATAAACAATCCGTGCAACTCAATAGCAAAAACAAACAAACAATGCCATTAAAAAATAGATGGAAAAACTGAACATTTTTCCAAAGAAGACACACAAATGGCTAACTGGTACCTGAAAAGGTGCTGACCATCATAATCATCAGGAACATGCAATTCAAAATTGCAAAGAGCTATCACCTCACACCTGTTAGGATGGCCGTCATCAAAAAGACAAGATG
Organism: Manis pentadactyla; assembly: GCF_030020395.1. Classification (NCBI taxonomy): domain Eukaryota; kingdom Metazoa; phylum Chordata; class Mammalia; order Pholidota; family Manidae; genus Manis; species Manis pentadactyla. The sequence goes on from NC_080034.1 coordinate 6,460,013, forward strand.
ACAAGTGTTGGGGAGGTTGTGGAGAAAAGAACCTTTGTGCACTGTTGGTTGGGAATGCAAATTGCTGCAGCCAGTATGGAAAGCAGAAGGGAGGTTCCTCCAAAAATTAAAAATAAATGTACCATATGATCCAGCAATTCCATTTATGGGCATATATCTAAAGGAAATGGGAACAGGATATTGAAGAGGTATCTGAACTCCCATGTTTATTACAGCATTGTTCATGATAGTCAAGTGTGGAAACAACCGAAGTGTTTATTGATGGTAGAATGGATAAAGAAGATGTGAGGTATATATGTGTGAATATTAATTAGTCATGAGAAAGAAGGACATCCTGTTATTTGTGACAACATGGATTGAACTTGAGGGCATTGGGCTAAGTGAAATGAGCCAGACAAAGACAAATGCTGCATAGTGTCACTTATATATGGAATCTTAAATAAAAAAACAGTCAGACTCTTAGAGCGAAAAAATGGTTGGCAGGGGCAGGGGTGGGGAATAGGAAGCAGTTGGTAAAAGGGTACAAACTGACCACTGTGAGATAAATAAGGTCTGAGGAGCAAATGTAAAACATGGTGACTATAGTTGATAACCCTGTATTATTAAACTTTTCTAAGTTTCTTCTCTAAAGACATACAAAATAAATAATAATGCATGAATAAATGTTTTTTCTGGAACACTATTTTGAATTATTTATTCATGCATTCATTCAGCAAATACATTTTGAGAACAAGAGCCAGGCTCCAGTTAGGTTCTGGGTACATATTAGTGACCCAAACAGGCCAAGTCTTCCAAGGGGAACCTGAAACATCTGTGGAGCATCCATCCAGTGTGTACCAGACAATGTGTTGAGGCTGTGAAGTTGAATATAGTTCCTCCTTCAAAATATTTTTTAAAAAACAGATAAGAACCTGTAATCACCACCCGGAAATGTTATGTGCCGTGATGGCTCTAGAAAGGGGGGTGGATTTGGAAAACAACAAAAAAGGATTGTGTATAGCATATATACTGTAAAAATTCAGAACATAATATAACAGAAAAAAAAGTATTTCAGACTCCTAGGATAGCCAAATGGTTAATCTCCAGGCTGTGTGAAAGCTTTTTCAACTCAATTTTTAAAAAAAGTCTGGAAAAGAAAACAAGCAAACAATGACATGCACAAAGAATGTGACTGGAGAAAGAAAAATAGCTCTTCAACACATGAAAAGAAAATGAAGATCTCACTAATACTAAAACAAAAAGCAAATGAGAACTTCAATGGGATATAATTTTTAAAAGCATAATGTTGGCAGAAATAGTTTTTTAAATACCTTGCCTTTGACTAACAGGGTGGTTATAATTCTAGAAAAGAAGATAAACACTGGATTAAAGAGAAAAATCTGTCATAACGCTATAAAAGCAAATAAAATACCGTCATGAATTGAAATATTTTCTGGGAACCCTTTATTTTCCCAAGAAATCCTGGCGGTCCTTTGAAACACTCGGGGCTGCTCCGCATTGGGACAAATGGTGGTGTTCCTTCTGTTTCCCAGATCTCGGACAGGCTACTTAGTCCCTGGGATCGAGTCCCTGGCTTATTGACGTTTGGTGGAAGGGTGATCGCGACGAGCGTGGTGTGCTCCTTACCGGGGGGTACAGTTCCCCGAGGAAAGCCCGGTCTGGTTTGCTCGTGATGGTGAAGCCATAGTGGGGTTCTCAGCCCCGCGGAGACTGTGGGCGTCGTAAGACCAGCAGAGGCGCCTGACTCGGCCCTGGGGGCGCGCGCAGGGCAGGCGGGCCGGGCCCCGACGTGGCGGCTGCCCCCGGTCCCCGGCCCCGAGCCCCTCTCGGCGGGCCTGCCTCCCGGAAGTGCTGGGGCACTGTCACGGAGGGCATCCCTCCACCCCGCACCCCCCTGCGGGGCCTGGCCTGGGAGCGGCTGCGTGGGACGTGGGCCGCTGGGCGCAGAGCCGCGGGCCCCCCACATCCCACCCTGCTTCCTTCCCCCGGGTCCCGCAGGGGCCTCCAGAGCCTCCCTGGGCCCTGGAACTGGCGGGACTTGAGTTCAGGAGCCCAGCAGGAGGACGCGCAGAGGGAACAGGCGTGGGCCGGGAGGCAGGCTGTCCCAGAAATCTTGCCTTGAAGCCCAGACCATAAACCCAAACTACTGGTAGGAAGCTGTAAATCCTTCATGTCGGCGAGAGGATTGTAGCATGCCTGCCCCAGCTCGCAAGGAGGTCAACAGGGAAACATTAATTTTGTCCAGCCTTGAAAAGCTGGTCCCGAAGCAGACTGGGAGAAGGCGACCATCTGATGGGGAAGCACCGAGGGCGAAGGCCCCGCCCGTCCGGGCAGCTTCTGCAGGAGGCCGCTGTGCAGCCCTGCAAAATGCTCCCGTGTTCCGGCGTGGATGGGCGGCCGGTGCAAGGGCTTCCTTCAGGGGGACCTGCTTGCGATTTCAGTTACCGCAGGCCCCGCTTCACTCCAGTTATATTTTTGGCCTCTGATAACGATGATCTGTAAATAGCCTGAGACTCCCTGTCGCAACCCAGATGTGAGTTACACACTGTGATGCAGAGAGAACTAAAAAAAAAAAAAAATCGGTCCAGTATGTTCTCTGTGGCATTTAGAATTCCTTTGAGAGGAATTTTCCAACTTAAAGGTCTTTTTTTCCCCTCTTATAAGTATTTTATAAGTCTTGCAGAATGATTAATCATTTTTCTAAATAAAACCTTTACTACTCAATGTCTAAATAAGGTTTTTGAAATGCAAAGAGGTTTTCCTTTGGCTCTTCTTAAAATAAAATGCTTCTAAAAATTTCTTGGATGAAGAAATATTGACATTTTCAGGTTTAAATGTGTCAAAGGTTTGGGAAGGTGGTGATGGAACTTCTTTACCTGGTGGCCTGGCTGCCTGACTGCTCTGCACTTCATTTTGTTAAATCATTTGTAGGCCATTGAGCCTGGGAGACTGTAGCTCGGGTCTGGCGCATTCCATCATGTTTCCATTGCCCATGCAATTCGGAATCTACAGAGTGTCAAGCATATGTGAAAATGCATTATTCTACTTATGAACACTTAACGTGCTTCTCAAAAGAAAAAGAGACAAAAGCAGTTCATGCCTATTAGAAAGTCTCTTTGCCCCTTCCGTTTCCCTGTGTGTGTGTGTGTCTGTGTATGTGTGTGTGTTTCCTTAGCTACTACGTTTCCTTCTTTATTTCTTTTCAGTTTCCAAGTTTAGTCAGTAACACCCTTCCAAACTCCCTCCCTTCAGAACCACTGAACAGGCCTAAATGTTTCTCTTTGTGAAAGAACTCTGAACCGTCTAAGGCACTGTGGTAATGTAAAGTAATTTTTTTTGTAGAGAAAGGAAAAATAATGGAAATAAAAAGGAGAAAATAAAAGTATAGATATTGGTAAATTCAATGACGTAGTGGTAATCCAAGGAAAGGAGAAATACAGGGTGACTCTCATTACAGATCAGAAGATTCGAATCACAGTGGTGCTTGATCCAAATATTATCATTTTGATGAACAGGTTAAAAATTCCAGATGACACTAGAACATAGAACAGGCATATGACTTTTAATTATTGTCTTCTATGTGTAATTTTGGATAATTAAACCCAGTTTTTCTCAAAGCACCTTCCCCAGAGGGTGAGCAGAGGCTGGATTCTACTGCTGGGGAGGAAGAAGTTTCCTCTGCCCTTGAAGGTTCTTCTAACTGGTCTAGGAATCAACCTGCCATGAGACATTAACAAGAGGGAAAAAAACCCAGAGTTTAATTATGTGCATACGGGGACAGCATAGACATGGATTCCAAAGACAGTCGGGGAGAATGAGGTCTATAGGTCATCCTGAACCCAGGAGAAGGGGGTGGGGGCCTGAGACTCCAAAGGAAAAGGGGAGCAATTCATGGGAATATGAAAGAGTAAATGTTTGGTGAACAGTATACTTGAGGGGCCACCGAGGCATAGTGGGGCACAGAGAAGAATTCTAACAGACTCAGCCACACCTCTTGCCGTCCGCCGCACCCTGTTCCCGTCATCGCAGAGCTGCCCTCCTCCTGGAGCAGGACCCCGTCTGAGTTCCTTCTGTGCAGCTGCTGTTGGGGGGCTGGTGGGGAGGTGAAAGTGTGTTCCCGAGTCTTTGAGGCCTTGAAGGTTTTCAGCACGTCACAGCGGCACATGCTGGGACCCCCTGCCCCTGGGCCCTACATGCACCTGTACCCACAGGCAGAGAGTCTATCCCTCGGCAGAGCCTCCAGTGAACGTGGTGGGGCAAATGCCTTCATGAATGACAGTCTCAGGGAAGAGGCAGCCCTGGGTGAACCTCTTCCTTAACTGTGCTTCGTTTATCTTTGGAATATTCTGGTGAAATGAGAGCTTTGCCCCATAGCTCATGGTGTCCTTTCTCGTCCAAAGCTCTTTCCTGGGCTGCATCATTATACACGCACATGTCGTTTTTCATGTTTTCCTAGATGCCTCCCAGACGTCCCCAAACACACCTTCATCAGGCCTCCCCCAACTTACTTCTGCTCAGCCCTTCATGATATTTTTCTCCTTACCTTGCTCGTTTTCTCAAACACCCTGTATCAAGACAGATAGAGCAAAATAAGGGCCATGAGGGACCCTTTTCCTCTGTCCCCTAAGAGACTGGGCTCTAAATCATTCCCAAGTGACTCCACGTTCCCTCCCCATTTCCACGACCACGGCTAGTTTAGAGCCCTAGCTCATCATGCATCCTTCTTCCAGAAATTTCTCCTCTTAAATCTCTCCTTTCCCCTGATCAGATCATTCAAAGATTCAGTGGCTCCTCATTGCCTATGGATAAAACCCACGCTGTGTAGACGGGCAGTGTAAGACCCCCCGCGATGTCACCTGCTTGGCCTCATCTCATCGCACACCGCGTTCTGTGTTCCGAACACCCAACCGCCTGCGGCTTTCCAAGTGCTGCGCTTTGGGAAATGCCTTCCTCTGGGCGCCCCCTGCCCAAGGCACCCCCCCGCCCCTTCCTGTCACCCGCGCGTTGCCATCCACCCGGCTGCTCTCTCTGGGAAGCGTTCCCCGCTGGCCTGGCACCTCCTTTCTGGGTTCCTGCTCCGTCCGGCTGCATTTCTGGTAGAGCCCTCCTCCCACGGTGTCGTGGGGTCTGTCTGCCCATTAAACGTGAGGCCCTCGGGACAGCGGAATACGTAACGTCCTTTCGGTCTTCCTCGTGCCTAAACGGGGGACGGCCGGTAAAGACAGAACCTTCCATGCGGGGAGCGTTCAGTGAGCACGTGCTCGGTCACGCTGGCCTCAGGCGAGGGGCCCGTGGGACACCCCCCGCGGGGGGGCCGGGGCCGCAAACTCAGCTGACCTTGCATATGTCAGCATGCGGTGGGGGGCCACTCCGGCCAGCTCCCCGGAGCGCGCGGCTCCCGGCGCCTGGTTTGTCTGCCCATTTCGTTTTTGCTAGTCTCCCTTCCTAAGCATGTTATTTGGCTATTTGAACCCAGAAAGCTGCCTTAAATGGCTGCAGAAGGGAACTCCGTTTGTCCCCGGAAAGCTCTCCTGCTCGCCGGCCTCGGGGCCAGCCGGTGGCGGGGCGCTGAGAGCGCCCGGGAAGGGAGGGTGGCCTCGGACCACAGGGCAGCGCCGTGGCCGGAAGACCCACCGCGGGAAGGGGCCCTGCGCGCTGGGGGGGCTCCAGCAGCGAGGGGAGTTGCGCCCAGTGTCCAGCTTTCCGCCAGTACGAGAATTTGGAAGATTTAAAAATAGATGTGATACACTCCCTGTCGCATTCCCAGACATGAAAGGGCTCTTCTCCCACCTTTTCAGACTCTAGGGGTCCTACAAGACGCGTAAAACGAGAAGGGGTGTTTACGTCCTGACAAAACTGCAGCAGGACTGGTGTCCCGCAGCCCAGGGGGCAGGGAACGACCCCCTCGAAGCGGAATCCCGTCCTCTGGGCTCCTGCGTACACGGCTGAGGGCGATACCCAAAGTGTCACGGCCCTTTTATTCTAGTTTAGTTTTGCTCTTTCTGAGAAATGTAGTGGGGAAAGGAGGAAATGAAGTTAGGAAGGTGGATACATGACTTGTAGTTTCTATTTAATAGAAAAATAAAGAGCGTAACCTTTCTGGAAAAATGCTGAAAACTGAATTGGATTATTGCAAGTTTTGAATGTAGGTACAGTAGATACTTTATCGAAATGAAAATCAGAACCATTCATCAGGGATCTTAAGAATGATGACGGTTAGGAGTTTTCTCAACTAGATATTTAAAAAATGTAAATACTGTGATTTGTTTATTATTCATACTCTGCTGAATTATATGTCACGTCCAAGCTGCACAAGCCCTTTAGACTCATTTTGGAAAACAAGGCACTAAAAATCTTCTATGAGCTATTCTGGTGATATAGTTTAAACTTCAAATGTAATATTTAATTTGGCTACACTTTTCTTCATTTAACTGCAGACACAGCTGAGGGTGATACCGAAAGTGTCACGGCCATTTTATTCTAGTTTAGTTTTTGCTCTTTCTGAGAAATGAAGTAGTGGGGAAACGAGGAAATGAAGTTTAGGAAGGCCTAAACTTCATGTTGTTTCTGGACAGAGTGAATAGTATCACCTGAGCAATCACTTATTTATCAGGAAAACATTGCATGCACTTATAATTTTTTTAATCAAAAAGATATTAAGGTTTTGTTGAAGGAAAATTGTGAAAGGAATTTTCTTGGCTTGTGGAAAAGTATGGAAGTCAAGCACAAAGCTTCTGCTAGTATAGGGAAAGGATTCATTTGGTTTAATTTAAATTGAGAAAAATGAAGGGAATGGGGTATGTGGGGGGTCTTGATGATGGGGGGAGTCTAGTAAACATAATGTTGCTCATGTAATTGTAGATTAATGATACCAAAAGAAAAAAAAATTTTAAAAAGGGAACACTTCTGTAACAGTGACAGAAACTTGCGTGGGCAAACCAGCTGCCTGCTTTGTGCCAGTCGCCTCATATATAATGAAGTTGGACTAACTATGTATAATTTTTTCAGGCTTTAAAATTCAATGATTCTGTTATCTTTTTAATTATCTAAAGCAAACTTGATTTAAAAAAATACTATAAAGTATGTACTATACCATCCTGCTTTTCAAAGTGAAAATTATGAAAGAGCAAGCAATATTTCATTCATTCATATATTGCTTTTATAGTCAAGAGAATTTTTCTAATGAAGGAGTACAGTTTTGCAGATTAAACTGTCTAAAGAGGTAACAAAGCATGTTTTGGCCAGATGCTGGGCGTTTGGGTATTAAAATCAATGTCTTGTTTAAGGCTAAAGATCGCCATCCTAGAATGAACATCTGGGGCAACAGAGGAAATCTGAACTTTTATCCAAAGTTTAATATTAAACTTTCCTTCATAAAAGTTTGGAGTAAACGTTTAAAGGTGTCAGTGCTGGAGGGGTCATGGCCTCCCAGCAGCAACAGCAACTGCTCTGCAGATTCCTCTGAAACGGGTTTGTGCTGCCAGATAGACATTTTGAATCAATGTTGGCCAAAGGCCCTAATGTTTATCTAAAACCATTGTCTTTTCTTCATATCCTTCATTATTTCTGGGTAAAAGGTACTTGCTACAGATATTCTCAACATGGTTTTGGAAAAATTTTTCCCCCAAAACTTTGTAGTCTTGGGACTTAAATTAATATTCTGCCTTTAGCTCATCATGACAAGATACCAAGGTAACAAGTCAGTACTACTTGAGAAATTAGGACCTAAAAAGTAAGTAGTTAAAAAATAAACATGGTTATTGAAGCTATATATCCATGAGAAATCGCCGTGACAATAATCTTTTCCTAAACATAATAACTTTTATTGTACAATTACTATTTATAAACCCCAAACACAGAAGCTCTGAAAATGTGTTTCTTTCTTTCTTTTTTTTTTTTTTGGTGAATACATGGCTAACTCATTTGGTGGCAAAACATGATCCCAGTTGACATAAGTCTCTTTAGCATGTTTATTTACCTAGAGTGACTGTTACACTGGAAAACTGTTAATATTCTTGATTACAGTTGCTTCCCCAGATCTACTGGGGATTTTACATCACAGGCATTGATGCACCATGTCACCTTTCTGAAAGGTGAGCAATCCTGACTTGTTGAAACATAGGCAGACCCCAAAATTTCAGATAAGGTTTTCCACATTCTTAGGGCTCTGCTGTGGAGGATTGTGTTTTCCAAAGATGCTCTCCACAGAATCCCCACTGCACGCCCTTTAGAACCTTACTGCTCTCTCTTCAGGAGGTGGGGCCTAATTCCCGTCCCTGATTTGGCACGTCTCTGGCTTGTTCGTGACCAGTAGATGTGGCATCAGGGATGCTCTTCATTTCTGAGGTTGGATTTTATGCCCTGAAACTCTGTTGTGCTCATGGGACACTTCTGGAATCCAGACACCGTGCTGTGACGAAGCCCAGGAAGCCTGTGGAGACACCCGGGTGGGGCTCTGTTCTCTGGTCACCGTGGAGCTGACAGCCAGCCCCCAGTGAGCCGTCTTGGAAGTATGCTCTCCGCCCCCACTTGAGTGACTTCAGCTGATCCTGCACTTAGTCCTGCTCTAACTTAAGATATGTGAAATCTGAGATCACTCATGATCAAATGCATGATTTTCGTCACTGTGAGTCACGGGTTTGGGATGGTTTGTTATGCGGCAATAGCACTGGAGCCCCAACCCTCCTTGAAGCAGGTCAGTTGCCCAGGAAAACCGTGCATCAAGGAGACCCAGACTGCCCCAGGGAGATGCCGGCTGTGGCAGCATGAAAGGCGTTCAGGCAGCACCTCCCATCCAAGCTCTTCCAAAATTCCTGATATGCCGAAATCAAAAAGCAAGAGCTACAAACTATAAGAAATGGAAGAGGCAGCAGTGTGAAATCCATTTGTAGACAGGATCAGACTGGCTCTGAGTGGTCTCTGCAGTCACAGGCTCTGAGGTTTTCCCTCTGATCACTCTCAGAGAGAACAGACCGGCACGGAGCGTGGGTCAGAATGCGTGCACACATGCAGGGGACGTGCAGGGGAAGACAGATAGGAGTTCACAGAGGGTGCAGTGCGTGTGGGGATAGTTTGGGGAGAGGAACCCACTCAGCTCTGAGGCATTTGTGAGCCTTTTATAGAACACATGGTATTTGCACTGGCCCTTGAGGGTGGTGAGGAGACTTTTGCAGGTTACAGGGTGTATCTGTCTGCATGTGTTGTAGCTATGTGACCAGAAAAAGGGAAAGCAAGAAAAACAATTTTAAGAAAAGCTACTTAGATTTCCAATGGCTTAGTTCTTAGGTTCTTTCCTTTTTGCTCCCTAATAAATACCCTCTTTTAATTTTCCTGAGAAAATCACATTTATGACTGTGCTTTTTTTGTAAACTTGCCGTCAAAAGAGCCTTAGCCAGGATACGGAAGCAGCCAAAATGTCCATCAAAAGATGAATGGATAAAGAAGATATGGCTCATATACATGAATATTATTCAGCCATGAAAAATAAAGAAGTCCTGCCATTTGTGAAAACATGGATGGAGATGGTATTATGTTCAGTGAAATAAGCCAGGTGGAGAAAGACAAATACCATTGATTTCACTCATCTGGAATCTAAAAATAAGACAAATTGAACAAAACAGCAGTAGACTCACAGACACTGAGAAGGGACTTGTGCTTCCCATGGAGGAGGGTTGAGGTGGATGGGTGAAACAGGTGCAGGGGATAAGGAGGTACGGAAAAGAATTGAAGTACAGTTGATGCAACAGGTTTTGTTTACACTGTTTGCCACTGTGGCAGATTTCAACCCCTTGTCTTTTTCAGCCTCGTCATTTTTCTGTTACTCTGATGATGAATACATTGTATTCGCAAAAACAGAATGCATGTATGGCAAGAAAAAGTGGACAATTAAAAAGAGAAGAGCCTTAACTAAGGCACTCTTGTTTAGTGACTGCCCTGTTTTGTGTACTATGATGTTTGTGTTGCATGTTCAGATTTAGTTCTTACAACTGCTTTTTGAAATAGATGTCATTATCCCCACTTTGAAAATAAGGAAGTTGAGATGAAACCACCTGTTTAAGTCACAAAGCACGAAAGTGGCATAGCCTGGATTCAAAATCTAGACTTCAGCTCTTCTCATTAACCGTGGCTATACTGTTTGACTATTACCTTTATAGCTCACTCGGTATTTGTATATTTGTGGTGTCCATATTTTCTATATATGGATCTGCTGTATTGCTATAAAGTCAGAAAAAGGCAGAATTTATATTTTTAGTTTTCTTTTCCTTTGGAGTTGGCATTGTGCTTTGTCCAGAGTACATGTTCTGTTAATATTTAATTGACTAAATTAGTAAAAAAATACAATGGTAGATAAAAAGTTTTGAATGATAATTGAGACTTGGATAAAAATAAGAAAGAGACATATTTCTTCTGCTTCCTTCCTTAACTGGGAGGGAGGAAGGCTGAGACCTGCAGGTGGGTTGAACTTTGACTGGACGTCCAGAAGGTCCTACTCTAGGTGGTTGCCGCTGTTTTCTAAGACAAAATAGGCATTTGAAAATAATTCTTCAATTCTTTGCAGGTGACTGGATTTAGTCTACATGCTAAGTGAAATAAGTCAGACAGAGAAAGAGAAATACCATGTAATTTCACTTATATGTGGAATCTAAAACATAGCAAAACAAAACAAAACAAACCCTAACTGGTAGATACAGAGGACAGGCTGGTGGTTGCCCGACGTGGGGTGTGGGGGATGGGTGAAATGGGTAAAGGGCGTCAAAAGGTACAAACTCCCAGTTATAAAACAAATAAGTCCTGGGATGCAACATCCATCATGGTGACTATAGTTAGTAAAATTGTACTGTATATTTATTTGGAAGTTTCTAAGAGAGTAAATCTTAAAAGTTCTCATCACAAGAAAAAACAGTATTTGTAACTGTGTTGCAATGGATGCTAACTAGACTTATTGTGGTGGTCATTTTCCTATATATACAAATATTGAATCATGTTGTATACCTGACACTAATATAATGTCATGTGTCAATTATATCTCAGTAAAAAAAAAGACTCATGAAAAAGAAATCTTTTGTTTGTCATAGTAGTTTGTAAACTTACTTATCTGTATTGAAGTATGTTACATTATCATCTCATTGCCATTTTAATGGTCTACAGTTAATATAGGGAAATGCATTCCCATGACGATCTTATCTAATTTTCACTCCATAAAAGGTAGAAGCTGTGGAGTTTATAGGGCCTAGGATAACATTTTAGTATAATTTCATACAAGGTGATAAGTTTAAAACTTCATAAATGTAGGTTATTTGATGAATGAAAAAATACAAATTGCTTTAGCATATTAAGAATCCAATCAAATTCTGTTACTTAAAGAATTTTTAAATCTGTATTTTAATAACAATAATATTTATGAAATGACTTAACAGCGGCCTGTTCTCTGTACATCCTCACACTGTGGGTTTAGTTGTCTGGAAACCACTCAACATCCAGTTGTGATTGTTTTTAGCCCCTTTTATTGGAAACGGTGGACAGAGGACCTGCTCCATTTCTCTGGGGAGCAGACTGACATTCTGGTTGGATAAAATAAGATTTAAGTACTTAAAGAACCCTACGTTTGTCATGTAAAGATGTTTACTGTTAGCACAGGAGTGGCTGATGGTCTCAGCATCAAATAGGTCTACAATGTGTGCTGCAGCATCATGCAGTTGAATTTCTAAAGCTCTGACAATGTCCCCTGCTTGCTGCTACTACTAATACCTTAAGATCATTTCCTTCCTGTTCTGAGTTCCAGCTTTCTCTCGGAGCCAGAGAGGAGGAGTGGAAGGTTGCCGTAGCTACCACAGACACCGAGAGGTTGGACTGCACGTTAGCTAAGAAAACCTTAGTTGAAAGTCATACTGAATGAAGATCCAGCTATATTCTTTTGACATCTCTAGTATAAGCTCCAGAAATACTAAAAAAAAACTTTAAAAACGAACATGGATAATTTTATCTTATTTGGTTACAAGTTAAAAGGTACTTGGTCTATGACAAGGTACACATTTAAAATGGATAGATTGTCTTTGTGACATTATTTATAGTAGGTATGTGAAAACATAATAATATATATGAATATAAATGAGCAATTATGTATATGGAATAAGGTGTGGACTGCCCTTCAGTAATCTATCTAGCTTCATCTAATTTTGACAAGTTAACATTGCAGAAAACATGATATATTAACCTTCAAAAAATTCAGGCATTTAGTTCGTGGAGCCAGTTACTTTTTCTTCTTCCCTTTGGCATAGATATATTTGGTCTAGAAGATCTGAAGTACAGCAACATGTTTCATTTTAGTACAAACTATTATATGTCTTCTTTTCATGAATGGTTTGGGAAAATATGTGATTGTGTAACTTAAGAAGTGGAAAGTTTCCCACTCTAATTTAGATTTTCAGACTTTCTGTTGAGACTGAGACTATCACTTACATCCACTTTTAGAAAATAACATTGTGGAATCCACAGAATTTATTAATACACTTTGGTCAAAGTATGGGTAACCCATCCCTATACACACCCATCAGCCTCATTTCTGGGCATCCCTACCTCATCTGATCATTCTTTTGGGTTAAAAATCAGAGGCCACCCTCAGGAGAGTGGACAGACCATCTCTGAGGAGAAGACAGGCATGGTCTGGAGCTGCATTATAATAAAAATGTGACATGCACTCCCCAGCTCCGAAAAAACAAATGCTGCTAAATTCTCAAAACACAGGCAAATAGCCCAGAAGATAGAATGGGTTTAAGACCAATTAGTGGGAGAATGACTGGGTTATGGGACTTTCTTGTGAAATGAAGGCATTTGTCAGGAAAACAAGGACCCTGGATCAATACCCTCTTTCATACAAAACTTTTATGGACAAGATGAAAAGCGGTGATTGGTTTAGAAGCTACATTAAAATAATACTCGGATCCTACCAGCTTATATAAACAAACTAATATAAGATATCCTAGATACCATATTTTCCTAGGCAGAAGTGGGGGGAGATAAGAACCTCATAAGAACCCAATTGGCAATATAATATGTCTAACAATTATGTACCAGTAAAAGAGAAGGGGGTATATGACCTCAATAATAAAACAACCCCAATGTGAATGTATAGTGATCTGATCTGGGAGATTTTGACAGTCAGAGAAATTAGGGAATTTGTTCCAGCATTACCCAACTTGTAAATGTACATGAATAGAATCTTGTTCAGTTGCAAGTGTTCATCAAATGTCAATGACATCACAGAGGCCAAAGCAAACAAACTAACCTTCTAAAACGTTAGAGAAGCAAGAGTATTTCAATTTGCTGCTTCTGAATTTGCTTGTAGATTTAATATGAAATTCCCTTATAGCTATGAGTAATTTGGACAAAAGTCTGCACACTGAGAAGGGTAACCATTACTGAAAGTATTTTAATTAAGTCCAATAAGTCATGTCGTGTTAAGACAGTGGGTAGTTTTGAACCGCTCAGTCGCAGGAGCTTAGATTCCTGTCATATTTCAGCTGTGACATTTGCCTAAACCATTCAGTACTTGTCCATTAATCATGATGCAGGTGAAATAACAGACATTTATAGACTAAGAATCATTATGCCTGTGGACGGATAGAAATGGCTTAGTTCTCCTGAGTCACTAACAGTAATTGTGTCAGTATGGTGTGTGTGTAGGTTAATGACAGTATAAGAAACATGAAGGTAGGTTTTTTTCCTTGTGATATTAAAATTTAAGTTGGTAACCCTCTTTTCCCTCCTGTATTTTCAATACGTTTTAGAAAGAACTTACCAAAGAGTGCGCGCGTGCACACACACACACACGCACATACATACACTCTGATTAAAATGTGGATTTTTTTAGAAAGACAATAATACATTTAAAAGGAGAGAAACAAATACACCCAATGTAAAACTCACCATAACTGCATTGATAGCATAAATCCCGCTAACATCCCATGAAGGCCAAAAAATGGTAACATTTTAAATTATATAATTTTCATAATCAGAGAAGGGAAAACAAACTGGCTATTGTGAAAGAGAATTCTGTTCTTAATTTTCAAACTCAGAAAAAAAATGGGGAATAGTAGTTTTACAGTAAATGCAGTATCAAAATTCAAAGGCGAGTTTCTAATATTCACTTTGATAAACAACCAGGTCTAAAATTAAACTATAAGTCTGTGAGCAGCTCCTTCCAAGTGGTTGATAAAACAAACATCGAGGATTTGATTCCGCACCTAGGATTCTCATATCGGCCTTCAATGACTCATTTGATTGTCAGATGTTTTATTTACTTGTGTCTGGTTAACAGCTTAGACATAGACATTTGTTTACCACTAACAGTCATGTGCAAATTTCTAAAATGATCTCTTTTCTAAAGTGCAGGATCATATGCCACTTGTTAACACGCAGTGCATTAGCTCTGGGAAGCCGGAGAAGCAGGGGGTGTCATGACCGTGTGCTAGTGAAAGCCAGGAAGGCCGCCACCTTCCCACCCTGGGTGGGAATCACCTCTGCCTCCACGGGAGTCAGACAGAGGCCTGTGAGGATACCTGCCCTTATTTGTATATGTTCCAACACTTGCACTCTTAACTACTGAGTTATGGTTATTAGGGTTGAATTCTTTCCCCCCAAATTCATATACTGACATCTTAACCCCTAGTACCTAGGAAAGTGACCTTACCTGGGGACAGGGTTTTAACCAAGCAAAAGTGAGGTTGTTGGGGTGGGCTTTACTCCAGTGCGACCAGTATCCTTATAAAAAGAAACTTGGAGACAGACCCGCATACAGGCAAACGTGAACATGAACAATGACCATCTACAAGCCACGGAGGGATGTGTGGAGTCGATCCTTGCTTCTCAGACCTCAGAAGAAGTTGCTTCCCACTCAACTGCCTACCTTCTGTCCCCACTAGTTTTGGGGCCGCACTCAGAAGAAACCAGCCCCGTCTATACCTTATCTGCACTACCAGCCTCCAGAACTGTGACCGTAGCGGTCTGTGGGCAGCCGCCCCATCTGTGGTTTTTTGTTTTAGCAACTCTAGGAAACTAATTCCATGGTGATGAGATAGATAACTTCTAGATTTATGGCTTTTGACTATGCGCCAGAGTAAATCTAAAAATTAAAATCATCTGCAGCAAAAATATAGCTTTCTTTCTATTACTCTTTATATTTAGTTGCCATTTTCCACTGACTATGACTGTTAGTGGTAAACAAATGTCTATGTCTAAGCTGTTAACCAGAAACAAATTCTTACACTTGAAAGAATTAACAAATATCCTTAGGAAATACATGAGAAAATTTTGTGTTTGTAAGTATTTTCTAAATGAGAATAACTTGATTTTTATTCTAAAATTTTGTTATGACTGTGTATAAAAATATTTTTCTAGCTAGTTTGTTTATCTTTTGGAATCTCATTTTTTTCTCATTAAAAATATCCACTTTACAAAAAGATTTTGATCTGTGGAGTATAGGATAGAATGCTCAAATGTGATTACAACTTTTATTTACTTGGCATTTTTCTAAACACTGATATTTTACTAAAGTTATAGTTGGTTTTTATTGTTCACTGAATTCACTGACCTTTGTAACAATCACAATATTTAAATTTGAATTAAAAACCTTTTTAATAGATGCCAAAAAATATTCCTATACAGAATAAAAAATATACAATAAATTAAAAGTTAATCTTTAACTATACCTATTATGAAATAGTGAAAGACTTGAAACACAGGATCCTTATTTTTTAAATCAGTATGTTTTTATCAGAGTATAATCTGAAATTCTGAATCAAGAAAGTAGCCTAAAATGTTTTTTTTTTTTTTCTAATTTTTTGGCTCATTCTATTGCTATGCATTCAGAGTCCCATAAACTGAATTCATGTTGTAAGCAAAATTCTGGGTCTTTTTCTTTAGCTTTTGTATTTACGATACTTACAGACGCTTGTGCACGTAAGAGCCGTGCTGTCCAGCCTCCTGGTGTAGAGGAGGAAGCCTGTGCCCCCTTGGCCGGCCCCGCCCCCTCTCCTGGGGCCCGTCCTCTGGCCTTGGTGATGGTGGCTGTTAACGTCTTGGCTTCTTCTTAAAATTCAGAGCTTGGCCTAATGTGACAGAAAGTTATCGAAACTTTACTCTTCTAATCCTTATTTAAGTTATTTTTATATTTAGGATTCTATTTGTCAAAAGGAGGACACATAGAAAAATGAGTATGTGTCCTCTTTTTCACTTGATCCTCCCACACCACTTGTGGGTGGTTAGCGTGTACATAAACAATCCCATTTATCACTGAAGTGAAAACTGGGTGGTTTTACCAAATGACGTTGTTAGGTTTACATGGTTTCATGATATAGTTATTAGTGGTGATAGTATCCAACACCAAGCATGCAAACCCCAGCACACTGCTTTAAACTGGGTCCCGCCCCAATGCCTTCTCCAACACAGACCATGGTCCAGAAAGCTCAAGTTCATGGGAGGAAAATGGCACAGAAGTTCTCAGGCCCAAGTTCTTAAAAATACTGCAGGAAGTGCTTCCTTTTCAGTGTAAATAGTGGAGCTATACCTCAAGAGATCTGGCTTAGACATCATTGTTCCTAAGGGTAAGAAAGGATCATGCATTTGACTTTTGAAAGTCAGTGAGAATAAAATGATAAATAGGTCTTAAATTTATGTTCCCTTCTTGTCTGCTTTTCATCACAGGCTTTTGGATAAGATGAGGTTATATTGTTTGATTCTAGTTAAGAGGTTAGGAGACTTCCACTTTAAGTAGTGTGAAGAGATGGTGCTCTTTGTAGGGCTTACAAACTTCTGAGAATGTGGTCAGTTGGCTTCATTTGGCTTATTTTGCCTACTTCAGAGTTGTAAAATCTGTCAAATGTAATTCAGAATTTTTATATTACCAGAAAGTATAAAGTAAAATCAATGGTATATGCAAACAAATATCACTGAAATAACATCATATGAAAATTTAAGCTGAATACTTGCTGTAACATTATGGTCAGGGGAGATACTCAGAATAGTTAGGCACCTTTTATGGCACAGATACTAGCCAATCAAAATAGGGTTTGGCCATCAGAATGCAAGTGGATTATAAGCAGCCGGTGTGTCCCAGCTGATAATCAGCTCTAACACTGTGGTATCTAAAGACTGGGATTCTGGGGAGCAAAGATGATGTCAGCTTGTTACTGGTGTGTCCCAGCACTGAGCGTAGGGCTAGACACTAAGCATGCTCTCAATGCCAACATTTAAAAGTGAAACCATAGGTACTGGATTTTACAACTTTTCTGAAATCCTGGGAGAACTTACCTCCATGGGGGACACTCTTACCTATTTATGATGAAAGAGGGGAAACTGGTTAGCAGTGACTGCAAGAAAAATCTGAAAAATAATTCACAAACTGTGCTCTGTTCAGTCTCTTAATTTCAAAGAGTTTAAAGTTTTGCAAAATGTTATGTTCATCACAAACTACTACATACTAAAGGTCATATACTAATGTTCAGAATCTGTTGTGAAATTCTGAATAAATTGGATCTCTCTCATTTTTTGTCTAACATGAGTCTGTTATGCTGGGAGACTGATCCCTTCTGTGCTTAGAAAATCAGGAGCAGACCCCACTGGACCCTGATCCTGTCACACACCCTTCAGGTCCTTCAGCCACCCTCTGCGCTCCTGCTCTGTGTTATGACTGATTCCATAAGAGGTACATATGGGATACTTAGGTGATGAATAATTATTTTATAAGCCTTTTCATAATTTCAAAAGAAACATATTTTCATAATGGTGCTAGACTGAATTCTGTTTAAAAGCATCATGAAATTTAATGATAAATCTGGTCGTTTGCACACAACAAAATTTCTACCATTAAAAATATGTGCAGAAAACAGTACAATAGCTATTTTTATTCTTTTAATCAGTAGGACAGCCCACATAAGTAGGAAAGTACAGTTGTAAATGGACACAGACTTTAAAAGAAATTAACAACCGTGTAAATAGTTGAGATAATTCCATGAAGTTTGTCAACAAATATTTCCTCTGAGAAATATGGATGACATATGTTGATTCAGTTTTCAAATTTTCTGGAAAAAATTTAGGGGAAGCTATTTGCATAATTTCCAGTAATACAACAAATTCCTAAGGAAAGTATGCTCACTGTTAACATTCTGTCCAATTTTTGTACTTTCAGAGATGCAATAAATCTGTGGAGAAAGGCTATTGAGATTATATATTCTCCAGGTGCAAATGATTTTCTGACTTACTTTTAGTGAGTTTTTGTAAAATAATAGATTGCAATAGATAGGGATACCTCCTCTTAGAAGAGGCATTCACTAGCTATAATGTGATTTCCAGATTTATTGAGCTATTTCTCCTGCCTTGCAAAGACATGTCCCCCTTTTAAAGTCATGCTCCTATTTTCAAGTGAAATTGAGTAAAAATAGAATCTTTGTGTCTATGTTGAAGTTCCTGCTTTCAGCTTTCCCAGACTTTCTCCCTGGGCATGAAATATACTTTTTAATATGTTAATAGCCATGTGTGCCCATTGGATATTTAGTTAGATGGCTTTTGCCTGCTATGGACTGAACGTGTCCTCCCCCTCCATTCATATGTTGTCCTAACCCGCACTTTAACTGTAATTGAAGACAGGCTTTTAAGGAGGTAATTAAGGTTAAATGAGGTCATCAGTGTGGGGCTCTGGTTGCACAGGACTTGTGTCCTCCTAATAAGGGGAAGAGACACCGGAGCTGTTCTTGCTGTGAGCATTCAGGGAAAGGCCCAGGAATCTACAGCCTAGGACAGCAGGGAGACATTGCCTTAAAAATCAGCAGTGGCCACTAGTTCATATACGTGTTGCGATTTTCTTGTGAGTCTCCAAATAACCTTGGAGACTGTTGGCACATGGTTTGAAAGGCTACAAGGACACTGATGCATGGCAGATACAGACCACAGGTATTTGGCCATTGATAAAAACAGTTCACCAACAGGAATTTCCCAGTTTTTTGTTTTTTGTTTTCAGAGCAGCTGTTTGTTTCAATGTGTTCAGTAACATGCAGTTTTGATCACTAATTTGTCCTTTTGGAAAGATCACAGTGCTGGCCACTGTGAAGAATTATAAAGAAAATAAAGACTCCCAGACTTCATACTGAAGACACATGTATTCCTATCTGAAAACTTCCCACAAACGCCAGCTGGATGAATGTAAAAGACCAGAGAAGGTACAAACCTGTGGTCAGAATAGGAGCAAGTAGCAAAGGAAAGGTGTCAGGTAGGTTTTGGGGAGTGGCAGTTTAGGGAACTGTGAGGTAGGGAACTATTTTTTTTCCATTTTAATGAGCCTTTTGGACTGTTGAGTTTTTGATGTTAAAAATAAATATATTATTTTAATAAGATATCAATTAAATATTTTAAAAATAAATAAATTATTAACATGTATTGCCTTCCAGGGGAGTCAATTAAATAGAAAATATTCAGTTCCTTAGTTGGGCATTTC
This sequence comes from Manis pentadactyla, assembly GCF_030020395.1. Lineage (NCBI taxonomy): Eukaryota > Metazoa > Chordata > Mammalia > Pholidota > Manidae > Manis > Manis pentadactyla. The sequence goes on from NC_080034.1 coordinate 6,479,499, forward strand.
CTGAGTTACAAGTCTGAAGTAGATGCCATCTAAGAGGCAACCACTCTATCCTTGAATCTGCTTCTGACATAAAGGTTGTTGTGCCTTCACAGAAGCCATCAGAACCCAAATCTTGTTACCTGTCCCATAATTTGTCTAAAACAATTTCACACCTTTGGAAGCTCCTCTGGTCCTGAGACCCCTCTACCTGTCTTGCAAATGCTCACAGAAGACTAGGAGGTAGATGTCCCCAGATCTCTTGGGGCACATCCAGGGACTTGCTACGGTGGCTGTCACAGAAGTGAAGGCTACTTGTCCTTCACAGGGTGTCCCTGCTCCTGCTCTCCTGCTACACACAGTCCTGGCCATCCACCTTGCTCCTGGCAACACACCTCACAGAGGCAGTTTCACAGGTTAAAATTTATGGGAATAACTCATGTTTTTGAAACGTGACTTTGACTTTCCCAAGAATGCCTACTTCTGCTCAATGGAAAATAATATTGCCACTTGTAGGTACACTTCTTCACAACAGTTGCTTTCAGGATACTTATTTCGATATACAACACACCTTTTTCCAGGTGATTTTCCCTTACCCAGGGGCTTGGAAGCAGAAGTGTAGGTGCCATGACCATCCAGGGACCTCGTTTCCACTCCCTGAAGTAAGTCCCTCCTCTTCACTCTAGTGTTGCTGAGTTGATGTGCCTTTGATCCTGTCCCTGGGGCATCTAGCCCCCCAGTACAGGGCTGTCAGATCTAGTGCATGAAAACACAGGGCGCCTTGCAGTTACCAAGGCCTCCCGGAGCGTGTTTGTGCTGTTACCCCAGCTGACGGGTCTCCTCCTCTGTCTGCAGCACAGAGATGAGGCCCAGGCTTAGTAACCACAGAGCTCTTGGCACCAGAAGTGCTCTTCTCAAGAAACTGGAAAAGACAATTAAACTACACCCAAAGCAAGAGAAAGTAAGAAAGAATAAAGAAAGATTAGAGTGGAAATCAATGAAATAGAAAAGAGAAAAAAATAAAAAAAATTAATGAAATCAGAAGTTGTTAGTTTGAAACGATGGGCATATTTTACAAGCCTTTAGCTACACTGGCCAAAAAAAAAGAGAGAAAGAGACAGAGAGAGAAAGCTCAATTTATTAAAACCAGGAGTGAAAGGGGAGAATACTGACATTACAGAAATCAAAGGATTATAAGGGAATATCACAAACAAACAATTCTATGATAACAAATTAGACAGCCAAGATGAAATGGGCAAATTCCTTGAAAGACACAAACTATCAAAACTAAGTAAAAAAGAAATAACCTTATTTCTTATATCTGATTATAACAACATTAGAAATACTAGTTTTATAATTTAAAAAACTTAACTGTAAAGCAAATCTGAGGACCAGGTGGCTTCACTGGCAAATTCTACCAAATATTTAAAGAATTGACACCAATCTTTTACCAAGTCTTCCAAAAAATAAGGAAAAAGGAGCACTTCCTAAATAATTCTTTGAGGCCAGTGTTGTCCTGGATAGCAAAACCAGACAAGACTATCACAAGAAAACTAAACCAGTACACCTTATGAATATGGGCCCCAAGTCCTCAAAACAATGCTGGCAAAACAAACAAGCAGTTATAAGAAAGGATTAAATACCAAGACCAAGTGGCATTTATCCCAGAAATGCAAGTTTGGTTCAACATATGCAAATTAATTATTGTAACACATCATGTTAGTAGAATAAAGGAAAAAATAAAACAAAAAACCCAAACAAACCACACAATCACCTCAATAGATGCAGAAAAAGTATTTGACAAACTTCAATACCTTTTAATGACAAAAACACTCAACAAACAAGGAATAGAAGGGAACTTCCTCAAGCTGATAAAAGAATTAAATGAAAAATCCACAGCTAACATTGTATATAATAGTGAAACACTGAAAATTTTTCTCCTAAAATCAAGAATAAGACAAACATCATAACTGCCACATTTATTCAACAGTTATACAACCTGTGGATGTAGCCACAACAACTAAGCAGGAAAAAGAAGTAAAAGGCACCCAAATTAGAAAGAAGATGTAACTGACTTACAGATTATATGATATTATATATAGGAAAACCTTTACAGTTCCCAAAAAACCTACCAGAGCTAAAAAACAAGTGTAGCAAGGTAGCAGGATACAAGATCAACTTAAAAAATTGGTTGTATTTCTATACACTAGAATGAATAGTCCTAAAAGGAAATTGAGAAAACAACTCCATTTACAGTAATATTTAAAATATTTAGGAAAAAATTTAACCAAAAAAGTATAAGATATGTACACTGAAAACTATAAAATATTGTCAAAAGAAATAAAAGAAAATCTGGATAAGTGGAAAGACATCCTGTGTTCGTGGATTAGAAAATTTAATATTGTTAATATAGGAATACTTCCCAAATTAATCTACATAGTTATCATACCTATAAAAATTCCAACTGCTTTTTTTACAGAAATGGATAAACTGATCCTAAAATTCATATGGAATCTCAAAAGTCCCAAAATAGCCAAAAAATATTGGAAAGGAAGAACAAAGTTGGAAAGCACATGTTTCCTGATTTCAGAACTTACTGCAAAGCTACAGAAGTCAAGATTCTGTGACACTCAGATAAAGATATGCATACATATTGATAGAATTGAATTGAGAATCCAGACATCAACCATACATTTATGGTCAGTTTATTTTTGACAAGGATGTCAAGACAATTCAATTAAGAAGAGAGCTCTTTTAAACAAAGGGTGCTGAGACAATTGGATATCAATATGCAAGAAAATCAGTTTGTACCTCTATTTTTTTACCAGAGAATAGAATTAACACAAAATGGGTTAAATACTTATATGTGAGCACTAAAACTATAAAACTCATAGAAGAAATCATAGATGTAAATTTTCATGACTTTGGAGTAGGTAACGGTTCCTTGGGTAAAATACCAAAAGCACAAGCAACCAAAGAAAAAGTAGATAAATTGGATTTAATAAAAATTTAAAATTTTTGTGTTGAAAAGATGCTATCAAGAAGGTGAAAAGACAACCCACAAAGTGAGACAAATATATGCAAATCATATATTTGATAGGGGTCTAGTATCCAGAATATGTAAAGAGCTCTTACAACTCAACAATAAAAGTACAAACAGCTCAATTTAAAAATGAGTAAAGCATCTGAATAGACATTTCTCTAAGGAAGATGTACAAATGGCTAATAAGCACATGAGAAGGTTGTCAGTATCATCAACCATCAGATAACTGCAAATCAAAACCACAATGAGATAATACTTCACACTCACTCAGATGACTAGAATAGAAAAGGGGATGGCAACAAATGCTGGCAAGGACATGGAGAAGTTGCAACCCTCATACATTGCTGGTGGGAATGTAAAAATGGTATGACCACTGTGGAAAAATTTGGCAGTTCTCAAAAAGTTAAATATAAAATTACCATATTACATCGTATTTGCATTACTAGGAATATACACATGAGAATGAAAACATATCTTTGCACAAAAACTTCTCTGCAGTTACTAATAGCTGCATTCTCCATAATGGCCAAAAAGGAAAAACAACCCAAATGTCTATTAAATCATGAAAAGATAAAAAATGATGGTATACCCATAAAATGGAATATTATTCCATCATAAAAAGGACTGAAGGTCTGATAAATATCGTATCAATGAAACTGGGGAACATGCTTTGTAAAAGAAGCCTGACTCAAAAGGCCACGTGTTATATGATTTTATTTATATGAAATGTCTAGAAAGGAAAATCCAGAGACACAAAGTAGGTTAGTGGCTGCCAGAGAATGGGGTGGAGGGGGTAGCAGGGGAATGGAGGTGACTACAAAGAGGTACAGGGGTTTTTGGGTTTTTTTGGAGTGATGGAAATATTCTGGGATTAGATGGTGGTGATGGTTGCACAGTCTTGTGAATATACTAAAAACCCCTGAGTTGTGTATCTTAAAATGGTCAATTTTGTGGTACGTGAATTATGTCTCAATAAAAAAAGAAAATAAATAAAGGAGGACTTCAGTCACAACAAAAGCCCTGATTACATTAATTCAGGCAAGTAAATGCATGGGAGTTTGAAGGACTCACATAACCAATTTATACTTAATTTAAAATTGTATATAATTACAAATTGAGTTTGACAGAGAGTGTAGGACATAGCACACTTCTTTATTTTCCCCTCCCTTCTCTTTGAGGGGATAAGAAAGTTCTGACAGTCTTATACTACCTGTGACAGTCAGGGGAAGCCTCCCCTTTTGTTGGTGAGTCCCTGAGGGGATCGTTTTGCAGCTGGTGGGCGTCTGGAGGGCATTCTTTTTTTTTTTTTTTATTGAAGGGTAGTTGACAACAGTATTACATTACATTAGTTTCAGGTGTACAACACAGTGATTCAACATTTATATACATGATAATTCTAGGTACCAGCTATCACCATACCAAGTTGTTACAATATTTTGACTATATTCCTTATGCTATACATTACATCCCGGTTACTTATTTATTTTACAATTGGAAGTGTGTTCATATATATATATATATATATTTTTTTTTTTTTTTGTGAGGGCATCTCTCATATTTATTGATCAAATAGTTGTTAACAACAATAAATTTCTGTATAGGGGGGTCAATACTCAATGCACAATCATTAATCCACCCCAAGCCTAATTTTCGTCAGTCTCCAATCTTCTGAGGCATAACGAACAAATTCTTACATGGAGTACAAATTCTTACATAGTGAATAAGTTACATGGTGAACAGTGCAAGGGCAGTCATCACAGAAACTTTCGGTTTTGTTCATGCATTATGAACTATAAACAGTCAGTTCAAATATGAATATTCATTTGATTTTTAAACTTGATTTATATGTGGATACCACATTTCTCTATTATTATTATTTTTAATAAAATGCTGAAGTGGTAGGTAGATACAAGATAAAGGTAGAAAACAGAGTTTAGTGTTGTAAGAGAGCAAATGTAGATGATCAGGTGTGTGCCTGTAGACTATGTGTTAATCCGAGCTAGACCAGGGCAATAAAACATCCACGTATGCAGAAGATTTCTCTCAGAACATGAGGGGGGAGGTTCTAAGCCTCACCTCTGCTGCTCCCCATTTTCTCACCAGATGGCCCCCTGCGACTGTGCCTGTCTTAGGTTGTTCCTCCCTTGAGGAATCTTACCCGTCTCTGGCTAACCAGTCATCTTCCGGGGCCATACAGGGAAATGTTAAGTTGGTAAGTGAGAGAGAAGCCTTATTGTTTGAAAAGGTTAGCTTTTTACTTCTTTGCGTATTTATGCCCTGTGGCTTCTATGCCCAGCATTTGTCTTGAGGTGTCTTTACCACTTGGAAGAATTATGATACTCGGTAAATTCACCATGTGGCACGAGTTCTATTTAAAGGTTGTGATTAGGTAGGAAGAAGAAAAGCTATAGAAGTAGCAGGCGGAAGAAAACATGGGAAGATTGATTATTTCTTTGACATATCTTCTTGTAGAGTAACTTCAGCATGGATAGGTTTTAAACTACTAATTAAATTGTGCACACACATTAACATAATAGGAATATAGTTACCTAACCAAAGCATACCTGTAATTACCAGCCATCTCCAGTGAAACCAAGAAAACCAGTTAGGCACCTTAGGCATTTGTGAAAACTTATCTATGATATGGTGGATATTGTCCGACTGAACTTAAACAGTCTGAGAGAATTCAGATAAATTAGAACAACCCATTCCTGGGGACTGTTCATATCCCATATGTTCTTTTAACAATAAATAGTCTGTGGTTGTAAGATTTTGGAGTGCTACAATTTGCACTTCTCCTAATTCTTGGTTGAGTTCCAACAGTATAGATCCAGTCCAATTTGTTGTTTTACTGTATGCACAGGCCAGCTTAGATATCTCCTTCCTCATTCCCATGGCAAGTCCAGGAACTGGTGGGATGAGTGCATCTACACCTGTAGCAGTGTGTGGATCTTTGTTGGAGTTTTTTTCTGATCATCTTCTGTCATGAGTCTTCCCGAGAGTGCTGATGTTGGAAGTTCTTTTTCATATCGTATCTTAGTTCATTTTCGGGGTAGCCAAATTAGGCTTTGATCCTCTGTATAAACACAAACAGACCCTTTGCCTACACTTTTATATGCCCTTTATATCATTGTGTAGAACTCATTGGAGGTCACCACATAGGAACTGCTTTTTTTTTTTTTTTAATCATTAATCTACACTTACATGACGAATACTTTGTTTACTAGGCTCTCCCCTATACCAGGTCCCCCCTATATACTCCTTTACAGTCACTGTCCATCAGCGTAGCAAAATGTTGTAGAATCACTACTTGTCTTCTCTGTGTTGTACAGCCCTCCCCTTTGGAGGGCATTCTTGTTGACCTTGGTCGGAGCGTATTTTTCCAGGGCTTCCAAGTCTCACTTCTTAATTTTGGGAGTCTTGCATATCTCTTAGCTTCCTCAATAAGTCCTTCACATCTTGTGGTATTTCTCAAATATAAAAGCTCCAGAAAGGTAAGATTTGGCTAACTTTTGGGGACAAAGAAGTAAAGTACCTACAACAGAGAAAACAAAACACTCAACAAATTGTCTTGCCTTGTAAGCAGAGGAGAAAGACACCTGGAATGACTTCTACCAAAACGTGTTGAGTGGTTTTCTTTAGATGGTGGGAATAATAATGATTTTAAATAGATGATTTTAAGTAGATGACCAATTGCAACCATATATAGCTAATAGATGTCAAGAAATTTGCAAAGTAATAGGGAATGTGATCCAACTGATGATGTGAATGATAGAAATGCACCTAAAACATTTACTGTGGTGCTTTCAAATAGTAACTTACAAAAGAGAATCGTTGCTCCAGTTTAGCTCAGTAGCAAACTATTCAAAACACATAATATGGTTCCTTCAAAGCTATGATTTCCTTTGGTATTCATCCCTGAATACTTACTCAGTGTGGCTGAGATCACAGGCTCCGGAGCTGACCACCGCTCGGTTCCACACTCAGATCTGAGGTTTACCAGCCACGTTGCCACCTGTGGGTTAACTTCTGCTGCGCTCGGTTTTTTTCACATATGATACCAGCACCTCCTGGACAGGTATGTTGGTGCTATAACAAAGACAGGACTTAGTACAATGCATTTAATACATATAAAATAAAGTATTACTATACCCATTTACTTTAAGCAACACCCCTAGGCAAAGTTTATTGGTGGAAGTAAGTTCGGCCTTTCCCTGTATAAACGATAAGCAGCAGAGTACAAAAGCAAAGGCGGTACGACCTAGAAATTGGTTTCCAGAAGCACTTCTGATACTAAGGCTCTCAGTTTAGGTGTGAAAATCACTTCTGATCTGAGACTTGAGTGATTACTGACTTGAAGAGCTGCTTATGGTCCCTCTAATCAGAACTGACGCTTTTAAATTCTACTGATTAAACTTAGATCTAATGATTCTAATGATCAAACTAAATGTGTTGTAGAGAAGCAGACCCCAGGGTAGGCTTGGGACAAAGTAGTAGCAATGGGTTCGTGGTCACAGATGTGCCTGCCATGTGTTGATTAAGTCTACAGTCTGAGAATTAGCGTCTGTGGGGCTGAGGCTGTGTTCTGACTGCACGGTGCCCTTCGGCTGGGAGGCCTGAGTCCCTGTTTACTCCCGGCCTCATTAGTCCCTGGGAAAGTCACCAAGTTCCATCTCTGCATGTGTAGTGTGGGGTCAAATCTGTTTTTCCTTAATATGCAATTTTCTTATAAAGACAACCTTGGCCTCCAGAATTTCTGGGCAATTTTCTTTGTGAAAAATGAAGCTGAAAAAATGATCTCGTCCACTCTGCAGTTCCCCTGGGGTTCATGTCCATTGCTGGATTTTTTGAGTTGTTCACATTATAGAAGAAGCTATTTTACATCCTTTCAAATGAACTTGGAATATTATAGATTAATAGATTGATATTATAGATTATATTTATATTTATTATAGATTATAGATTAGTAGTTAATAGATTGATAGTGACTTTATGAATTAGTATCAAATTCCAAGGATATGAAAATTAATGTCAAATTATTTTCCATTTTGAATGGTAAGATTTATTACTGGAAACATACAATTTGGAAAATATAAGTGGAAAATGGAGATAGTATCTCTGCATACTTAAGGCTTAGTGAAACCAGTCTGGATATAATGAGGAATTAATTATTATTCTATAATTAATCCCAAAGGTGGTTTTACTTTGAAAATTAATGTCAATTTCTCTGAAACTTAATGCATCAAACATTGCAGAATGCTTTCCTGATCTGTTAGGAATAAAATTGAATGTTACTTTTCTTCATTTGGACAGTATGAGGTTTCCCAGGGGATAATATTTTTATTAAATCACAGGGACAACATGATATATGCTAAATTTTGATTGGAACAGACTATTGGCAATTGTTTATTGGTCATGGATGTACCTGATATATTTGGCTAAATATTCTGATTAAGTCCATAGTCTGAGAATTCATTACGACACTTAACTTGGTATTTTATTTAAAAACCCAGATATTTTCAACTTGCAATTCTCTCTTCCTCTGCAATAAACCAGACCTTTTAACTCATACCTAGATATTCAATGCCTTATAATTGATTTTCCACTTTTAGTTCATCTTTTCCTAGCACCAACATCAAATTAATCAACCTAGGTGGTGTCCCTCCATTCCATAAAAATTACTAATGAGCCCCTGTCACTCTACAGGAGAATGCATGACCTTCACTTGAAATACTGAGTCTTTCACAACCTAGTTAGTCTATCTTTCTAGCTTGTTCTAAAATATTACTTTAGAGACACTCACTTTAGTTCAGGCAAACTGGCCTAGTGGACCTATTGCAAATTTGTTTATACTTTCCTTCCTGTAAACTGGCAGGGTGTTTGGACCCCATGAATCAGAATTCCAGTGAGTGTGTGGCTTATGAGGGATGGATGCTTTTTTAAAATGCAGTTTCTTTGTTACACTTCTCGTCTATTGAATTAGAAGATCTGAGTGCAAGGCTCCCATATATGCATTTTTGGCAAACATTAGATGATTCTGATTCATACTGAATGCTGTCTTCATCTTTCCAGCCGCCTGTCATACAACTCGCTAGCAAGTCTACCTATTGGAATTCTTCTATGTAACTCTGAGTCCTTGAGAACTTGCTTCAAATCTCACCTTCCACAAAAAAACTTTTTCAGGTCCCTAAGAAAGATAGATTTTATTTTCTTTACTTTAATACTGCTTATTGTGAAAGCTTCTCATATAAGACTTACATTCTATGTCTCTGGTCCTGTGTCATCAATGGAAAAATCCCTTAAAGCAGGGGATTTGAGCTTTTTTCCTTGACCCATATATAACAAATATATTTTACACTAGAGTATAATTCACACACACACACACACACACACACACACACCTGAATTGAAACAAATTTTACAAAACCATTTACCATTATTGCAATAAAACCCTTTTGGCTATTCCTTTTCTGTTGTATTATATTCTGTCTATTACATTAAAAGCATTCATAGAGATATACTTAAAAGTATCATCATTCATGGGTCACTATAGATGAGCTGGTTTGCACCCAGTAAAGCTCACTGTAATGTGTTCCCAATGATTTAATTCCTGGAAAAATCATTAGTCTTGCTAATAGAAAACAGATTATTTCAAAATGGTTAGATTGTGAATTGGTTGAAATTGATTATTCAAATGCAAAAAGTTTAACTGGCTATATGATCATTTTGATTTGAGCTGGTTTCTTCCAGTATTGTTTGCCTGGCAAAGAATTTAAAAGGCTAATGTAGTCTGAGCTGGTTAATAAGAATATATTAAAATAGATGAAAATAGTTGGATTTCTCCATAGATTCAGGTATAGCATCTGTCTCTTAAGAGTTAGCTAAGCCCTTACATTTTCCTAAAATAGTCCCCTGTCCCTAATCAAACCTTGTCTCTCTGTCAGACTCTGAGCATATCTATTAAAGTTGATGAGATAAGCTGATGATTATAGCAAGTAGACCATTTTCTAATCAGTAACCTAGCATGGTCTATTTGTATACTAAGGTATCAATAAATATTTATAAATAAATAAATAATGAAGAAACTATGTCTTAATATCTGAATTTTTATTAGCTGATATAGGTTTAATAAAACTATAATCTGACACTTCATTAATTTCACCGTAAGCTATTGCAACCCATTCCAGATTTTTAAAAAGTTTAGAAATATTTGTAAGAAAACTGTATTATTTCTATCCCCTAATTTATTTATTGAAATAATTTATGTCAGTATGTACTCACATATTTATTTTATACTTGGGTTCTAATACAATACTATTGTTACTTATTTTATTGTTCAAATTGTTCCAGCTTTGCCCACTGGGAGTTCATACAAATCGGCCCTGGCGTTTCTCTGATATGACCCACATTTTTTCTTGGTGCTTCCTTCCTTTCTGGCACTGCAGATACTCCAGGCTCAGCTTACAGTTTCAGGTCCCTGTCCTGGGATCACCTATATATTCAAGTAACGTTATGCACTGTAATAAAAGAGATGGCTTCCTGACAAATTTTAAAATACAGAGACTAAACAAAGGAGGAGAAATTAGTAAAGATAAAAGTAGATATTAATGAATTAGAAAATAGGAAAATAGTAGAACAAATCTAAATGGCAGTTCCTTTAAAACTATCCGTTTTGTTTGTAGAAATTCTTTGTTGAAAGAAAACTGCTTTTGGAAACTACCAACAAAATAAACAAACTACTAGCTAGCCTTTCAACACAAAAGTAAGAAGACAGAAATACACAAAATTAGAAGTGACAAGAGAAAATAACCATCAAAACAAAAAATTTTAAATGAGATGAATTTGCACAATCTATGCAAAGAGATTTGAAAGCTTTGATAAATGGATAATAATGCAGAAAAATACAGTTTATCAAAATTGATCTTGTCATGGTAGGAAATCTAAACAGATTAGTTACCATAGGAAAAAAGTAGAGAAAGGAAAGATCTCTCACTCAGTAAACATTTAGCATATACCAGGTCCAGATGATTTCATAGGGAAATTCTATCAACTTGTTAAAAAGATACTTCAAATACTATTTAAATGATTCTAAATCATGGTCAAAGAAGGAGAACACAAAAATTCATGTTTTAAAAAACCTGAGATGGCCATATATATTATGCACATTTTATTACAACTTATGTATTTGATTAACAGTATTTTTTGTATATCCTGTGGGCTAGGATGTGTGAGTTCTAAATTAGTCTTTTAATGTCTAGCTTCACACTTAGTAAAGAGATATAATAATTCATTCCGTCATTCCCATACTGATGAATATTCAAGTTGTTTCCAGTTTTTGCCCTGCAAGTAATGCTATATTAAACATCCTTGTATATACATTCTTTGAGGCCAGTGTTTTGTTTTGGTAGGACTAACAGGCAAGTCAGGGTGAAGAGAAATAGAAATTATTTTAGGAAATAAATAAAACACCAAACTGGACCTGGTATATGCTGAATGTTTACTAAGTGAGAGATCTTTCCTTTCTCTACTTTTTTCCTGTGTTAACTAATCAGTTTAGATTTCCTGCCATGACAAGATCAATTTTGGTAAACTGTATTTTTCTGCATTATTATCCATTTATCAAAGCTTTCAAATCTCTTTGCATACATTGTGCAAATTCATTTTTTTATGAATGTCATTACACTTTAACGAATTCCTAATTCAGTCTCCTTTTTCGTTTATGCAACTAACCAGTGACAAAAATATGAAATAAGACAAAGCCAACCAAAACTTGACTTCCCGTGATGCCGAACATTTGGATGGAAAATTTCACTTGATCAGCTAAACATTTCAAAAGATCTAAATTTTTGACATTGTGTTGACAAAGAGCCAGGACTAGCTGAATTTTGTAATATTTATCTAAATATTTTTACATAATACTCAAAATTTTAGCAATCTCCCCAGAACTTAAAAGTATGTAGTTTCATGGCAAATTTTTCTAAAATAATGGGGTGCAAATAAATCAAGCTCTATTTTATGACTCACACTTTCAAGTCAATAAATTTATTCACATCTTGTAACATTTAAACTCCAAGAGTGTTAAGCCATGCATGTAAAGTGCCTGGCTGAGAGAAGAGAGGCCAGTTCACTGCGTACATCAGGAATGCGGGGTCCGTCATTAAATTGTGTCATCACAATGTTAGCCCAGGAGAGCCTAGTTAGCTAATGCTGATTTTGAGTTTTGATTGATTTGGTAGTTTCAAGACATAGTGTTGTGAAATCTACTAAAGGAAATCCATATTAACTATTCATAATGTAATGAAGGTGTCTGAAAAGATTATTTACATAGTAAACTTTATATTTTCTTAATTTTGGAGTTAGCACTATAAAAATATTACTGGATATGTACTCTGGTATAGCAAACAAATGGGAAACGCTGAGAGACTGAATTGTTTTTACTTGTTTCATTAAAAAAATTTAGTTTCCCCACTATGCATGCAAAGCCCAGGGGAAAATATATTGAGAAGGAAATAAAGATATTTACAGAAGCCAGGCAATTTTTTAAAATGCTGCACTAGTCCTTAACTTTTAAAATCATGATTGTATCCACCTTGTGAGCATACTGACAGATTAAAAAAGAAGTAGTTTTAGATTTTTTAAAAGTAAGGTATGGATCTCACAGCACAGTATACTGTGACAAAAAAACAGTAACAATCTATAGTGTTTTCACTTCTTTTAAGTGCTTGAGAATAGAAAGGATGCTTAAATATAAGGGCCTATTTTTAGGATTGGAAAAATGTTTGTTAAAATTGGATGAAATTTATTAAGTCAGATGATTTTTAGTAACACTTTCACTGTATAGTCAACAGGCTAGAATAGATTTTAAGGTAACTTGTCTCTCTGTGCTTTTCACTGACCATGTTTTAAAACAAAAGCTAAATAGCAGTTTGTGGGCTGTCTGCCATCTGAATATTTGTACTTGCTTAAGAGGAGAGCTAGGTAACTAGTAATGTTTTAATGATCCTTTTTGTAACAATAGGGTCATTTTGATTCTCTAGATCTCTTTTCCCATCCAAAAATGAAGAGTTGAACTGTATCGTCTATATTCCTCACTTGTTCAAATCCCATGAGTCTATCTGACAATCTGTGAACATCAAGTTTCCAGAATTTCAATGTGCAAATGACCAGGGAAGCGAGAGGTGGGGGGCGGGAGGCGGAACGACAAGGGGATCCAGTACCTCCCTCCTAATAATTCATGTACCACCCCAGGTCCCAAAGGAGCAGGTAATGGAGACAACCACACTTCCAGTCGGGGGAAAGGGGACTGTGCTGGAAAACACCAAGAAAAGATTGTTTGCTTTTGCAATAGTCAGATGCAGGTTAAGGCACCGGGGTGTTGACATGCTGCCACGGGAACCTCTCAGCATCCTGGTATTTCCTGAGGGAGGGATATTATTTATTGGCTCCTTCCAGCATCTCCTTCCCCAAGTAACTTGAAACATATATTCTCAGACATGCAAATCACATGTCTACTCTCCCTAAGCTCAAATTAAAAACCTAGCATGGGGCTTCTGGTTTCATTTCAGATATGTAGGACTAGAAATAGCATCATTTCTTCCTACAATAAAAGCTTAGGCAAACTGTTATGACTTTCCATGGACCTCACAGGGAACGGAAGTTTTAGGGCAGAAAACTTACCTGAGAATTGGAGAGAGACAGGCAGCTGTAAGGAGAAACAAGTTGCGTGCACGTGCTTACCTCAGACAGAATGCCACATAATTTGGTAAGAAGGTTAAAGTAGAAATTTTTAATGAACTGCTAACGGCTGAGTTTAGGCTAATGTGAATGATGCAAACGAATGCCAGGAAGCTTCCCTGGCTACGTTAATTTCAGACAACTCTCGGACAAAGAGGATACATTCTGGTAAAGGGATCAGTTCTCAAAGAAGGCACGGCTCCCCTGAACGTATGTAGACCTAAAAATGGAACTTGAAAATGAACCGAAAGTTGATCAATCTGAAAGGAGAAATACACAAATCCACAACTATGGAATGAAAACTTCGATATTCTTCTTTCAGTATTTGATAGAAGGAGTAGGCAGAAAGTCAGTAGGGTGCAGATGATCTGAACTATAGGTGTAGAACCATGATCAGCTGTATGAAGAATCAATCAATATACTTGATATGGTTATTTAATGATATGTACCCTGATCATTTTTATCTATATCCTATAGATTCTGATACATTGGGTCATCATTATTATTTTTTTTAAGTAAGTCTGTAATATTTCTATGTCCACTTTCAGGAAAGAGATTATTGTGAATATTTTTCCCCTTTTTGTTTTTATTTTGATATTGTTAATATACAATTACTTGAACAACATTATGGTTACTAGACTCCCCCTGTTATCAAGTCCCCGCCACATACCCCATTACAGTCACTGGCCCATCGGTGTAGTAAGAAGCTACAGAATCATTACTTGTCTTACTGTGAATATTTTTTAAAAGCTAATAGTCAAGAGAACTTTTGCTTTTACCTGTTGTTTATACAATTTATATTTTTAAAGTGTATTAGATTGACTGTGGCATAAAATACACTCACTTTTTGGTACATGTTCCATGTGTACTTGGAAAGAAGATATATTTTCTACTATCAAGGTTAAGTGTCACCTTGCTGATTGAGTTGCTCAGGTATTCCATATCCTTATAATGTCTGTGACTTTATTACTCATGAATTGAGCAAGGTAGATTAAAACCTACAATTATTGTGTGTCTGTCTATGCTGCAAACACATGATTTCTGCCTTATGCAAGTTTTCTCTATTATTGGACACATAAATATCAGTAGTTACATCTCTTGTAAATTGTGGCTTTGGGCCCTAGAAAGTATCCCACTTTGTGCTTTCAAATGCTCTGATTGCTGCCTCATCAGATGTTAACATCCCCAGATTGCTATCTTCATGTTTTTAGGCTGGTATATATTTGTTCAGAAGTCCTTATTCTACCTTTTTTATGGACATTCAAAGCCACCAGATTTTAAGGCGGCCCATGGGCTTGTCCGGTGGGCTTACTGGCCGTGGTCTAGGTGATCATCCTAACCGTCATCCTGACACTTCTCTGTGAGTCCCTGTCAATTACAGTAATGGTTTCTTCTGATTGCTGAGAGCTGCAGGTGTACGAAGAGCCCTCTGCACACACACACACACACACACACACACACACACACACACACACACACTCACACAGCTTTTATCAGTTTTATATACTGAGTTTCAACATATGATGGTTGACTGCTCGAAGTTAAGAAATAATTACTCTAAAATATTTGTTCTCCAAGAAGAAAGAACTGGTGAACCTGATAAGGCCAAATCCCTTAGTTCCAGCATCAGAGATTCCCAGTAGTAGGTTTATGTGGGTCTGAACTATTTTTAATGAAGCAAGTTGCTGATTATGATGTAGGTGGTCTTCAGACAATCGCTTGGAAAAAGCAAAAACCAATTTGCAAGAGGAGCAAAAGACTGGCATTCAAAAATGCCTCCCCTGTTGGCCAAACCTACCCCTGCAGGCCTGCAAGCAGCTCCTCTCCTGGGACTGCCTGTTGAATGTGTTTGGCTCACGCTGCGCCTTGGCCAATATTTCTGTCTCCATCTGATATGTGTTAACTTTGTCCTACTCTTCCTGAAGTCCAGCTCAAATTTCATGTTCTCCATTTTACTGACACGTACCTAATTTAGCCTGCAATGATCAGAAGGATGAATTTGGCTAAGTGCTACTGTTTTCCTTAATGAGAGCAGTAATTGCTTAGTTTAAAATTTCCTGACCTCATCACCTTGGTGAAGGGCTTGGCTCTGACTGCTTCTCTTCTGGCATCTGGAACCCTTGCTGGACCTGTAGGTGCGCCTGGCTTGAGCCTGCAGGCGTGGAGGCAGTGCTGACCCGGAGGTGTGCCTAGGGGCAGCATGGAGAGCGCGTCCAGGTGAGCCGTCCCGGAGCGAGGGCTAGAAATCAGGGCCCAGAGGAGGGCACGTTCTTGGTACAAGGCAGGAGCCTCGCCTGCAACTGGACCCCAAGCCCCATCTTTGCAGAGGCCACAGGCCTGGGCACGGGTGGAGCGCCCTGGAAGACACGGTGATGGAGGGACAGAGTCACACATGACAAATTAAACTTTGTTCTCATTAAAAAGGGTAAGAAAACAAAGAAGACCAGGTGTGAGGGGTCGCAGCCTGCTGTTCTCAGTTCCCTCCCGCAGACACCACCTGTGGCCCCTGTTTTTCTTCCCCCGCGACCTCCTTCAGTCTCATCTTCGGGGTTCCTCAGTGCTGAAGGGTGGGGGGCAAAAAGAAGGAGCAACCTCTGCCGTGCTGATGGCCACAGTCCTGGTCAGGACCCAAAGCCGGGATGACGCACACACACTTAGCAGCCCAGGGTGAAGACCCCTCAGACTGAGATTGACGGAAAGCTCGTTTGATTTTCCCGGTTTTTTTTTTTTTGTTGATTGATGTGTTGAGCACATGCGAGGGGCTCAGCATGCAACAGGAGCCCAGGCGGAGGGCAGCATGGAAACAAGTTGACAGATGTTGGAACTGTGGCATTTCGCATGGCTCAGGTTATAAAGAAAATGAAGGGGGGCAGTTGACTGCAGAGAATGAAGAACTGCAGGGTTTTAGATACCGTGATAGCCAAGGGGTCCTCGAGGGGGTGAGGGTGTCTGCTCTGAAGTACACCCAGCACTCAGGCGAGTGAGGATATGAGGGCACCTGCCCGGGCAGAGGGAGCCCCGAGTGAGCAGCGAGGAGCAGGAGCAAGGCTGGGCCTCTGAGGACGAGGAGGAAACGAAGTAGCTGGGTTCTGGCTGCACAGGCTGGAGGAGAGGAGCAGGAATCGGGTGGGCGTGGGGGTGGGGGTGCGTCCCTAGGGCTCCGGTAAGAGACTGGCCAGTATTCTAAAAGCCAAGAGCAGCAACCTGAAGGCTTTAGGCAGGAGAATAAAGCAATGGGATGAAGAACTACTACGGCTGGTGAGCAGGCAAGGGACCGTCTGGTGTGGCTTCACTTGAGGGTGTCGGATCGGCCGTCCTAGATTCTGTTCCTCTTTGTCTTGTTTTAACTGTGTCCAGAGCCAAGCAGGGGACTGTGGGCAAACTAACCTCTTTTGAAGAGCATCAGGTTTAAAAGAATCTCTTTTTTTTTTGGAGAGTTTTGAAGACCATAAAATGCTTGAATATTGGTAGGCTGCCCGTGAGAGAATGACCACCAGATCGGTTTAAAGTGCAAAAGGCTTTGACAACGCATGTCAAGAACACAGTATTCCCAGTCCATGGCACGAGGAGCAGAAGTGCAGCAACTCTCTCATTACGACCTCCTGCATTCATTTTTTGTTGGTTGTTAGTATATTGTTTAATCTGTAGAATTTGTACATTGCTGGGAAAAAACGGTGAAAAACACTCACTCCTTCTCAAGTACAAGTCATGTATTTTATAATAAAAGCCAAATACATGAGAGAAACCTAAGGAAGTTTTATTTCTATCCCTTTCAATTTTCTTCTCTTTCAATAGATGATGAATTCTCTTCTGTTGCTACAAGTTCAAAAAGAGGAGGCAGATGGTAGGAAGGAAGGAATAAAATTTAGATGAAGTAGTCATGCAACCAAAACTATCAATGATAAAGATGACTATGTAAACACTGGCCTATTTCCAAATAATTAGGTAGTATTTTTAGAATATGTTCAAATCAGTTAAATAAAACTACTAAAAATGCTTGTGTAATTCTTTACCTAAGTATAAAGCATTTGGCTCTTAAAAGATATATTTGATCTGATTGCCTATAAAATCTGAATAACCAATGTCTCCATCTCCTGATTAGCTTCAGAAAAATCATGCTCATATATTTTCTTTTTAAGATGAGTGGTTTAATTTCATGAAGAGTATATGTCCTTGTGATAAATATTTAAGAAATACATAAAAATAATAAGAATGTTTTTAAAAATCAGTCCATATTTCATCACTTAGAAATAAAAATGGAAGATAATGTGATTTCATCCAGAATATCTCTCCTCTCTCTTTCTCTTAATGTGTGTGTGTGTGTGTGTGTGTGTATATAAAATATCTACATACAAACATTCCTCTTCCTTAAATGTGTATACTTTATATATATGTATCTTAATATATATAGGCATTACATATATGTATTAATGTGTGCATACATATATATAGACATTCCTCTTCCATATATATGTCTTTTATTTGGTTTTCTTCCACTGTCAGATTTGTTTGCCTCCATGTTATGAAGAAGTACTCATTGGAGCTGCTTCTCTTGAGTTTTGAATCCTTATGAATGTTTATATATATATATATATAGAGAGAGAGAGAGAGAGAGATTTTAGGAAGGAAAAGGAAGTAATATATACAAATAAGTAATAGGCCATATGAGATATTAGGTATATTTTAAGGAAAACAGAATCACAGGATACATTCTATTTTAATAAAATAAATAATGACTGTTTTTTCATTTAACCAAAGAGAAGTTAGTAAAGGAGTTGCTAAACTTCCAATAAATTTTCCTTCCAACAAACTTTAATAAATCCTAGAAGATCCTTCTAAAGCTAACTGAAAAAATCTATGAAAAACTTAAAAGCTGGTGACTCTTTTTAAGCTAAATATTTCAACAACTGTCAGTTGACTTCCCTGCTAAAAGGATGAATAAATGCCCCTTTAAGCTTCCCCAAATGTACTCTCCCACACCTCCTACTCTTTCTGACTTCGATATGTTTCAAATTTTATATTCTCTTGTGTAGCCGTAATTTCCACAACTGTTTGGTTTTGTACTAATCTGAAATCCATCATGAGTGCCTTTTGCTATGGCTTCTCCATCTCAGAGTCCCTTATTAGGTTTTTCTTTTATTTGGTGTTCTTCCACTGTCAGATTTGTTTGCTTCTTATGAAGAAGTACTCATAGGAGCTGCTTTTCTTGAGTTTTTGAATGCTTATGAATGTTTTTCTGTTTTCTTCACAGTTGAAGGAAGATTAGTTAAATTTGCATTTGCTTCCACTCATCCATTTACTCAACATTATTCGTTGAGCTCGTGATATGTGCCAGGTCTTAATGAAGCAGAGAGAAGAGCACAGTAATGCTCCTGCTTGTATGAAGCGCACATCCGTTGTGGACAGAAAGAGGGGGCACCTGAGAGGGTTCATACTGTGGTGTATGCTGTGGAGAAGAAAAGCAGGGTAATGGGCTGGGTACCTGGGAGACCCTTCAGGTGACAGTGAGACAGTGCCTCCTTGAAGGTGACATTCGAGTGGCGATAGGAATGCCAAGAGGAGCCAGTCAAGTGGAATCAAGCCAGTCAAAGCTGGAAAGCATTCCAGGCAAAAGATACACAAGAAAAGCAAGTGCACAGATGCCAGGGCAGAAAGGAAAAGCTTTCTGAGGACGTGGAAGGGCAGAGAGAAGGCCTGTGTTTGCTGAAGTGCAGTGAAGTGCAGCGTAGTGAATGGGACGGAGGCCCTTGGTGGGAGATGGCTCAGAGAGGTGAGGAAGGCAGATGATGTAAGCCTGACGGTCCAATGTAAACGATTTGGGGCTTTGTCTAACTGCAGTGGGAAGTCCACTTTCTGCCCTAGATACTGTCCCTTTTACCTGTGACTCATCATGGCACACTTCTTGAAAGGGTTGTCCCCAGTTTCTTATCTAATGTTATGTCTTCATCTACTCTTCAGGCCTCTGTCATCATTGCTCTAAGACCTCATTGACAAAACTATCACTTATATGTAGAATCTAAAAAAAAAACCCAGAAAGTAGAATGGTGATTACTAGGGGCTGGGGGATAGGGAATGTTGGGAGATATTGGTCAAAGGTATAAACATGAAGTTAGCAGAGGAGTAAGTTCTGGGAAGCTAATGCACAGTATTGTGACTGTGGCTAACAAAACTGTATTACATGAAAATTACTACATTGAAAGTTACTAAAAGACAAGATCTCAAATGTTCTCACCACAAAAAAGTGAGGTGATGGAAATGTTAGCTAATGCCACAGTAATAATCATATTGCAAAACATGTATATCAAGTCAACATGCTGTGCACCATAAAGTCACACAGTGTTATATGTCAATTACAGTTCAATAAAATATAAAAAATTAAAAACATTAAAAAATAAACCAGAAAGCCAATTTATGAAAACAAAAACAGAATAAGGGTAGAAATGGCAATAAGAATGCTTCATGTAGTGGTCATGTCTCTGCTCTTAGCTCTTACAAATTCTGCAGTGGCATCTGATCAGCTGATTGCTCTCTTTTTTCCATTGGCATATCTGATAAGACTTTTCATTGTTTCTCTTTTATCTTACTGAGGACTCCTTTTTGGTCTTCTTTTGAATATTTATATACTTTCCTGTGTGACTGTACAAAGTCCCATTACTTCACTATCATCTGTGTAACACCATCTCCCAAATCTCATTATCCTGGACTTCCCCAGAACTCCAGTTTCATGTATCAACTGCCTGTTTGACTTTTACATTTGGATGTTTACTATGTATCTTAAGTACGACATGGCCAAAATCAAACTATTATTTGTCTGTCCCAAACTTGTGATCTGAGAGACCTCCTCCTCTCAGTCAATGCCCCCCAATTCCACTCAGTTGCTTAAATGAAACATCTCAGCATTCTCGATTGTTCCATTTCCCTTTCATTCTTCAGAAAAACTGTCACTTTATATTGAAAATACACCACAGCAAGCACAATTCTCTCTACGATGACCAGGCTCAATATTATTTTCATGTGCAACTCAGAGATTTAAAAAATTATATGAGCCTAAACAATTCTTGGAACAAAAGTAAAAGTTGGGAAATAAATGTTCCTCTAGCCATTTGGAATTGCATTGTTACTTGTAACAGCCAACTACAGTGGTTTTAAAAATTTACGAGTTCATTCTTGTGAAAAAAAAGAAAAAACAACCTAAAAGTAGGCTCTATGAGCTTTCAATGTCCCAGGTTCTTTCTGACTTTTTGCCTTGTCACTCTTTCATGTGTTACCTCTTTCAGGTTGCCTCATGACTACATTGTGGCTGCTGGAACCCCAGCCATTTTTATCACTTTCCAGGAGGAAAGTAGGGGAAGAGTAGGGGACAAAAAGTTTCTTCTACTAGTTGAATAAACATCTTTGAAATCTCTTTAAAGATTTCAGGAACCTTACCTAGTGATTTCCACTTTTCTATTATCAATCATAGGTAACTGAAGGGGAGCACACCATCACCTTGAATAAAACGTTTGTGTTACAAAATAGGATAAGAGTAGTTATTGCATAAGCTGATAGCAGGCTGTGCTACAGTTTCTTTCCCTTCTCTTTCCACAACACATGTCTTTTCCTCCATTTAATATCTAAAAACAACTTTCCAGGAAAATATTTTAAAACAAAAAATACTACTTTAAAATTTAAAAATCACTGTTGATTAGTTGCTTAATTCCATTTGTTTGCTAATTATAGTATATCGCTGCAAAATTTTAACTTTGAAGGGAACCTCAGGAATTACTGTTCTAATGGGAGCTTTTCAAAGTGTGGGGAAGTTCAGTGTGGAATAAACCAGTTCAGGGACTATTCGTGGTTGGTTTTCGTCAATGACATATACAAATTAAGTGATTTGATACTTGTATAGCAATTTGATAGATTAATTATATGCCTGATCATTTAATAATTTTTTTAATGGCTTATCATCTGTTTGCATTAAAAAAATTTTAATATCATTCACTTTTATTCTATTTTGCCAAATTAGTAATTCATGATCTGTAGGAAATTTAAAAATGAATAGAAATGAATATATTCACAGACAGTCGGCCCTTTTCAGTTTTTAGATAAGAAAAGTAAAGTTTATAAGGCTAAGAGATAATCCTATAATTACTACTCCATAATTATAGGACACATTTTACTGTACTTTGATCACAGTTTAATAGCAATGTTAAGAGCTATAAGTTCAAAATTCTAATAAGGTTCATCACCACACTCTAATCTGTTATTTTCTGGCTTGACGGTAGTAGAAAGGCACAGCTTAATGGCTGCCGGAACTCTGGGCCTGAGAATTGACGTTTTGCAGGGGAAGGGTAAAGGAATGTAGGCTAGGTAATTTTGATCTAAAATTCTTGCACAAAAATCACATGAATCTATAAATTCAAGGACATGTGGTTAATTTGTTCCACAATAATGTTATCCTATGAGAGAAAATTTTTTTTTTACTCTTATTCATTATCTTCTGTTTTCATTGGAATCAATGAATATGGACATAGCAAGTCTTCAAAAAGTAGAGAGTAGTAATGGAACCAACCTCTAAGGGATTCGTAATGCAAGTCAAGAGTAAATTTACTATCTGAGGTTTAAAATCTGATGATCTGGGAGTGGGAAGTACAGTCCTTAATCATTCTGTGATCTGTCCAATTTACTTTAAATTATTTTTATAAGCCCAGCCAAATCTTTTGAGTCTTCTTTTTCTTCTGCTCTGGTGTAAATTGGTAGCATATTGTGGCTAGACACAGTATTTATAACAAAAGCTTCTGCTTGAATTTGGGGTTGTTTGTGCTCTGAAGCTAATACATAGAATGACAACCCTTTGCACCTGCTTTTTAATTTGCTGCACAGTATTTATTTGTCAACAGAGGCCCTGGAGTCCTCAGCAGATCTGGGTAATATGTTTCTCAGTCATAAAGAAATATCTGGCAGCCCAGCTATGCTCAGCAAAACACAGAGGATAGGGAATGGCAAGAAGATTAATCATATCCATGATCATTACAGGCCAGCCACCAGTCTAGACTCAGAGCAGACGATGAGAAGTAGACTGACTATAAAAAGACACAGATACCATCCATCCATTACTGTGCTTTGAATTATAGTAGACCTTCAACATGCATCTGTTGAATGAGTTAGAACTTAAAAAATTAGAAACAGAACTCAGGCCTGGGTGGTGGAAGAGAAGTAAATAGTAGAATCTAAGAGGAAATAATTTTACTTACTACACTACACATTCACAGAGATCAAAGGCAATATCTATTTATTTCTCATCCAATGTACCTGCCACACAGCATTTACTATCAATGTGTGGAATGGATGAATAAATGATCTATGGTGGCTTCAGCAGAAGTAGATACAGAGAAACAGGATGGTCAAAATCAGATTGAAGTGGATTTACAAATAAAATGGAAGTAAGGACATGGGTATAATTTCAACATATGAGGACATAAGAAGAAATGAGAATAAGAATTCCAGGAACAGATAGAGGTGGAGAGGAAGCCCTGGACATGCAGAGGCATCTGTATGTATGTGTGAGTGTTCATGTGTATCCAGGGAAATAGGATAGAGGAAAGATTGACAGCCTAGTGGGCTGGGGTAACTCAAAGAGCAAGGACCACTAACTTCACCAAGTTCTATCCCCTCTGCTTCCTCGTCAGAGCAGAACAAAGAATGGTAATAAAAACAACAGCTTGAAATTCTGTTATCCAATATACTGTCTGTAAATACAGTTAAAATGCATAGCTTCCAATTTAATTGACCTCTTGATATTTTTCATCATGATTTTGTAATAAGAAAAGGGATGAAGTGAGATGTTGTATCTAGAGAGGGCTACACAACTGAAGCAAGGTAACTAACCAATGATCAAGTCCTGAGTTTCCCCAAACTCCTTAGTATCACAGACAACAATTTGCTATCAGGTTATCAGAATACATTTTATATGGGGAGGTGTCTGTAAGTGTCATTAGACTCAATTATGTTCAATTGAGTTTTCTAATCTATCTTTATGAATGAGCTAAGAATGGACAGATCAGTCATTCTGATCTGACAGAATTGTTTAGGATGGAGGTAGATACACTTCTAAATGTTGCATCTCAGATATAAATAGGAAGTTCTCCGGGTCAATCAGGGTTGGTTTATGCCTTGAGATCTCCTCATTTTGTCTCACCTAAAGTGTTTACTGAATGCTCGTTACCGCTTGATGAAGGACTACTGGGTCTCTGCACTCACCGACCTAAAAGATAACAAAATACCATTAGGACAGGCATGAATCCCAGCTGACCAAACTTACCAACACCTAGGACTATGGCTGACTGACATCCACAGCTTGGGATAATGCCAGGTAAACGTCCCACTTGCAGTGGGCTGTGCAACCTTTTCTAACCAATGACTCATTTTTATAACCACTAATTTTTCTGCATTTCCTTCTCAAATCTCTGATAAGTCCAATCCATACTCAATCTCATTTTCCCAAGACAGGGACCCAGAGTAGCTGCAGAGCTTTCTGAGTTCCCCTTTTTAAGGAGCCTTGTTCAAGACACTTGTACTGTGTCCCACAGCCGACATGTTTCATCTCTTTCTCCACCACCACTCCTGGTTCCGGCTCCTGCTGCTGATCCCCACCACCTGCTACTGTCGCCACTGGGGCACTGATTCACCAGATCTCTGCGTGAGCCAAGCGTGGGGCCACTTTGCTTGGACAGCCCCGTGAGGCAGGCATATCATTCATCCATATTTTATAGATGATATTACCAAAGCTAAAATGAGGTTATGTAACCTGCTGGTAAATGTCGGAGTCTGGATTCAAACCCAGGCTGTTTGTATTCAACCAAGAATAGAATGACTAGATTTACCTAGGAAACTGCTGGGAACCAAAGCCCCTTAATTCAGACTCTGGAACAACATGAGTGCACAGCCTGGGATCGACTTGAGTGGCTGGAAAACAAGGAGTGACCCTTGGTACAGGGCATTTTGTTCTCCTGACACTGGTTTACCTGCAGGTTACTTAGAATGTTCAGGGACTGGGTGTGAGGCACACACTGCTCTCAAAGCAGATGTCAAGAGATGGAAAAGTTCTTTCAGACTCACTGAGAGTCACCACAGTCCGTGGACAGTTATCTCAGTTTCACAAAGGTAAAGGACATTAATCTTTGATGATCAATTCAAAAGGACATTCCAAAGGACATTAATTCACAAGAAGATACCTCCGCTTTATGTCAGTTGTTTAATTAAATCAAAATTACAAGGATTTGAAGTTCTTTGTGTTCATATAACATCTATGAATCCCTGAAGCCCTGCATTCTGAAGACTAACTTCATTTGTGGTCTGAAAACCATAGCGATGGGAAGAGATAGGTTAGAGCCTCATATTTTTAACCTCAGCCAACACAGTCCTTCCAGGTAAAGAAAAGGAAGGGACAGCAAAATTAGGGGGTGCGCTGTGAAAGTCTTCAACAAATACTCCTTTCTGATTTAAAAATAAAATAAAATGAGCACTTATTGTTGTAGGCAAATACTATATACAGTAGGTATTTACTAAGTATTTGACGAATGATTTTTCATTTGCAAACATTTAACTCTTTGAGCAGATGACTAAATCTTTGTTAACATTTGTAAACCTCATAGTCAATCATCTGAGTTTCAGAATATAGTTTATAACTTTAAATTCACCATGCGGTATTTTTTAAAACTATTTAGGAGTAATTTATTCAATGCAAACACTTTCATTATTGTTTCTTAGAAATTTTCTGCTTAGCAACATGAGTCAGATTTTGTAAAATGTCGTAGTACAACACAAATGATATTTGCAAGAAGAGAAATCAAGTCTTAAGAAGGCACTGAAACTGGGCCTTTTTAAGCTTTAAGGAAATCCTTGTTGGACTCTCAGAAGTTATGCCATCATGGACCTCAATCACAAAGGAAACTAATGCTTAAAAACTAAGTAGGAAAAGCAATAAACACATAACTGAATGTGTGAATTAGTTCACAATTTCCTATATTTTCAGCAGACCACAAAGATCTTCAGTGTTATGCTCCAGAAATGTTATGTGAATATGATTACAAAAGTCATTATTTCTTTTGGGTAAAGATTATATCTTTATAAATAATAAGGTCCTATCTCGCTGCTTTTTAACTTGCTGTTCAGCTTCTGCTGTTGTCAAAGATGATTCTGTGAGAAATATTTCAAACTTTTAGAGAAGTTGAGGGTTCTAAATGTTCGATGGAGATAAGCTTTGAAAAGTCACAACAATTTTAGGAAACTTGTGGTGGTGGTTTCTAAGGCACGACCAGAGGGCCTCAGTGGGGCCAGCTCACCATTTCATGAGTGTCTTTTTTCCTAAAGCCTGAATATATTCCCTCCCATTTATATTATTGCTTAAAATTTTACTAATTTATTTGAGTTAAAATTGCAAATTCTTCTGGGAAACGTATGGGGTGGTAGAGAAATTAGCTCCAGCCGATTGATTTTTTTGCAGGGAACTGAGGGCATGGGAATCTGGACAGAAAGTAACCGAGAACAAGTGGAGGGACACCGTGCCGGGCTCCCTTCAGCAGGACAATCCCCAGGGCACCGGAAGGCCGTGTTTCAGGCTCTGCAAAGGGAGGGGAATGGACATCGGAGGGAAATTTAAAGGGGCCCATCCTGAGCCTGGGAAGGGAATGGCCTAGCCAGAAGCCCCTTGCCAAGTTTTAGGGAGGAAGAGGAAGGAGGCAGTTCGGGTACCAGTGATGACCAGGGGATTTGTAAATCAAAACATAAATGGCAAGATCGCTGAAATGGATGATGAAATTAAACTTTTTCCCCCCTATTCCTAAATACGTATTTCCTGTTCTTGGAAATTAAATGTAGCATAGTAATGTTCTCACTACATTTCAGCTGTTCTAATGGTTCAGAGGGAAAAGCCCTTTGCTGAGGAGACTGGGAACCATTACTGTGTGCGTCATAAATTCCAAATGCCACGTTAGAGTTCCCAAAAGAAAGTGCCTTAGAAGGATAAATAAGGTATTTCATCATCTAAACCCTTGTTTGGGGATAAATCTGCGTTCTGTCATTTCTGTTCATCAGATAAACGGTTTGGAGTTCTGGAAACATGTAGGGAAGGACCGTGTTTGGGCGTCTGCTCAAACCTTCACCCCTCCCTCGCTCCCAGCCATGCCTTCAGCCCAGTTTAGGGGAGACGTCCCAGGCTAGATGATTGGGAAATATTGGCTTATTTTTCAAGACAATAAGTTTTCAGTTTTTTATGACTCCCTCAGTAGGAATTGGCTCTTCCCTCTATCACAGCCCTGGAGACCCTGTTTCATGTCCTGTGGTGTCTAAAATATTTCATTGCTCTTCCTTATTTTCATATTTTCCTGCCCCCATTAGAGGGTAAATCCCTTAGAACCAGGAACTGTGGTATGTTTGTCTGAATTTTCAAAGCCAATCAAAAGTCTGTTCTCCCTCCAAAAGTGCTGAATGAGTGGGTGAACCCATGAATCCATGGATGAACAAAGCAGCTGGCCTGCAAGCCCCTGGGGTGTCAACCCTTTTCGGCTGGAGCTGCCTGCCTGCCAGGGATTACCCGGAGCTGTGGCTCTGACAACCAGTGCTGGCTCTCTTTTCTCACAGATCAAGACAATGTTAAATAATCAGGGGTGTGTGTGTGTGCATGTGTGTGCATGTGTGTACGTGTGTGTGTGTGTGTGTGTGTGTGTGTGTGGCTGTGTGTGTGTGTGGCTGTGTGCAGGGGAGATGGACAAAACAGGTGAAGGGGATTAAGAGATACAATCTTCCGGTTATAAAATAAGTTACAAATGGTGATGTAAAGCCCTGCATAGGCAACATAGTCAATAATATTGCAACAACTTTGTAAGGTGACAGATAGCAACTACACCTCCTGTGGTGACCATTCCATAATGGGTAAATATCAAATCACTACATCCTACACCTGAAGCAAATACAATATTGTATATCACTATTTAATTTTAAAAAAATTAGATGTGATGATTGTAGGCAACCTAAGGGGGAAATTATGGCTACTGGCAAATGAGGATGATATACTTCCATTTAAATGAAGTAGGAAACTGCTAGAGAATCTGAAACAAAATAAAAATTAGAGCTTGCTTCTGGATTGCTATAAGCCACATCAGATTCTCTAGATGATTCGAAAACTTCCAATGAAAATCAACTCAGAATGCAGTGTTCTCCTTCAGGACGGTTGTTTTTGCAGAATTAAAGAGGAAATTTGACCTTGACTGCATTCCTGGAGTCTGTGCCTAATCTAATTTATTCCCAGCGGAGCTGCGCAAGGAAGAATTAGTGGGTCTACCGGCCAGGTCTGCCACCACAGTACTTTCTGCAGAAAGCTTTGCCATCTGGAAAATGCATGATTCCATTTCACTAGCACAGGCACATCAGATGTAGGAAATAAAATACAAGAAATTAACTGAACAAGCTTCAAAATAAATACAGACTATTTGTACAGGAATGCTAACCAGCTGCTGCAAAGTGAAGGGCCTAAATGGCTTTCATCTTGATGGTCTGAACACTCCATTTCAGTCTGTTTGATTTGGGGAGTAGAATTTACTTAGTTTTTCAATGCAGACAGTGTAAAGAAAAGGCATAAGTAAATGGAGAACATAATAGAACATATCCAGAGGCAGGGAACCCTATGGGCATTCTAGAACTGGAAGACTTGATTGTTTTTCCATGAAGAACTTTTAAGAACTCTACCACAAGAAACTGAAAAACAGTGATAATAAACTCCTGAGAGTGAAATGCTTAACTTGAATGGCATCAGAACAGCAAGCCTTTGCAGAACTGCTAATATCCTGCAGAGCTGGTCCCTGTGATGTGGGGAACTAAAACTTTTATCACTGACATGCAGGCCGTTGGTTTTTGTGTTCATTCTGCACAGGCTTTTAGCTCCTTCATAAATGTACCAATTATCAGGCCTACATTCCCAGAAACATATACACACTATCAGGCACAAGGACACATCTCCCAGCTGATATTAATCATCTTATCATCATCATCATCATCATCAATATAATGATAGGGTATTTATTGAGCACTGTAAACATTTCCTCAACACTAAAATACACATTTTTTCACATTTTAACATTTCTGATGTCGGAATGTGTCTTCCAGTCAATGTTGTCTTACAATTGTTAGCAGTCGGATAATAAACATGGCATGGTTGTTTTACCTGGCGTTTTTTGAACTATTAAGAAAAGTTCAGCATGAACAGTTTTTAAAGAAATGCTGTATGACCCATTTTCGTGGAGACATTGGAGAGACTATTTTGTGGAAAAATACCAAAATTATTAATTTGATTCTGAAAGTAATTCAGAATGTTCTGGATACCTTAACTGAATTACTTTATTTGTATTTTCCTCTTTTTCATGTAAAGAGTGATACATGATAAACATGAGGAATTGGCTCACATGATTGTGGAAGCCAGAATATTGCAAGATCTGCAGCCAGTAAGCTGAACATCCAGGAGAGGGGATGCGCAGTTCTAGCCTGAATTCAAAGGCCTGAGGAGCAGCAGGGCTGATGGCGCCCTTCCAGTCCGGGAGCCAGCAGGCTCGAGGCCCAGGACGAGATGACGCTCTAGTCCAAGTCCCAAATCTGGGGAGGACCGGTGTCCTGGCTCCCCTGGCCCGACAGAAGCCGCTCCCGCATATTCACGTGAGGCTCAGCCTTCTGTCCTCAGCAGGCACCCCACTGGTGGGATGAGGCCTACCCACCCGCTCTGCTCCATCTGCCAGCTCTGTTACCATCCCAGAACACCTCATAGCCATACCCGGAATAGTGTTTAGCCAAAGATCTGGGCAGCCCGTGGCCCAGTCAACTGGGTACATAAAAGTAACCATCCCAAGTCCACCCTTTGTCCACTTGGCACCAGGTGCTTCTCCTTTAAGCTGTGCAGAATCTCCAAATAAAGACAGTAACTAGGCCGTAATTCTGCATAATGGGACAGAACTTCCTTATGTACAATAAAAAATGCATTAACTCCTTCCAGAAGAGTGATGTTTGCTCTTTTCATTGATAACCTGTAACTTTAAATATTATGATGTGAATTAACAATACTTAAATATTGCACTATGTATGTAATGTACATACATATATACGAGCGCAATATATTAGTAACAATAACGGAAGCTCATGAAAACCACAGTCCCATTTCCTGCTCCTGGTCACGTGGCCGTGGCTGGGACCTGCAGCTGCCCTTTGCCGCGGCCCCTTCTGTCTTCCCTGTGCCTCCTGCAAGCGCCCCAGCTCGTCGGTCTTTGTCAGGAGAGGCGACCCGAGCTCTCATTCCCATAGTGTCATCAGTAGTCCTGGGGGACTGGGCGGGGGTAGCCTTACACTGACCTGAACTTGGGATGCCGAGAGCCCCCAGGCAGCTTTTGCGGTCAGACGCACCCTCCTGACTTCCACTGTGGGGCGGTGGTCCAGTTTCCTCCCGGGAGTCAGGCTCAGTCACTGGCCAACCAGAAACCCCCTTCTCTGAGCGCTGGTCCAGAGGCGTGATCAGCCCCAAGTGGCCCGCGGCAGCCAGACCCTCCGGTTTCATGGATCGTCGCTGTCTTCTGGACAGGGCCTTCCTCTAAGTTTGCCACCTAGACCTCCAGGCCAGCAGAGCAGAGGTCTCGGGAACAGGAAGCAAAAAGGTGGCCGGTGTGTCTCTCAGGGTAACAGTGGAGGTGTCTAACAATGGAAGCGAGGAGTACCCCGTCCGTTTCCACTCCTTGCTTCCTACACCCCTACTTCTGGCTGTGGCAGAAACAGCACCCTGTATTGGACACTCATTCAGAGCATGTTTGGGGTTCTGGAGAACCTCGCCTCAGCCCTGCTGGGTACTGACAGCCAGTGCCGCTGTGACCGAGGGCCACTCCATCCTGCTCCTGTGCTAGTTTAGGGTGGGGGGTCCTGGTAAGACCAGTGAAGGCCACGGGCACGGGCCACCGAGCGCTTGCGGTGAAGTCAGTTCCTTGGTCAGAAGGACTGCTGCGTGGAGCACCAACTCTCAGGCGTGCTGGGTCAGGTAACACCCAGTTCACGACGGCAGCTCGTGTCTCATAGGAACTTGGTGACCCTC
The DNA here is from genome assembly GCF_030020395.1 of Manis pentadactyla. Classification (NCBI taxonomy): domain Eukaryota; kingdom Metazoa; phylum Chordata; class Mammalia; order Pholidota; family Manidae; genus Manis; species Manis pentadactyla. Next base: position 6,510,350 of record NC_080034.1, read on the forward strand.
GGTTAAGCATTCCACTAACAGGCTAAGGGCAGCCTCTCCAAAGAGGAGATGTAATCCGCAGAGGACGGCAGTGTTTTGCTCCCCAATCCTCAGGGCCCGCACTGGGAATTATCGCCAGGGCTCTGCTAACGGACCTAAACAGCCCCCCCTATCTGCCCCTTCAGGTACCACTAGGCCTGTGGGGTCATGTGGCCCAGCTGGCAGAGCAGCTTACACAGCAGCCTGGACCTGCTGCAGGGCCTGCCCTTCTTCTGTGCCTGCCCTTGTCCTGGGGTCACTCAGTAAATGGGCTGGAAGAACACACCCAAATGAGGAACATGGTGTCTCCTAATCTTAAGAGACCTATTAAGTGTTGTGCTTTTTTATTTATTGTAGTAAGGGCTAGAAACAACAATTATTTCCCTCCCTAGAAGAGATATCTCAACAGAGCCCACAACACTGGACCTCTGCAAGGCCCTTGAACTTCTTCCATCAGATTTATTTCTCACCCTATGATATGCATATGCCAGTATCTTACCATTAAGTGTAGAGTAGCCGTGCCCTCCTGCTCACTAGTTCCCGTCAGTATAATGCCATCCATGTGGCAGGGAAGGGAAAGGGGATCAGTATTCCTGCACAAAACATTATCCCAAGGGCTGGACTGAGAAGTTCCTGAAGAAGACAGTGAGGGTATATTGCTAACCTTGCCAGCTGAGAGCAAAGGGCTTGTGGTGCCTTACGGTCAGAAATGGAGAAAAGGCATTTGCTGGGTCAATAGTGGCACACCAGGTGCCAGGAGCTGTGCTAATTTGCTCAAGTAATGAAGCACTTCTTGTCTGGCAGCTGCAATTGGAGTCATCGTGTGGTTAAGCTTAACTATCCCGCTGCCATTCTTCAGGAGCGTTTGTCTCTGGGCAGGCCAAATAGGCCAGCTGAATGGGCTGTGGTGGGAACCACCACCCCTGCATCTTTTGGGCCCCCCATGGCGGCACTGGTCTCTGCAGTCCCTCCAGGACACTGTATTGGTTTGGGTTCACCATTTGCCCAGGTAGAGGCAGCTCTAGCGCCTTCCACATGCATTTTCCCACCATGTTAACCACAGGTAAGAACCAGTATGGGCTTTCTGCTGGCTGCTGGGTATATTGATTCCAATTACTCATTCTGGAGCTGGGGAAATGTACACAAGAAGGATCCATGGCCCCCTGGGCCACTGTGGGACAGACCTGAGCTAAAACTCCGTTGGTCACCTGACCTCCACAGCCCCTACTCTGGTGGACCCCAGTGACATTTTGGGTCTCTCAGAATTAGCATCAGTTCAGAGCCAGTATCCAGGAGTCTTTGAAAGGTCTGATTATTTCCCTTCCCCGAAAGCACAGTTATCCTGGTAGAAGGTCAGATGTCCTTTGGCAGAGAGCTGAGAGAAAAATTAGCAATATAAATTTTTGGTGGTATACTGGGTCCTTCTTCAAGGGAACCCCACTACCTTCCCCTTCATTCAAGGGGTTCTGGTCTTATAAACCCACTCAAGTCTAGGAATTGATTGAGGTGCTATGACTTTCTGTTTTATGGTATACTTTATCTAGAATGTTTCTGATTAATCAGATCAAGTAAGAATTTAGTAGGCTTCCTACCTGACTCACTTCTAGGAATACCATGGTGAACTAGCCACCCCCATCGGTCTGTGTGAGCCAGGCTGTCCTGACTGCTGTGTGGACCGGCTACCTGTTACAGTAACCATGCCTTTGCTGTTCAACACCCCCACTTGGCGTCTACCACCCTGGGGTCCAGTTAGTCCAGCTGTGATTAAACGTCCCGATTCAGTGACTATTGTCTCTACTGTGGGTCTGCCCTACAGTGAAGAGCTATCGAGATCTTCACAGATGCAGGGCTCCCCTCACATGTGCATTTCTCAGTCATTGTGAAAAGTGTATCTCCTGGACTGTCCTGGTATGTGAGTAGGTCTTAAATACTAACTGACGCTGACATTCCAGCCACTGTGAGCTTTGAATACTTTCCCAAACATTAAATCAAGGCAGACCTGGCATTTCTAATTTTTTTCGCTGTGGGCCTTTGGTCCATGTTTTAGCCAACTTACCAAACTCTTAGAGCCATTCTAACTCCCTGAGCAGCAACATTAAAGGCAGAATCTCTGCTTAGTGAGCCCATACCAATAAACTTGATTTTACCTGACTTCATGGTCTTTTATCATTCCACCCGGGTGAAATTCTGACTTGGAGTCACAACCCCACAGATGGTAACTTCACCCTACTGGCTGCTCAGCTGAGCACATGCACCCAGTGTTAGGGCCTCCCATGGCCCAGGCAGGTTCACACATAGAATTAACCACCACAATATATATAAAATAAAAATTCTAAGTGATGAAAGACACATTGGGTTTTGTCTAATTTGCATCATTTAATCAATGGTGTCTTTGTTTTAATGATGTGTGACAATCCTTTGTTAGACATTGTGACAGGCATTTGATGTGTATTTTCTTATGGCATAAGGACTCTCCAGAGATCTGTTTTGAAAATGAGGGAACTGAGGTTCAGACTGCTTAGACATCCTGCCTGAGGTCTCCTAGCTTGGCAGTGGTGCACAGGGCCTCAAATCCAGGTTCGTAAGACACCACAGAGTTTCTTCATCATATGTTTAGGACTTACAAGACTGTGTCAGAGAAGCTTGGGGGTGTCTCCAACTTAGATATCTGCTAGCTGGTCAAATTTACAGAATGTTAGATCTGGATAAGACCGTCCTCTCTGGACAAGTGCTCATTGCTCTAGGTAGTACGAGTGACTCTGTGGGTGAGGAAACCTAATGTCTGCCCTCATGGAGACAGATATCTTTAAGTGGATAAGATGGTATGGTAAATGCTCTAGGAGAGTTATAGACAGGATTTTATGTCCTGTGTGATTGCAGGTGGTGGTAGGATTTCACTAAACAAAGAAACGAATGGGGTTAGGGGAAAGATGTTCCAGAGGAGGAACAAAAATATAGTATTTCTGGCCTGTCATCAGCAATTAAATACGAAAGCTCTGGCAAGTTTGAGTCTGGGGCTTTGGAGCAAGGGCTGGTGACATCTATGTGAGGGGACTAAGACTGGAAAGAAAACATGGGGACTAGTCATTAAAAGCCTTTTATAATGAGGTAAATACTCCTGACCTAGGTCATGAAATCGATGGTGGATTCCCACATTTTACAGTAGAGAAAAATGAAAGCTGGAGAGGAGTAACATGTAAGTGGCCTCCACCACGGCCCGTGTCTGAACCCCTGGAGGAAACACACCCAGCTGTGGGGCAGACGAGCACACGAAGAGGAATGCAAACAGTTCACTCCACTGACTTCTACGCTCTCGAAAAGTAAGAGGAAGGGCTTCTGGGCGCTGAGTTGGGAGCTGAAGGAAGAGAAGCTGGAGATTTAAGGGGAATCCTAGGAAAGGGAGGCTACATGGAGACATGAGCAGCAGTGCGGGCCGAGGTGTGAGACTGAGGTGACAGACGCTTCTAACTGGACTGCTGCTTATCACTTTGGTCTCCATGATAGTTTTCCAACCAAGTTTGCTCCTCACATCTATTTGGAGAACTTCTGAAAATGCAGGTATCAGGGCCTAGGTGTTCTTTCTAGAGATTCAGATTTGGTGCATCTGTGGTGGGGCCCAGAACCTTCCATCTGAACAAGTGACCCAGGTGGTGCTGATGCTAAGCATTTATTAACACCGGTTAAGCAATTAACCAACAATTATTTCATGATTCAATGCACAAACAGCTCTTTGGAATGAGGTTTATGATGTTGAGAACCAACCGATTAGATTTCCTGAGAATGGAGGGCATTCATGATCTACCCTAATTTATAAAACAGTGTCTATTAAAATAACCAACATAAATGTTTTCTAAATATTTGTAATGTAAATAATTGTGATCTTTTTTAAGTACATGAACTTGGGCTTCCTTACAACATTGGCAGCCTCGGGGCAGTGTGTGGCTTACATGGTAGCTGGCTTTCCTGTAAGTGAACCTCTCATGACAGCCGGGCAGACCTGCATCTCCTAGAGCTGACCTCTGAAGTCCTAGCATCACCTCCACCACCTGTACCAACTGAGCGATCACAAGGCAAACTGCTTCCTGGTGGGAAGAGAGACAAAACCTCTCTGAACGTGCATTGCATCCCTGCATTGAGTCCCCGGTGTTGTCTTCTGGGTCTGAGCTTGTCTGTGTGTCCATGGCTAGAAAGTGGAAAAGGGCACAAATACATGCATATGTGCTGTACAAGGTTGCTTAAATGCATATTATATTTACATATCCATATACATTATATGTATATAAGCCACTTACATGTATATGGACCAAAAGACAAATATCAGGGGTCACAAGGATGGAAATACTGAAATCTAGAAATTTATATGGAGCTGGTGTTTCCGAAGTCCTTGAGCATCTGGGTAAGCAGGCCTGCATTGTGACTGTACGGGTGTCTTGTATGAGTGATGAAACCACTTTACATTTCTATTCAAAGCCATTTCCCATGTCGCTTTATTTAAATAGCTTCAAAATACTCAAAGAGAAAAGGCATGTTCTCTTTAAAAATTGAAAGCAGATCCTTGGTAGATGTTACATTTTTAAATGACAAACTAAATAAAGAAACCGACTTGATGATTAGGCATTGCTTATGAAGGAGGGTGGGGTTGAGTGAGTGCATTAAATCCATTGCCAGGAAAATTCTTTCCTGATTAGAAATAATATTTCACAGGGTTTTCATACAGATTCCATCCCGCTTGTGCATAGCATCTGAGGGGACAATTTCCTTCTTCCAGATTAAATTAAGCTTCACATAATGGAAAGGTTACTGAGGTGGACTGGGTAGGACCACAAAGAGTCAGGGAGGGAGTGGAGGTGGGAAGAAGGTACCTACGGTCTCCCCGTGATGGGTTGTGCATCAGGGGCTGGGGTGAAGGCTTCCGCTGAGAATTTTGTCCCCAGCATCTAAGAGGAAAAGGCACGAGGTCAAGACAGAGCACATGCTCGGTGGCCCGAGGTGGGGCTTGGTGTGCGGGGGGGCTTCCCCTGCTCCACATGCTCCCCGGGGTCACTGGAAGGTGCCCTCGCCAGGCGTCTTCCTGGGAAGGCCCTCGGCGCCTGTCTGGGCAGGACCACCAAGTCCCCGAGCCGTGGCCGAGGCCTTCTCACCCCGACAAGTTCTGGCCGCCTAGGCCCACTTCCTCCTACTTAGAGAGCAAGTGAACCTCACCATCTGGCAGGCCTGTCTCTGTGTCCCCTGTACAAATAAAAAGGCGGTCTGAGCTCCCTTGTCACTGCCCTTCATGAAGTGAAGGTCTTCATGACTCTCACTGCTTGGACAGATTCTGATTTCGGTACGGTCAGTAAAGCAGCTGGCCCCACCCCTGGCTGTGGGCATATGCCATGACCGGGTGACACTGGGCCCGACGTGGCAACCCAGTGCTCTCTGCTTAGTTCTTTCTGTGCTTACCCTTCCGCCTTCTCATCGGACTTAGAGGCCTACGACTGTCACAGCTGGCTCAGTGCCGTTGTCCTCTTCCTGCAGGGCTAGCGTCCTCCTGTTCTGTGTTTCATGATTTGGGTCTTGTCTTTGTGGTTTTACTGTCTGGTGCTGAGATATTCCACACTCAGGGTTCAACCTTGTCCTCAGAAATGTCAGCCCAGGAAGTAAGCCTTGCATTTCAGTATATTTTGTCCTTTCTTGTCCTGCCCAGGTTACCTTAGCCACTTCAGATTAGATCTGTCTCTTGCCCCTGAAAAATTTCTCCTCTGCTAAGATGCCACAGAACTTTGAACTCCATTTCTAGGTAGTCATTCCTTAAGAAAGTTTCCTAAATTTACTTCTTAACTGCTTCTTTATAAGCATCACTTGGGGATCTTGTTGAACATAGAATTCCTGCCTTACCCCAAAAGTCTTTAATCAGAATTTCTCTATGTGACAAACTCTTCTATGCAGAACAAGTATTAAGAGCTGGGTAACTTGGGAAATACTAGTTGGCAAGCTTTTTCTCTAAAGAGCCAAGCGGTAAACATGACCGCTTTGTGAGCTGCACGGCCTGTTCCAGCTGCTCAGCTCTTCTGCCACTGTAGTAGCCACAGGCGACACATGCCAAGTAATCAGGAATGAGCTCCAGGCAAAGTTGATTTACAAAAAGAGATGAGCCTGACTCGGTCCATGGACTGTAATTTGTTGATGTCTGGTTTTGGAAACTGCGACTCATATTTGTTTAGTGTTTATTGTTCCTATTACTCTTTATAAATTGTCTCCCCTATTCTTTATAATACTTGGTTCTGAAGATATCAGCATTCCCACTTTGCAGCAGGGGAAGTTGGAATGGGACATTAATTCTGGAACATGATGTCTGAAAGGAGGTTGTGTCGATGGAGAATGGACCAGATGGAGAGAATTTGGAATCTATATTATAACATGACATAAAAGTTTGAAATCACTTTAACTCATTCTATATTTATGAAACATTTACTTTATCTAGTTTACACAAAATTATCTTGTAGACATGATTGGTAAAGACATAAAGGTGAATAAGATTGTCTTGGGAACAAAATAGCAGAAGCCAGTCAACTAAACTGGGAGGGAAGTGACATATAATGACATTTTAACAAAGCGAAAAGTCTAAATGACATCAATTTAGGTTGAGATTTTTCAAGCCAGCCTCCTGAAACATTATTCAATCTTATCTTAGAGTGGAGAATTTGGCTAATTAAAATTTCCAAAATAGCATTATTTCTTTAAAAGTGTCATAGTCTGAGAATTGCATGGGCTCAACCCTGAATGAATTTATAATTTACTAATACAGTTGTATTCAAACTCAAAAAAGTAACTTGAAGAGTTAGTTATGAAAATAAGACTTTTTTTTCAAAACAAATTGTAACTCCGGAGAGAGGAGGAGATCCCGGGGCAAATACCTTTAAAACTGAAATCAGTCAAAGGGAGAAATAAAGTTTAAAACCTGTTCATTGCTTACAAACTGCAGTCCAGGGCCGTCTCTTACCTGCTCTGGCTGAAGCAAGCAAGCCCTTCCCCTAACCTCTCAGGTTCAAACAGGAACTTAGTTGTCCAGGTAAGTACCCATTGACATGGAGATGAACTTCTCTCCGTCCCTGAGGATATGCAAATACACTAAAGCCAGGCGAGATATTCTGGAAATGTCACAATTTTACCCACACAAATATTTTAGGAAAGTCATTGTTAGAATTAGAAATAAAATCTTTTCAGAAAGAGCAAAGGACTGCTACAGAAAGAAAAAGAGAGAATCTCATGGATAGTTTAATGAGTCACTGAAGTATTGAAAAATGTATTTTAGAATTGTGATGTATAAATATATTTGAAAATAAGTTGCAAATAAGAACTACTAGAGTTTGTAGATTCACCAATTTTGGACAAAACTGGAAAATAAATATTCTAATCTGTCTCAAGCCCACATGTCTCACGTACTCAAAAGATTCTGTTTCAGATCATCTCTAAAAGCTCTAAGGCAAATTTTCCAGTTTCCTTTGCCCCTCAATTTCTACTTCTGTAAAACTGAGAAAATAATATTCCTTGTCTTGTAAAACTGTGACAGTTAAATACATCAATACACATAAAGGTCTTGGGGCAGTGCTCTGAACATAACACAAGCTCAGTACATATTTCCTGTTTCTTTAGAAAAATTTTATTTTATGGCACTTAAGTCTTTTGAAGGACTCTATGAAGAAAAACTTCCTCCATAAAAACAGACAAATGAAACTTTAAGAAGCAAATCATCTAAAATCTCAGGTTCACAAACTCATCAACACATTAAATATTCAGAAAGTGTTGAGTGATGAGATCTTCACTTTAATTAAGTATTTGACATATTAATTTGAATATAAAATGGGCATTGCTGCCCTGAAGGAATTATAACTGAATCAACTTAGCAGTACGTACAGAAGCTCGGAGACTGTGGCAGACTGTGGGGGTACCTGGAGCTTCAGATCCTCTGGGTCCGCTGTGGTCCAGAGCCACGGCTACAGGAACGGGTCTGCACAGACGTCAGCTCACTTTGTGCAGAAAGGACCTCACCTCAGTCACACACTGCAGCCTCTTTTTTTCTGCCCCAGGCTTGTCCTGACACTCAGGGCAGGCTGCCCACAGGCGCTCTGTTAGTAACCACGCGTGGGCAACCCTGAAGTATGTGGGAGCTGTTGCTCACGGGACAGTTTCAACCCAGAAAGAGAGGTTGTAGTTGACACAGAACCACTTATTTTTTTCCCTAGGAACAGAGAATTTGGGGGAGTGTTCCATATCCTCCTGGAAGGTGCCAGTGGGCTCGAGCCCCTATCCACACACAGTAGAGATCAGTGAGGGTCATTTATGGTGCTGACCCTATTCCTTCTTCCTTCCCTTGCTCTCAGGCCCTTCTCTACCATAAATGAGATCACTTTTCAGATGACCTCCTGCATGCAAACTCTTGCCTCAGGCTTTGATTTCTGGAGAATCTAGACGAAGAAGAGGACTGATAAATAGACTGACATTAGATGGGAGCATATTAATATGTGCTAAATGCTCTGTACAAAATAAAATGTAGACAGTAGATCTCATCTTTCTATCTTTTGAACTCAGTACACTAGCTTCAAGGAATCATATTGATACAAAATTACATTGTACATCTGGTAAGAGAGGGAAAAATACAGAAGATAATTTTTTCTATATGTAATTAACACAAGCCCATATGGGTCTTACTCCAAAGCTTATGTGAGTTTGAGTTAAAAGCGGAATTACAGCTATCATTCCTACTTTTCCCTAATGAGATCTTCAGTGGTAGTAACCTTTGGTAAACAAGATACAAATTTTACGACCAAAAGATAATGGACAACAAGAATTGTGGTCACTGATATGTTGATAGTGGAATTGGTGTGCCTGTGTGGTCTATAATCTTCTCATTTTCTTCTTAAACCCATTGAATCTTCCAGAAGGTATGTTTGCTGAGATATAATGGCACTTACGTTACTTTGATTTGTCAATGTTTTAAAGAATAGGGGAGTGTGGGTAAAATGGCAATATTTCCAGAATCTCTCACTTGGCGTTAGTGCATCTCCATATCAATAGGTAATTACATGGGTGAGCAAGGGCTGATCTGGACTGAGAGGGTGGGTGGAGCCCCCTCTTCTGCTGCAGTGGGTGGAGAGAGAAGCACGATGACTGCTTGTAAGAAATAAACGGGTTTCTCTCACTTTATTTCTCCCTTTGATGGTTTTCAGTTTCAAAGGTATTTTGCCATGGGATTTTCTGCCTGGAGTTACAGGGAGAAATTCACATCAAAGAAGAAAAATAATGGAGTTCAATAATTCAATAAATAAAATTCACTGCCATCAGAAAAATAAATGAGAAATAAATGAAATTCTTGGCCATTCAGAAGAGGGAGAAAATTAGACAGCAGTAATCCACCTTCCAAAATGAGGCAGGTTTCAACTTTCACCCACATCTCTATTTGACCATTTTATCAAGGATAGGAGAAATGGAGGCCTTTTGCTTTTAATGTTGATCTTAAAATCTGACATCAAATATAAATGTTGTCCTCATTAATGGAATAGGAAAGCCAGCATCTCGTGGCTTGGAACCTCCTTACGTGTGGCAAGGCCATTGGAAATGGGCCCTAGGTGGTACATGAGCATCCCTGGTGAGCCACGTCCAGAGGGAAACGTGGGCTCAAGAGCCACGGCTCTAAAATGAAGCAGTTGTGGAGAAACCTTCTCTGAAATCAGGGGAGGTCGTCACAGTGTCTGGCTTGAAAGGAAACCATCGCAGAGCGAGAACATATAGCAAGGGTGACATCAAAGCCGTCTTCATAGTCAACCTCTATAAACACTTCAATTGCAAAGGCAAAGGAATCTGTGTTTATGAAACTGAGAAATAATGGCAATGTCTTGTAAGCAATTCCACTGTGATTTTTTTTTAAGTAGAGAAAATTCAACACTTCAAAATGTCAAACTATTGGAAAGTGTAAATAAACATTTTCCTTTGAAGAAAGAACAGCCTAGATTGCTTCAAGCATATATAAATGTTAAATGCCACAGCATACATTATAAATATGTCAAAAAAAAAGAGCACCTAAGGAAAGTTTACAGTAAGTTGTCATATGAGAAAGGGGGAGCAGGAGCCTGTCCCCCTGCTTGAAGCCAGTGCACATTCTGCTGTGTATTGAGAATGTTTGTGCAAGTATCTTATTCTTGAGCCATAATGAGAGGACCAGGTGAGCATTTTGTTATTGCCGACATTGCCTCCTTGAGTGCCAGCATAGTACATTTTTAAAAATTTAGGTTGAATGTAAATTTATAAATTCAAAGCTGTGTGCAGAAATCACACATAAAAAATATGACCCTATGGCTAATTACATGCACAAGACCAATGCCTTCTGATGTGTCCTTAAATCCACTTGGTTACGTCACGGTTATCAGCCTCTCACTCAGGGAATAGTGTAAGGTACAGAGGACGAGGGTGAGAAGCGGATTCTGGCTCTGCCATCAAAGCCGGCCTTCTGTCACGTGGTTCCTGGGCTGGCTGATCCTCGTGAGTGACGCACTGGAAGGGCGCCTCCCGTCACGTGTGTGTGCACTTGCAGGTAAACGTCACACGTTACCACGTTTCCAGCCTTTCACGCTCCAGCCTCGGCCCGAAGTATCTGGGTTCTCACCCTCAGTGAGAGAAAGGTTATAGACCCCCTCCTTGGTAAGCCAATTGGCCCCTTTTTCTTAATTACCTGTCTGGTATATAATCTGGGGTGGAAAATAAAATTCATTAAGAATTTCATAACACTGTATATGCATGCTTTAAAAAAAATTACTGTAAAATTGTCTTTCCTTATGGTAGACTTAAAGAAAAATTTCAGAAGAGCAGGGAGAAACACTCGTGGAATGAACAGCTATGCTTTGTGAAGGAGACTTCAAGTCAGGACTCTGAGCTGGCGTGAGCTAACGGGCCACCACACAGACAGCAGCAAAGTCAGCAAAGTGTGAACATCAGCAAAGTCAGACTTGGGGGTATTTCAGTGAGCGACTGAATAAGAGCACATCTTGAATCTACTACCTTTGGCAGGGTTAGTGTTTGTCCCTGGGTAACTTCATTGAATTTTCTATTGTCAAAATGAATGCAACGATATTAATTATGAGAAAATTCTTTCTTGTCCTAAAATAAAAAAATATCTGAGCGTAGCTTAACCAAAATTGATAGCAATCTTTAAGAGAAAAGGCCCCTGGACCCGCTTTGCTGACTCAGTTTCCCCTCTCATTTCCCTCCATTGGTGTTTTACTGAAAAGCTCATGACTTGATGGAATAGAACAGAGAATATCTGACAGGCTTTCAAAATTAAAAGAAGGGAAAATTTCCAAGGAATCCCATTCCATTTAAACTCTTCTGACTCTGTGGACGGAAGTGTTACTGCTCTTCAAAGTGGCAAAATATGATTGGAATTATTCTGCCTGAAACAAAATGAACTTATAAATGCACAAATCAGTTTTGAACTAACGTCTCGGTGATTATAACAATGTAGCCACACTGAGGATGATTTCTTTTGTTTTACGGCCCAGTATTGTCTTCATCAGACAACACACGCTCTCAACAACCTTATTAGGTATCGGTTTGCTGTAGACAGAAAAATTACAAAACAAGGCACAGATACTCTTTTTCAAATATTAGTAGTTTTAATATAAACAAAATCAAGATGATTTGATTGACCAAATATATATACTATCGTTACAGAACTTAGGACTTCTTCGGTGATATCTGGGTTGTATTGTTATTCCACATCCCACAATGTTTCTTCCAGTTTAATTATGTAACAGTAGACAGAATGTTCCAGTAATATGCAAACCCACATCCAGCTACAAACACAAAACACATGTGTGCGCAGGGTAAGTCAGGGAAGGGCACTTGGTTAGGGACCAGGTGGGGGCTGAGTCCAAACGGGAGAGGCGCTGCTGGGAGCGCTGGGTGGGGAACGCAGAATGAGGGGCTGCTGCTCCAAGCCCCCGAATCCCAGAGTATGCCGCCATGGGGCCGTCCCTCGGCTTCTCTGTTTTTTGGGTGGGTCACCTATAAAACGGGGAAGAATTTACCAGCCTTATATGTGTAGAGCGGGGGTCTCCAAAACTTCACAGAAGAACTCAGATATCGAAGGAATATATATCTGGCCCAAATAAGAAATATAACTGCCTGTCTTTTTACCTTACAATTCAGGTTTAATTTGGGGGATAGTTCTAAATGTAAATTGTTGAAATCTAGTTTAAAATGTGGTGTTCATTAAATTATATTTATTGATAAGTTAAATTATATATATATATATATATGTATGTTGATTGATGTTCTAAATTCTATAAAACAGATGTATCACCAAGTTTATAGCATCCTTGAACTTATCTAGACAGTTTCTATAGAGCCAATGTCTGATTATCTGGGATGAAAATTAGCCCTGTCACCATGCATGCTGGGAAGTTCTTAAGAAGGGGTCCAGAAAAAGATAACAGGTAGAGGGTTGGCCTTGTTTCCAGGTTTTCCTCTGGGAGGTGTGGCACTGGGGGAAGCAAACCCCTTCCCTCACAGGTGGGGTTGAACAATCAGCAGCACATGACAAAGTAAGAAAAGAGTGAGGCCAGAGGCCAAGGAGGAATCAAAGAAACAAAAATTCTTGGGACCTCCTGTTTGTCTTTGGTATTCAGAGGAACACGCATTTTGAGAACCGGGAATACTGCCTTCTGTCATGGCGCTCAGTCATAGGCTCAGAACCCCGGCCGTGCATTCTCCTCGTGTGCTCTTTGCTGGATGTAAACTTCCTTCCAGAGCTAGAGGCTTTATCAAAGGAAGGCTTTTGGGTTTTTGTCAAATGTTTGTGCATTTATTTGGATTCCATGTCAATTTTTTATATTCTAATAACCAGCAGATTCAGAGTTACTTAAACAGGAGACATTCCTACAAATTCTTCTCAAATTTCCAAGTAGCTTGTGTTTGAGAAAAAGCCATTCCATTCAAGTAGTTTTTGCTTGGATGGGTCAATGTTCTAAGTCTTGCATATAATCCACTAGTCACTCGTTACCTTCATTAATCTCTGACTGTTTAGACATTTCTGGTGAAAAGAAATATTTTATTGTCGTTCAATATTACTGTTGGATGGAAAAGACCAGAATGATTCATTCTTTTTGTGACGTAGAATAATATCTGTTCAGAGCAGCTAATGACCTAATTTTTAGACCATTAAGTAACTTTTTCTATGATAAAAATAATTTTATTTTTAAAAGCACTTTTTAAATATTCACTTCAGAAAAATTGATTGAAATCAGGATGAAAATCCATAATAGTAATTTATAACTTAATTGCTTTGATTTATAGATGAGTTTCCAAGTTTTCCTTATTGTTTTAAAATTTTGACATTTCAAATGGGCAGTTAAGGTAGAAACTTTAGCAAGATTTTTAGAAGTTTGTCAACATTTTAGATACAGACCTCATTTTGGAAAGGTCTTCTAACAATCTTTAATGAGTTTTCTAAATTTTTTCAACAAAGATGTAAAGATGCTTTTAAACTGTTAGAATCCTCGTCCCCGTATCTGTGTCTTCCTACCTCTCTTCCAAAATATGTTATACGTCTACAGGTGAACTTTCCCCAACTGAGTTCCTTCTTAACATCAGCTCTGACTACTCTTCAATCACTTCTAAAGACGCCAATGCCTAGATCCCCACCCCCACCAATGACCAGAACCCCAGGGTGGGTCCACGGCATCCTTCTGTTTAGCAGTGTCCCCACACGGCTGTTAGGTAACCAGTCTGGAGATCCCACTGCCCACCATTGCCCTCGGAGTACAGTTGTGAAAAAATTGTGCCCCACCCCCCTCCCCTGGTCAGGGCCAAGCATGGCCAAGCTTCTGCACAAACACGGGTTTTGATTAAAAAATGGGCTGTTTACCCATTAACCATTCTGTAGACTCTAACAGCATAAACCCAACTCTCAATTCCCAACTCAGTGACTTGGTGTCTGCAACCTAGAAAACAGCAAATGCTTTTGTTTTTTAAGATATATAAAGACAAATTCTTATAGGAGGGTCTAATCACAGCACTGTTGTCAATTTCCCATCCCTTAATTTTTTCTAGGAAATGCAGGTGATAGACTAAAACAAAGTAAGCTTTTGGAATGGACAGATGTGGCCTGAAATCTCAATGATGCCACCCATGAACAGCCCAGGCCAATGGCTTCCCTGGGGATTTCGGCTTCCATAGATGTAATCTGGGGATCAATATCCCATCTGCAGAACTGATTTCAGGATTAAATGACAATAAAGTATATACATCAGCTATCTTCTACATAGTATGTTTTCTAGAAGTACTGTTTCATCCCCTCAAAGGATCTTATATTTTAAAACAGTTTTTATACTGAATTTCTAGTGGTACAGAGCTCAGTGGCAGACCCTCAGGGTGCATGGCTGGGAAGGGAGAGGCCCCCGGGGAAAGAGCTCCAGCCCCATGAAGTCAGCTCACATCAGAGGGGTTACATGTCCATCTATTTTAGTTAGTGGCTTTTGACATGAGATGTCATATAATGAAAGAATTCTACTGAAGGGAAAAAAAAAACATAGAAGCCAGTGGCCTAATAAGTTATTATAACAGCCACCCCTGTGTGTTTCTTTCACAGTGTACATAACTCACTCCAAAAGCACATGTTGATTTATTTACATCATTAGTTACAATATTGGCCTAAAAATTTGTTTCTATGTATTTTAAAAAGCAGTTTGTGCCCTGTACTTAGACCACACGAAAAGGTCAAGTTCAGGAAGTAACTGTTAGTAAGGTTTATTATATAGTGGAAAAACACAGATGATAAATGACTGAAAAGCTATGTCTTGGATTAAGCCAAAGTTCCAAATGCTGGGCGACAAGCAGAAGATCTGTGTTTTAGATGTGGACGGAGTGCGCTACCCGTGTAGATTTATAGAGGTCCTTACGGAGGCCGTGGACCTAAGTCAGTATCAGGAAAAGAATACTGAGTGTGTTAGCTTAGACAGGATGACCTCATAGAACCATCATCTTTCCTCCATCTCAGCTATAATAAGAACTAACGGACCCACAGTAGTCTGGAATAACTATAGATACCAGTCTTTTTAGTTGCTCATTGTTTTCCTCCAAATAGCGGACGCCACATGATCTTGCTGTTTCTAATTTAACAAATGTAACCACATTAACTATAAACATAGTTGCTTATCATACCCATCCAAATTTCTGGAAAATATTAAGATTTATTGTCAAAGTAATGAGAACAAAAGAAGTTGTGCCCTGGCATCTTTTCTGTTGGGCATTTCCTGTTGCTGTCTGCATTTTTTATTGCAATCATGGCGGCAGCTGAGTCTCATTAATATCTCTCATTCTCTCTCCTTTATTCTCTCCGTGTGCCTTTCACACCCCTCCTTTCTCTGTGTCTCTCATGGATGCGGCATTGAGTGATTCTAGTTACCAGGAACAGTTCATCACTAAATTCTTAGTGGCTCTCTCACAGTGTACTCTCCCTTGTGCACAGACCCCTGGCACCCTCTGAAACCCCTTTGGCATCCCGCGCAAATGGGCTGCAACAGCCAAGGCCATACTACACAGGATTTAGCCACAGCAAGACTTTATTTGGTGTTTTGAAGATTACACAACTTGGGGCCCTGCGATTTTGCAGACATCATCAGGATTCAAGCTGTAAAGCTTTTCTTCTTCAGTCATTGTTTTCAAAAAGATTGTCAGCAAAAATAAGGACGTGAGGTGCCACTGGGAGCACACCGACTTTCCCATTCAGTCTGGGAGTGAAAATAATTACACGCGACTAAAAGGGATCTTGTTCCATACGATGTTAGCCCATTAGCCTACCTTGCAAATTGATAGCCATTGTATTTGTGGAACACACTTGCCAAGCGAGAACCAGGTTAATGCTTTTAGACATTGTAACGTCAAGACAGCACATGATATAAATACTTCTATAAAACTCAAGTTGACCAGACACATATTCTCCTGGGAAACCAGGAAAGTTAGTCCCTTTGATGAAACAAAAATAGTGAAACTTCAGTTATCTGAAAACTGTTTGGAGATTTGTTTAATACAATTTCCTTAAAAATGTTTGGGGCTGACTGTGTGCCAGACAGGGTACTAGGTCTGGAGATAAAACAAAGACGAACAACCACTCTCCCCCCAAGGACACCACATGCACATCAGCAAATGGTGCCAGAACAGTGTGGCAGCTGCAATAATGGACTTGGATTTAGGGCACAGTGATGAAGGCCTAGAGGAGGATCCATTCCTTCTGGAGAACAACCCCAGGAGGCTGCATGGAAGAGGGAGCTGATCTGCGTGTGGAAGGATGAAAAAGGAGAGGTGTGGGGGAAGAAAGTAAGGGAAATAAGGGGTGGACGAAGCACCCAAAGGGAGGTGACACGCCACACCAAGGACAGCAGCAGTGTGCTGAAGTGTTTGAAGAAATGCAGACATGCCGCCTTCACAAGGAATGGAGTCTGGGACTAGAAATGCAAGAAGAAATGCCTTGCATGGCCTCCCAGGTCATGGGCAGAGAAAGCACAGCTCTCCGTGTCACGCTCATCCTGTGATGGCTGCTCTTTATGAAGACTCGTTGACATGTCCTTTTCAGCTATTGGGATGTTCGCACACTTCCAAACTTGCCAAGTAGAGCTCTGAAGAGATCCGAGTAGATCAAAACAGGAGAACTCCAGCCCTCGCATGAAAATTGAGGACTGCTGAAAAACAGGACAAAGAGGGAGCTAGGAAAGCGGGGCTAAGGGGGTGTGTGCGCTGGATCCGGACGCTGGTGTGGCCAGGAGCCCCAGGGGCTGGAAGTGGGTCCTGTGTGAAGTCACAGCTGAGATGTGCCAGGGGAGGCGCCTGGGCTGACGGGCAGCTTGGGAACAGACATGTCTCAGCTGCCAGGTCAGAGGGCCAGGGTGGCCGAGCGAGGACCCCTCGGCGGTGTGCACAGCTGGGCAATCCGTGTTCAGGGCTCCTGACTAGGTTTTAAGCTGACCTGACTCTCAGGTAAATCAATTTAATATAAAATTGTCTTTTCCATCTGTGACTGGGCACCCGGTGAATCAGGTTTTATTTATATTATTGACTTATAGAGCTGTTGATCTATCTTTTATGAACATTTTGTAAATACAGAAAAGCACTGAAAATAATACAAATGCACAGATACATCTGCTCAGAATTAATGCATATTAGTATTTTACCCTATCTTGCTTCAAACTTCTGTTAAAGAAATTAGACGTTATAGTTTTGCCTTTCTTTGAATCCCTTGCCAGCCTCAAAACTGAGACACTGGGCTTCCTGCTAATAAGTTTGTGCAATTTGGAGTTTGTGAAATTAACTGGAAAAAATAAATAGATAGAACTTATTTCACCCCAACCTCTGGTTTCTGCTGCACATAGGACAAAGGCAAGTGTTGCCAACATCTTTGAGCCTATGTTTGCTTCTCCTTCCCGTCCTGTGGTAGCCCTTGGCCTTCCCGTTGGACAGCTGAGCGCTCTGCCTGAGGCTGGCGGGACTGCGTCGGGTGCACACAGGAGGGCAAGGCGTTTCTCCAGTCGTGTTTAACAGAGTCACATAGTTTTAATACCTGACAAGGGAGTGCCTGGCCTGAGCCACAGGAGAAGTAAAAGGATCTAAACATCCTGCTGCAGATCTTTCTCACTTCAGGAAATGCAGAATGCCAGATGTGGATATTTGGGAAGCAAAGTTTGCCTGTGGACAAATTACTTTTCTTCCCCATATTGTGTTTTCTCTTGGATCACAGAGAGGATTGTTGCAGGCTGAGTTCTCAGGCAACAGGCATAGCTGGAGCTTTGTGCGGGGGTTAGGGAGCAATGCCTTGAACACTTCTGTAAGTGAAGAGGAGCTGGGGAGGTTGCACTGTGATGCAGATACTGAAGGCTCAGCAGAGCCCACTGGGCTCCTGGGAGCAGGGCTGGCCCTTCACAGTCATCCCCCTTTGAGAAGGGAGGCAGAAGGCCTGCAGCTAGGCAGCTCCCACGGCCTAGGGCAGTTCTGGAGAAGGCCTGGGTGTGCATGGTCAGCAGGCCTGGCTGCCAGCCCCCAAGGGTGAGCAGGCATCTGGGCCCTCACTATTCCTGAGCCTGTGCCCGGCCAGCACGGTAAGATAGCCCAGAGCAGGAGCAACAGCACATGTGGTTAACACTCAAACAGCCACTTCATCGGGGACAACTGTCCACATCAGTGCAGTTTGGCTTCTCTGCATATGAATATTTCATTTTTAGCAGTAAAATTTTATAAAGTATATGAATGCTTTCCCTGTCTTTTACTTTAAACAAACTATTCAAGTATCTACTTAAGGACCTTGTCAGAGACTAAGAAAAATCATGATCAGTCCCTGAAAAGAAATAACAATATGATATGACAAATTAGATACACAGATACAGCATGCTTAGGGAAGAATTACATCACCGTTTAGAAAAAGTGCATAGTGATGTTCTAAGAATGAAAATGCTCATGTAATTTAGGTTGGAGATGTTTCCAGAAAGGATTGGTGTCTGTATTAGTGAAGAAACATCATTAATAAATCACCATTTGAAATTTTTTCCTTTACATTTCTCCAGAGACACTGCTTTTAGCTGAAAAAGGTACTTATTACCACATTTTATACCAACTTCTTTTTGTAAGAACCTAGTTTATGAAAAGTTATGGGGGAAAATGGAATAAACAGGAAAATTGTGGCTTCCAAAACATTTTAAGTCCATTAAACTTCACTTAAAAGGACTGCAATACTATGACTTTGGTTGTAGTCTAGATTATGTAATTTCCCCCTGGAATACTCTACCTATAAGGCAGAAGACATAAAATACAGCGATCACTCTTGTGTTTATAAGAACAAGTATAGTCCCTTTCCACCAGAACTCAGCATTCTGGCAAAAATGCAAGCACCATTTATTTCCTGTCTCTCTCTCATACATGGATTTTGTCCTCTGTGTGATGGTCTGTGGGTCTAACCATTCCTTATGTTTGGAAAGTGAGTAACTCAGTCTAAAAGTGTGTCTTATAGTTCTTTAGGATGTCCTAAGTGTGATAGCTGCGGCTGGCTGATCAATTGCTTGCACATATATGACTTTTGAGTGAAGTGTCTGAATCAAGCATTATATGGCATAAGCAGGACACAAGCAAGAATAGATTTTGCTCATAAAGCTCCTTTGAAAGTTAAAAGTTTGAAGCTCACAGAAAAATGTAACCACTAAGTATAATTTTCCATAGAATAAAAGTGGTCCCAGGCTGGTCCACAGACGTCTAGCCAACAGAGCTCTATTTCATTAGAACTAACTTTGCACCAGCGGTTTTTGCTCAGTCCCGATCTCTTGGAGAGCTGTGGGCCTGCAGGTGATGGCAGGGGATGGCCCAGGGTGGAGTCAGGAGTGGGTAGAGCCTTGGGCACCAGGATCACAGAGTGGAGAGGAAACGCTGTGCGGTGGGGAGGAGACGTGCGTAGTGAGGGATGAACGTCTGTTTAATGAAGGCTGTCTTGCTCTATAGGTTGAGTTTCCATGTTAGGGATTGTTTTGCATGGTATTTCGGGACAATGCTTTAAATGAATAAACAAGTCTTTATTTCAGTTTGATATTTTCTCACTAGCCCATGACAGTTTTACAACACATCTTTACTTTTTTAGTCTTTATTTTTGCTTTCTCTCCACTCATATTCATTGCCTAAGCAACATTACTGCCACAAGAAAGAATATCAAATAGGAGAAAAATTTCCTGACATTGTCAAATGTTTTAATTTTTCCATTTTCTTTTCTAGTTTGTCCACACATAAACGTCGTTGTAACCAAAGCAGAGGTATTTTTGTGCTCGGGTCTTTCCCCCTTTCATTGTATTGTGTTTCATGGTTCATGATCTTTTCCCCGTTTAACACTCCAAAAAAAAAAAAAAAAAATAGAGAACAGAGAAGCTCTTGGCTTCCTAGATTCCAGGCTGGATATGCCCAGGCCTGTAAACCTCTGGCCTGGGAGTCAGATTCCCCTCAGCTTCCTTTAGCGGGGACTGTGTGTGCCCCCTTTGCCAGGGTGCCTCTCTGGATGGCTTCTCCAATTAGAAGAGAATAACTTCACATTCTCTTAAAAGGTAAAGGAAACTGTACCTCCTCAGACACTACCTTTGGGCTGCTTGTCCTTTAGGGTGTATCTAAATTTCAAGCTAATTTCAAGTCTTACAGTTGAAACACATATCAATTGGTTCATTTGGTGCTCGGCATGTCATAGGCACTCAATAAATGTTTGTTGAACGAACAGTATATATAAATTATTTAAGCAAAAGTAAGTTTTAGTAATGTATTTCCAAAAGAAAAATCTGTGTGCCTACCCAGAACAATTCCTAAAAATACAGAAATTATAATGCCTTAAAACATTTATTTTAAAGAAGAATGCCATTCGTTGCCCTACTTGGTTTATAGAAGTTTTAGCTCTTTTAAGCTTCACAACAACCCTGTGACACCGGTATTGATACTCTTGTCTACAGATGAGAAACCTGTCTAAGATCAAACATAAGTGTTAGAGCCAAGATTTGGACCCGGCCCTTCTGATTTCACAGTCTGTGTTCATGTACCACCTTCCCATTATGCACGGTCTGGCTGCCGGTTTCAGAGGGCCTGAAGACCAGAAGGCTTCTCGGTGTCCTTCTAAATGTGACAAGTGTTTGTCAGGAAGTGGGGGTGTCGGCGACAGTGACTGCCCCGTGGGGACGTCCCTGATGCGCCTCAGCGGCCGGCACCGGTGAACCCCAGGATATTCTGAGGTGGCTTCCAGATGCGGGGGCGGGGGATCTCTTGACCTCCCCAAGATGCCCTTGTAAAGTGTCCGTGCCTGGTGCAGGGCACCAAACCTCCTGAGAGGGTAGGGAGGCACGTGGTTACTGCTGTCAGAAGCCCTAAAAATTACAGACTTAAAGTGCAATATAATCAAGCAACAGGAAATAAAACAAAGTGAACCTATTCCTCTACTACAATGTTTTAACAAGAAAGGAATGAGATATTGAGTGTAATCCTTGATTATATGTAGAAATATGTTTTTAAAAAATATTTTTTCTCAGTTTAACTCCATGGCTTGTAAAGTCTCAAATGAATATCTGTCTTATGAAATTCTATAAATACATTTTAGTCTCATTCATGTTGAGTAAATTGTAATATTAAACTATTTACATGTCAACCAAAAGTACAACCTTAAAACATTATTTCTTAGAATTTCAATTTTCAGAAAATGCTGGCTGTTGGTAGTTATAATTTCATCTTTGTAACATTAACACTAGTATTAATAATGAAAGATTTTTTTCAGCCACATTTGGATCTAAGCCTCAGCTAGGTAACTGTCACCCTCTCCAAATCATTGGGGTATTTTGAGAAAACATTAGCTAAGCATTCCTAAAAATACTGCTGAGAAATATTATTCCACTTCATAGACATAGTCTGCCTGTCAAAAACATTAAACGTCCTCACACTGCAGCAAGATTCTATTTTAGAGTCAGGAATCAATTTCAGAAAATATGATCTTGTACCCACAATGTGATACAGTAATTGCAGGGGATAGAAATATTCTGGGAAGATGAAACTCTAAGTGCCAAAGATGAGACAATTCAAAATGAAATGGAAAGTTTCTTTTAAAGATAAAAATCAATTTCTTTTATGTCATTCAAAATGCTTCCATTGTCAAAGGAGGCAAGAATGGCACAAATGAGTAAAACAGAATGAAAATGCTGATCTGCGTTTGTGTGATATGTACCTCATGAACTGTGTTTCTGACCTGCCAGGATCTCATAAGAGTTTCGCTTGTAAAGTTATAGAGGTTTAGAACATCTGCAGATTGAAAACAACAAATGCACCAACACTCTGCTGGATTTTCAAAAAATCGACCTGCAGCAGTGATGTCACGGCTAATGATAAAATTGAAGATAGGGATTTGCTCATTAACAAATGCATATTCTCTGACCCTTTATATACGTGTTGGAGAGTGTAAACTTTTGTGGTGAAATGGACTTCCTTTGAGTTACAAGTACTTCTTCGGATTTGTGCCCAGATGAAAATGCATTTGAGCTTCTATCTACCAGAATTCAGATCTTTCATTCACATCTGCAAAATTTTAGCTCAAGTAATTCTAATCACAATTTTATTTGTGTAAATGACACCTCATAAGCCAAGTTATTGACGGTTGACATGAAAAGCATTCTGTGTTGGCTCCGAGCCGGAGCACGCGGGGGCCTCACGCCCCTCACCCCACACACCCTCGGCTGTCCTGGGGGATGGAGCCACTGCCGCCCCCCCTGCAGGTGAGAAACCGAGGCTCAGGAATGGCATGATGGTGTTTCTGTAGAATTACAGCAATTCAGTTTTCAAATGCTAACGTTTCTTCCTTACCATGTCTAAGGTATAAGGTGACCGTGCCTTGTGTAGAATCTACATAATAGTCTAACTTGGTAAAATTGAAGATACCTGTTTTTATAGGCTTTTAATGGTTTCTCTCAGATACATTTTACTACCTTCCTAAGAAGAGGATTTGTTTTGTACCAACAATCTTGAAAAATGTACTCATGGGTTATTGGAAAACTTACTGACTCCATTTCCAGGGTAAAGGTTAGATATTAGTTGGAACAAATTCATCAAGATCTATTATTTATACTATGTATAAATAATTAGCAAGTAAGAATTACCCATATGGTAAATTTGAGGGGGAGGGATTTTATTGCAGTGTAAAAAGATGTTCAGCATAGTATACAATACACGGCAACTTAACATGGTAGGTACACAACTAAAGGTTAGCTGACAAGCCCACACAGGCGTGAGTCAAATCAGAACAAGGAAGTTGGGGTGAATAAACTCAGCAGATAGGGCATGTGATTTCATTTCTCTCAGGTAAATATCTAGGGGTGAATCGGCCGAGTCTTATGGTAAGTATACACATAACTATTTAAAAGAAACTGTCACATTTTTTCCAAAGTTGGTTTTACCATTTTACATTCTCATGCACAATGCAGGAGAGCTGCAGCCCTCCGTACACTGCTGACTCTGGAATGCTAGTCATCCTGGTCGGCATGTGGTAATATCTAATTGCTGTTTTAATTTGCATTTCCTCCTGATTAATAATGCTGAACATCTTTTCCTAGGTTTATTTGCTATCTTTATTTTTTCTTTGGTGAAGCCCTGTTATCAAACTTTCGCCCTTTGTATTGGGATATCTGTTTTCTTATTATTGAGTTTTGAGGGTTCTTTATATACTCAGAGTAGAAGGTCTTTAAAAGATATATGATTTGCACATACTTTCTCCCCATCTTTCCCTTAACAGAATATTTTAAAGACTTGGACATGTGGGAGCTTTACTTGTAATAACCCAAATCTGGAAACACTCCCAATACACATCAGGAGGTGAGGAGATAGGCAGGCGTAGGACCCAAACACCAGCATCCTATTCAGCAATATGAGAGAATGATGTGTGTAAAATTCCTACACTGAGTGAAAAAGCCAGAAGAAAAAGAGCACTTGCTTCATGATTTCATTTGTATACAACACTAGAAGATGCAAACTAAGCTATTGTAACAGAAAAGGGATGAGTGGCTTCCTGGAGATAGGGGGCAGGCTGCGGAAGGATTGTATCAGGGCACAAGGGAGGTTCTGGAGGCGGTGGTTACAGGCATGGATTTGCTTGTGATGATGGTCTCATGGGTCCATACATTCGCCCAAACCTAACAAAGCCGCACCCTTTAGATCCATGCAGTTGATTCCATGTCAGTTATATCTCCATAAACCCATTTACAAACCCAGCATAAAGTTTGTATTATGCTCTTTATTTATGCTCTTAATTGAATTTCAAAAAAGAATCAGAGTACACATCTCTGTGTGGAAAGTTACACTGCACCTCATTTATACTGTCATAATGCCACTGGGCTCTTTCTAAGGCAAAACACTACCAGTGCCAAGAGACAAAATTCTTACCTTTCCCTTTTAAACTCTGAGATGAACAGAATTCCATTCCAAAAGGTTCAGTTTAGACAATAATATATCATACAATTCTCAATATTTATACTGACTGTAAGAAGAACATATTATGAAAGCCTGTTTTCATAGAAAACATTGTAAATTCTGCCCTTGGTGAGGCATGTACTTAGAAGCTTAAAACATTACCACCACCAGGCATTAATTTCATGTGTCAGGTCATGCAATAGGAAATAATTAATATGTTTTTTCAGTTGGCTGATTAAAATGGCAGAATATTAATAAATAAAGGACATTGTACGCTAAAGCAGCTCAGTGGGGCCATTTGGAGAAAGGTTAAAATTTCACGTCGTGCTATTGGCACATTTTCTGGTTTTCCTCTTTCACAGCCCTAGAAATATCCAGCATAGTTCTTAACACTGAGCTGAACAGGATCGAGTTCCTGCAGAGGGCAGGAGGTGGGTTCAAAGGGTTCTGCTGGAGCAGCAAAAACAGACAGCTCCCCACTCAGCCCCCATCGCTGCTCCCCGTCAGCGCTGTGCTCTGGGGGCCGCAGGGAGCTGAAAGGATCGTTGTCCTGGCTTCATGAGCCTTTTGTACTTAGATTTTTTTCCCCGGAAAAATGGATCATCTTTTCCATTTACCTGAGTTCCCCGGCCATGTCTATTAACTCAAACAGACATTTTCATCCTGCCTTGCTATCTGGTCTCACTTGGTCTTCATCACCCTCACCGATCCATACCTGCCATTCATTTGCTGCTTCAAACAGTTTGGAATTTAAAATATGACTGCAACTGCTAATACCACAGGGGGTGAGGGCCTGCTTCCTCCATTCAGAAGTTACTACTTTGGTTTACTCTTTGATTTATATTTTTACTTTGCAAAAAAACACCTCCAGTTCCTCTGTAGATAACTGTAATTTGGTAATTTTCCCTTAGTCTTTTCAGTAACACTGAAATTCTAAAAAAGAGAGTCGTGAAGAATTTACATTGCTCAAGGCATAGTCGACATTTAGTGGCTGTAAATTACTTCCTAATAATTAAGACATGCCTCAACATGAACAAAGAGGCATCTTCATTCGGTCTGAGAACACAAAGACCAAAATGTCTTTTTGTTCTAATAAACTTATTTTAGAGGAGTTGTACAGAAAATCTGTGAAGATAGTACAGAGTTCCCATATACTCTGGGTCCAGTTTCTTGCATTAACATTTCACATCACTATGTAGGATACAGTTGTCACAACAAATGAACACATTATTGGTACATTATTAACTCAACTTTGTAATTTCTTTGAATCACTAGCTTTCGCCTAAGGGACATTTTGTGTTTTGGGATCCCATCCAGGACCCCATATCACATCTAGTCATCACGTCAGCCTAAGCTCCTCTTGACTGTAAGTTTCTCAGATTTCCTTTTTCTTGTTGACTTTGAGGAGTACTCAGATATTTGGTACAATGTCCCTCCAATTTGTATTCATTGGATCTCCTACTGTGGTTATTGGGATTATGGGTTTTGGGGAGGCCAGCCGCAGAGGGAAGATGCCATTTCATTACATCATAGCAAGGGTACAGGCTATGAACATGATTTATCACTGATGATGTTAACACTGATTTCTTCATTGAGGTAGTGTTTGTCAAAGTTTCCCTTTGTAAAGTTATCCCTCTTCCTACTTGCTACCACCTACCCCTGCCAACTCTCCATACTGTTCTTTCTGAAAAGAAGATTCCAGTGCAGCGTACATGCAAGGGGTAGGGAGCTAAGCTCTATCTCCTCGGGGGTTGGGGGAGATCCACATAAATTATTTGGAATTCTTCTATACAGATCTGTCTCTTCTTCCCATTTATGTGTTTATTTCATCATTTGTTCATATCAGTGTGGGCCCACAGATATCTGGTACTTTGGGTTATCATCCAATACTACTTTGTCATTCAGGTTATTCTAACATGGAACTTTATGTCGGCTCCTGTGTCACTTTGTCCTACCCCATCATTTTGTGTTTCAAGCACTTCCTTACTTTCCGGCAGTTCAAGATGCTCCAGACTCATCTTGTATTTTCCTTGACCCAGTCCTAGAATTAGCCATTTCTTCTTTTATTGGAGAACATTATTAGAAATTAAAACCTGGGCAATAAGTGTGCTCATTGCTACTGGGATGCCATGGCTTCCAGGACTCCTAGTGGCAAAGCTGAGAGACACGGGTGTGTGCTGCTCTGTTCCCAGGCTGCCGGGGGCTGAGAGGAAACCCAAAGAGGTCCTAGAACTCTCACTGAGTGGTGGAGACAGAGATGGGGGATGGGGAAGCCATGGCAGCTATAGCCTGGGGGACAGAGAGGAGGCAGTTTGTGTGGAATAAACTCCAGGGATGTGCGGTGGGGGTGGGGCGGCCCAGATCTTTGAGGACTCATCTGTGGTGTGTATTAGTGCAAATGCCTCATGTCTCAGAAGAAACACTGGAAATCAGTAATACAGACAGATCTGGAAATACTTTTTGTTCCCTCCAACAAGACTAAGACCTCATAACATGTAGAGCATTGTTGAATACTCACAGCAGTAGTGGTTTGGTAACGGAGTTAAGTTAACCTTACCCTAAAGACTAATTTGGAGCCATTCTAACACTTACAAGCAAGTAACCAAGTGTCAAATGGTTTCCAAGTAATTTAGCTACCTTCATAAACTCTATTACTCTTTGAGGGAATAAAACAAAATCTAGCAAGGAACAAAATGAAATTTACAATGTTTACATGCAATCATAAATCACAAGGCATCCAAAGCAGGAAACATGTATAACCAGGACAAAAAACAATCAATAGAAAGAGATCCACAAATTGCAAAATTTTTGTTTCCCTAATTATCATTAATCAATGGGTTCTTCTCCTTGTGAGAACTCTACCCAGTGTAGCTGGTGGAATTCTTCTATATTGCTGGTGGGAATGAAAAATGCCAGCCACTTTGGAAAATGTTTTGGAGGTTCTTTATAAAGGTACACATACACTTAACCATAGATCCAGCAATCCCACCTGTAGTCTCTTAGATGTTGACCCAAGATAAATAAAACATATATCCTCACATATATTTACATATGAATGTCCATAACAGCCACATTATTGATAGTACCCAAGTGTCCATCAACATGCGGATGGGTAAATAAACCATGACATACCCACATATGGAACATGCTCACTGATAAAAAGGAACAAACTATGGACACACACACATGGATGAACCTCAAAGTCATCACACTAAGTGAAAGAAGCCAAATATAGACTCTTAAAAAACATTACTAGAGAAGTAAGACCTTGGTGACCCAAAGCAAATATGAGTTTACTGGGGTGAGGGTGGGGTTGGGGAGATGCAACTGACTACAAAGTGCACAAGGTGATTTGCACACACAGATGTGTATGTTTTTCAAAACTCACTGAATTATACACTCAAAATTGGTGAATTTTAAGGTATATAAAATAAACTCAGTGAAAACTAGTGGAATGGATTTGGCGATTGAGCAGGCTTCTAAGATTTGAGACAGCTTGACCAAATTTTAAGTTCACTGTTCTTAAAAGAGAAGCAATTTGGTGGTGAAAATCAATAACAAATAACTGCTTGTGGTAAATAGAGTTTCTTGAATTAAATAAAGCTTCAAACTTGGAAAAGTCTGCTCACACTCAAAGAAAGCCTTGAAATAGCACCAAGTAAACTGACATGCAGTAAAATGGGAAAAAAGAAATGAACACTTCCTCAGTGTATTAAGAAAGCTAAGATTTTTGCAAGATTTAAGAAAGCTAAGATTTTTGCAAGATTTAAAATTGTTTTAAAAATTAAATATATGTTTTTAAGTCCATTACTGGAAAGACTTAGGTTTTAGATCTCTTTTTACTGTGTAGTATTGGACTCTTAAAACTAAAATTTCAGGAACAAGGATTCCATAAATCAATGCCACAATTCATGGGTCTTCTCTGAGTCAGCACGCTTGTTGTGGAAAAAGACAGTCATTCTTCTTCTTTTATGATACTTGGGTGGGCTCCTCCAGGTGGGCCCCTCACCCCCTCCCCATTCTGGACCATCAAACCATTCACTCAGAGGGTTTTCTTAAGAATTGTTTATTGGTTTTACACAGCAACTGATGCAGTTAGGAAAATATCTTGCTTTCAACATATCATTCTTTAGTCTGATTGCATCCTTGTGAACATTAGTGATTTCACTCAACAATCAAATGGGATGCATTCATTCATTCATTCATTTTTTTAAAAAAATTGATTCACTCAAGACCTATTCAGCATCTCCTTTGTACCAGATACTCTGCTAGGTGTTGGGGAGAGAACAATAAAGAAGCTAGGTAGAGTTCCTGACGTCCGAGTGGTCAGTGTGGTGGATGACACAAACAAACTGTAGGTAAAGGCCACACTCAAGTGCCATGATTAGTGATTTTTTCGTCGAGGGTGCTTTGCAAGATTATATTAGGGTTTGGAAGCCTCCAGAACATGAAATTCAAATAGAAAATATATAACAAATCTGAATGAAATTTGGAAAATGACAAAGTCAGTTTAAGATACAATGAAAAGTTGGGGATTAGTGGTGGAGTCTGGACAAAAAAAAATTTCAATAAGAAACAAAGTTACAAAAACCTGTCATAAGCAAGTAAAGGCTATATGTAGGTACATTAGGATACATAAATGCAGGGAATATGTGTGTAGTGATATGGAGATGGACAATTGAAATAATGAATCAGAACGATACAAATACAGTACTTGAATGTGCCAATATTAAAAATAGACATTACTTACCATTGGGTGAGTATTTTTTCTCTCCCCCATGAGTCTTCCACTCTTCTAATCTTTTTTATTAATATAATTTTCATTTGAGGAACTCATTTTGAGGTTCTTCTATTTTATCCCTAACTTTTCATTTCATAACAAGCAATGTGACTTCACTAAAAAGTAACTCTGCCCCCCTTTCTTTGTTTATACTCATGTTTCTATGACTCCTTATGAGAGCTTCTTTCTCTTTAAACCATATTATTGGTACTATTTACTTCCCTGGGTGGGAGGGTCACATTCCTCAGATGGAAGGAAGACTATGTAGACATATCTCACTGTAAGACATGTTTGCCTTTGTTCTTTGAAAAAGAGAGTCTATTATCAGTTTTCCAATAGTTTTCCATAATATTCCTCCTTTCTGGCCACTCCTTTGCTCTCCTGTCCTTACACGGAGGCCCTGCTCTGCGCCGCGCACAAGGCGAGCCCCACTCCCATCGCTGCGCGCCTGAGCAGGCACGCTTGGCCGTGTCCTCAGCCGTCTTCTCTCCTCCTGTTCCGTTCTGGTCGCGTGGTATCTCCCGGTCCGTGTGCCGGACACCCTCGCGTGAGCTCCAAGCCTTATCCAGTCTGCTACTTACTGCGTGTCTCCCTCCGGCCATCTTACAGACACCTCGCACTGTCGGTCAGCACGTGCCCAACTAGACTCATCTTATCTTCTTTAAAGCTCTTCAGACATGACTTCCAGACGATTCAGGAAACATGCCTTCCGCCACTTACACAAAGCAGTCTTTGAGAAACCAATGGACAGATGCCTTGCTGGAGGGAGCTCCTTTGCTCATATTCTCTGATTATTTTCCATATTCTTTTGAGCTATTTGCTGCAACATTGGCCTAAATTACCAGAATCAGATCTGTATCAGGAGTGTGGTGTAGAGGATGCACAGAAAATCCCACCCAAGGATCACTGGAACACTGATAGTTATGAAGTGAAAGAAAAATGCTAGAAGAGTTCCTTTTGGTATACCATCTACTTATTTGATAGACATCTTGTTTGAATTTTCTCATACAGATCCATGAACGTTAGTACTTTTGTGAGAGAAACTGTTTTCTTTTTGTTTTTTTGTCAAATGCTGTTCCCTGTATCAGTCTTGCCTTTGTATTTTCTGTATTTCTGATGCTTCGACCTCTGGGCCTTGTTCACCTTGAAAACACTACTTACTTCTCCCCAGGCTGGCTGGTTCCTAGAGGTCGTGAAAGACCAGCTTGCTGAGGACGCCTGTCCTATGGAGCCCCCGTCACCACCATCTACTGGGCTGATTCATATCAGGGCCACCACTCCCCTCTTCAAGCCACCCCAGGGCAGGTACCAGAAAACTAAGCCACCCCACATTCCAGAGTCCAACAGAAATCATTCCAAATAGCCAGTCCTGCCCTGCCTGCTCTGCCTCGCCAGCTCCTGCCCTCTGATGCCACAGTGAAGGCTGTCGCCCTCGCTTCCCCTCCTTCCCGCCGCCTCCGTGCACCCCTGCTGCCTTCCTCTGTGGCCCTGTGATGTCCATGCCCCTACCTCTTGAAAACTGTGAGTTGCAAACTGTTTCTTCAGTGCCAGTCATCAGGTCCGTTGGCCTCTCCATACCTAAAGAATAATACAGCCTTCATTTTAGAACATTCTCACCCTTCCAAAGACGCACTGGAATTCATGACTTGTGAAAATTAATGTTGCTTTCGTATCTTGCAAAACTGACTTGACCAGTATGCCTTTTCTTCTTTACAAAGCATGTATTATTGTCACGCACCATTCCATTGCTTCCAATTGCCTCTCTGCCCCTCAAAGCAATAGGTCAAATGTCTTCATTCTTTGGTCTCTGAAGTAATGCCCTGTATTCTTTGGACTCTACAATAAAAGTAGTATGCTACACTGGTAAGTTACTTTATGGCAATAAATGTTTCCACATAGATTTATTAATCAAGAGCCTCACATAGATGCACACTGAAGACAGGTTGTCATTAACCATTGCTGTGCTGGAGATGAAGAAATTGTGCCTCCAATAGCTTATATGGTTTTTCCAGGCACACGCTACTAGTAGGTGGTGGGGATGGTAGTGGGGGGGGGTTCTTAGTCTATTACATAAGAGTTCTGCCTTTCAGAAATCTTGCGCATTGATGGAATGAAAATCCTAATAGAAACTTGATCTTAGAAGAGGCAATACATTGAAATGATACCTGTATCAATAAAAATTAGTCACAGTCACAGGAAAGGGAAGACTGAGCCCACTTCTCCCTTCTGCTTGCATGAAGTCCCAGTGCATCCTCTGGGGATGTATCGGGAAAAACTATTTCCTATGGCTCCTTGCCAGCATACCTATTGATCACAGAGTCAGGCTGTGTTAATTTCTGTGTAGTTTTTATTCATTCATTATTATCTTGAAATATTTTTCTGCAAAGGACTGTGCTTGAACTTTTCAAGTTGAGGGCCACCAAGGCTGCAGTACAATTCTGAAACTGTTAAGGAGAGAAAAAAAATTAGAGCTGGAATTGATTTTAGATATTACATAGTACACACATTGATCCAAGAAGCCCAATGATCTCAGGAAGCTTGCCCAAGATATCACAATACTCTCTATCAAAAATGTGTCATGTCACCACTAAACAAGAATTCTAGGTCACATTCCCTTTGGCCTTAGGATCAGTCAGCTCAGAGCTCCCATGTTCTAACGCATATGGGAGAATTCAGGTCTCTAGGATATGGTGAAGGAAGAAAATAACCCTGAGTCATTTCTCTAAGAAAGTAATCTTGTTCTCTTCTGCAGCAATTAAGCCATTTGAGGTTGGCTGGGGGAGGGGTGTCGTCCAAAGACTTCATTATTTAATGAAGTCTGAAGGTAAAAAGTTTAAAGAGAATTTTAGGGTCAGTTCATTCTGTCCTATCTTATGGAATTTGGATGGATTTCAAGTCCTAGTCAGACCAAAAGCAGGAAACCGTCTCAGTCTTACATTGCGTTTCCTTGTAACACAGGCTTTGCGAGAGGGGAGGCCTCCCAGTACGTCCTTTGTTGTTCCCAGAGAATCAGCTCTGAGAAGCCTAAGCCTTCGCCAAAGCTATGAAAATAATTTAAAAACCCTACAGAACATTTGGACCTTTTATAATAAAAACTTGAAAAGTTCTCTGATGTTTGTGAAGGATTCCTTTTATTTATCATTGAAGGCTGGAATTACTTAAAGCAAATCTGCTTCATTTCTGTGTAATGGAAGGGCTCCCAGAGGCCGTACGAGTTCTGAGAAATCAAGTCCTGAAATTTCCTTGGGCTTCTGGGCTATTGAAGCTGGACTGAGTTATGTTTATTAAATCCATCTCTATATTTTTGGCAATTAGTTTCTCACACCTTGACTTTAGAAATCTGGGAATCATTGACCCATCAAACATGTAAAGTATATGAGGTTAATTTTACATGACCCAATGTGCCTAATTACTAGTGTGACTTTTTGAAACGTTTCCATTACTGATCCTCCTGGGATTCATACACAGAGAACGAATTTAAAATGTCATCTATCAACTGGACCCCTGCTTTCAAGGCCTCAGGCAAATGTTTTTGTAAACAATTGGCCCTTGAAGGTATCCTTCAAGCCAGTAAAGCTCATATTTCACTGGACCAAGAGAAGAAACAAATTCCAGAGCTGAGTATTCTCTGAGGATAAAACCGAGGCAAGGTTCACCACATTATATCATTAATCAGCTCGATTCAAATGATGTCATAAATTCAAGGTCAAAAAGAACCATTAAATCCTATCTCCAAAGATCCACTTTTACAACTCCCAGGATATCCTGTGAGATTTTCCTTTTAATTTTAAAATTAAGACAATGGTTATGAAAGACAAAATTTGAAGACCAACTCTTAAGAGTGTAGTGTCATAATCAACAAAGGCCAGAACTAAATCCCTCCGACATGCTGGGCAACCTCCGCAATCATAACTACAAGACACGGTAAGGAGTCACAAATGGTGACGACGAGATTGGTGACCTTTACACAGCTGATCTGAGTGATTTAAAGTCCCTTAGAAAGGTGATTGGTAGGCTTAGCTGAAAAGGGAACTTCTCAGAGCCTTCACTCAAGACATTGTAACAAAAACTACCTGAACTGCAAGTTAACAATATGATTCCTGAATACCACCCCAGATGGGATTCCAGACAAAATACAAGATACCGGTTAAATTTAAATTTCATACAAATAATGAATAATGGTATTCCTGAATTTTATTTTAGATAAACAACGAATACTTATATTTCTGTATTTTTATTTGCTAAACCTGAAAATGAACTTGCATTTTTAATTAGAATTCCTAGATCATTCTTATTATCAGAAAAGTGACAGAAACATAGCTGGAGGTGATTGCTGACTTTTTCCTTGCAGCTGGGGAATATCCAAAGTGCAGGCTTCCGGGGATTCCTACAGACAGGTGTGCCCAAAACTCCACACTCCGGAGATCCCAAGTCACTTTGAGGTAAGCGTGAAGAAGCATATCCCCCCATTTTGGCCAGACCTATCCTCCTTTCCTGAGGAATAAGATCGGGCAGGTAGCCTGGGCTTTAGACTCCAGGCAGGCAGAAGCGGGAAGGAGGCCGAGTCCCGGCTTTGGTGAGGGCAGGGGGCACGTGGTGCCACTCGCCTGTCATTCAAACTCCTCCTCTTCCCTGCCCTTTCCCACCTGGCCCCACCTGGAGAACGATCTGAATTATGTGGATTAATCGCAACCCCAGCTCATCACCAGTGTAGGAGGGCTTCCCTGCAAGAGCGAGTGCTCATGGGAGTGGTAAGTGGCAAAGGTTAAATGAGTTCATTTGAAAATTTTCAGTTTTTTTGCTATGGAACATTTCAAACATATACCAGCTTAGAATAATACCAGACACCCAAAGTGTCTTCAAAAAAAAAGTGTCAAAACAAGTAGCTTCAATAATGATCAAGTCATGGCAAATCTTCTTTGATTTGCAATCACAACAATCATCTCCGACTCAGATTATTCTAGATCAGATCTATATCATATAATTTCATACACGTACATATATATATATATATATATATATATACATATACATAAATATATTATCAGAAAAGTTGAGAAACATACATTTTATACTTCAGAATGTATTTCTGAAAGATATGGGATTTTAAAACATTGCTTCTAAAATATCAATAATCCTTAACATAAATTATATGATGTGTTCTCATGTCTCTGTATCTTTTTTTTTAACTGCTTCAAATGAAAGTGCTTGTAAAGTCCATCTAGTGCCGTTGGTTAATCTATCTCCTTACAGATCTCCCCTTTCTTCCTTGCACTTTATTTGTCACAGAAAACCAATCACCTTCCTTTAGAGTTCCCCACATTCTGGATTTGGCAGGTCACATCCTCGTAGTGTCGTTAACAGGTCTCTCTGATCTAACGATGCAGGGAGAAACACGAGAGACCCACGGTGGAGACGCGGGAGGCTTCTGAGTTCCCCTGTCCCGCGGACGCTCCAGCTGGGTCGCTATGCGCAGAGCAGTTCCCATGACAGAGACGCAGGAACTAGCCGAGGGACGCCTACACCCTGGGCAAAGAAGAACATACTCATTAAATGGTAGGAAAAGCTGAGGCACGCTCTGGCCGTAAATCTCATCTCTGGCACAGGGCCGTACAATCTGGAGGGAACCCTCCACTCCCAGCCCCTCCCTGGTGAGCAAAGGATTTGAACACCAACTTTTAAGACTCTCCTGATGGAAGGGCCCCCAAAATACCTGGTCCTGAAAGCCAGCAGGGCTTACATTTCTAAGACCTACACACTGCAGCAAACACAGAAGCAGTTCTTACTGGGTGTGAGGGGCCTTGCTGGGTCAGTGCACAGGAAGCAGGCCGAGCACTCATGTCCATCTTTCCTGAAAGAGATGTGTCTGCACACTTTAAAAGCTAGGCTGCAAGAATTCTCTTTCTAGCAGAGCTGTCCTTCAAAATTTAAGAAGGCAAATATGTGAGATGATGGGTGCATTAATTAACGAGGAACTGAGTTCATGTAAACCAGCCGGGTTTATACCCATAGAACAGGCAGAGGGAGAGGAGAGCAGAAGAGGGGAGAGGCGAGAGATGAGTTAACATACATCAAAAATACATTTTTACAAAGAGCTACATATTTGAGGCAGTGGAATGAAGTGACTAATTCTCTATAGACAGTTTGACTCTATTTCCTACTGTCAGCGTGAAGGTGAGGAAGGCATCATTCAAGAGTAGGAAGTCATTTGGAAATACACAAAATTCTAATTTCTCCAACTCAGAATAGGTCCTGAATTCATCACAGCAAAGCAAGCATTAAGAAGCATTATTTTCTTGAAGTGTATTTATTATTTATTAATTTGCTCCTATCCACAAACATCTATTGATCAGCTTCTATGAGCCACTGGTCAGTGCAAGGTGCCAGGTGTTGGCATGAAAGACACGGCCCACGCTCTTGCCTCCAGTGGGGGAAGTTCCAACCGAAAGGCAGCTGTGATGATGGGGACCGTCGCTGGGATCGGCGAAAGGGCAGGGCACTCGGAGAGTGAGAAGAAGTTTGCACCCAGTGCAACAAAATATACTGAGGCACATGGCACATTTTCAGTTTAGTAAAAGCTAAATAAACACGCAAAGAATGGGTTAGCGTTCTCTGATTTACTGCACCATAAATAAGGATGCATCTCTACTCTGGACAAAATATTCAATGTAAATTTTAGGAACCTTTTTAGTGAACTTGGTAGTAATGTAAAAATTATGTACAAACAGATGTGTAAAATGTGAGTTTAAGAAGCAGGGATTTCAGGAGAGAGCAATGGCGACCGTCCTGCTGTCTCCAAGGCACTGGAGGTTTCCCTCAACAGGAAGCTGAAAGTCTGTTCATCGGCTGCCCTTCCCAGTCTGCTCTGGTAGGAGATTGAGCATTTAGAAACTGTAGTCATGCACTGTAACTCTTAATGTTCTCTTTGTCAAGCCAGTCACACACTCTGGGAAGAACACAGCAATGCACAAGAAACAAATGATTTGGATATTTCCACAAAATGGAAATTCTGATATAAAGGTAAAGCTAGGTTTCAGCAATATTCCTAAATAGATGGAGGTGACCGAAACAAGGACAACTCAGATTCTTAATGCCTGACGTTAGGGCCAATTGGAATAAAGCACACAGCCATTTGAACCTGGGTGCTTTACCCCACTGCTGAGGAAGAGAGAAATGGTTAGAGGGTCACCCCTTCACAAGGGAGAAAATGCAGTCAAGTACGGAAGCTATGACAACACTCAATTTTAAATGTTGCATGCCTTTCCACTTCTTGTTCAAGTAGTGATAGTCAAATGCAGTAGTAATCACCCCCCAAAACCTTCTTGTAATCTGACTGCTGATGGGCAGAGACAACACTGGGTGACTACGGACCACACCTAAGTTTCCTCTTTCAGGACACAGAGGAAGGTGACTTTTCTGGACTTCCTTGGCTCAGTTCTGGCCAATAGGATGTGGCAGAAGTGATATACTTCCCTCGAGGCCTGACCATAAACCTTCACGTGCTTTCTCTTCTTCTGTAGCAAACTTAGGGACCACAGTTGAAGCTACCTGTCTCAACATGGAAGGAGACTGGTCCTTGGAGGGAAAGCACCGTGGGGAGCAGTTCTCCATAGACACATAGACTGCAGGTGAATGAGGAGTAAACCACAGTGATGCTAAGCCAGTAAGATACTGGGGCTTGTTTGTTACTAGAGTACAGCTAGTTTATTTTTTTTAATGCACTGAAGAATCCCAAACTACTTTATAGAAGTTGAATATCTTATCCAGATATGAATTTTTAATAATGACTGATCAATAACTAAATTCCTTCCTATTTCCCATTGAAGGTGAGTTGAATGGAAACTTCAAATAAAGAGTAAAATTAACACAAGCAGATTTCCTATTACCTTGTACAGTTCATCATGCAAAGCATACAATAAAAACTTGTCAAAAACTAAAAACATTACTTCATGAATAGCTTATAATATTTTTGCTTTTAAAAATAGAGAACAGAAAAAAAACAATAGAATATAATATAGAAAATTGGAAAAGTAAAAGCATTTCATAAAAATTGAAATACACATCTAATCATTTGGAAAAGATGCTCAAACACACTCAAAAAAGTAGGGAAACTTCACTGAGATACTATTTCTTGCCGTAAAGCAAAAAATTGAAAGTATAAAATTTCACAACATACTTTGTAGAAGAAACTGTGGGAAAACCCCACTCCCACCTTGTGGAAGAGAATGCTAATAATACCAACACCAAAATAGGAAATTTGGAGATGTCTAGGAAATATTTCTAGAGATCCATTTCAGAGATATGCATTTGGTTTGTATAAAGCCATTCAAAGCAGAGCTGTCTACACTGTCACAAACTGGACACAACCCAGGGGCCTATCCATAGGGGACGAGTGGAATTGTTAAATGCAGATGTCTTTGCAATAACTAGGTATTGCTCTCTTGGACACAGAGAAAAGGAATATGAACAAAAAAGAACAGTTTTACAATGTCTGGTGGCAGAAATGGTACAGGACCCCTCCAGTGAAAACTGAACTTTAACAGCTATGGAGGAGGGGCCTCTGGAAAACCAAAAAACACCGGGTCATGTTCTTAATCCCACAGCACTTTATTCTGCCGCCTTCCTCTGCCCCTTCTAAAATACAATTTTAGATGTGAGATTGTCTGGAACACTAAATTTCAGACTTCGGTATATTTCCAAATGGGAGTAGTAAAAAAAGTTGGGGAATCATGGTGTGTTTAAAAATTAAATCCAATTTTAGAGTAACTAGTCAAAAAAGCAAGATAATTTGGAGCATTTTATGATCCAGTCAAATTTTAGTATCTCCTGTTCCTAATTTTAAATTCAGGAAAATTATATGTGATAAGCCGACTCATATTCGCTTAATTATAGAAACATATTTTCTCATACAAGAATTGTACACATGATGAAATGTAACATGGATGGAAGTAGAGGAAGGAAAAGCCAATTCAATTCAAGTAAAAAGAAATTCCATGAAGAGGTGGGTACATGTTCTAGAAATTGTTTTTCATGCTTGGAAATGGGTATCTCTTATATGAATCATTTATTATTCTAAAAACATTTGGCATAGTTGAAAAAAATAAGTAAAATTTGTATGAGTCATACATATTTGCAAAGGAAAATTAAAAGGGTTGTTTATGAAAACAGATCAGTTAAATTTAATTTAAAACATCCTGAAAGACCCAGCATAGAATCAGTTATATTTTTTCCACTGTTCATATTTTATATGTATTCTAGTTAATATTGTTCTAATTTCTGATGAGAAAAATGAATAAATAAAGTATAGTGCCTATAGGAATATCTAAAATCAACTTCTATGTGTATATGCAAATTTAAACAATTTGTCAGGCTTTTTATTGCCAAAGTCTTAATGTAGATGATGGGTCAGTATTGACAGATACAGCCTAAGGATTGGCTTTGGAACAAGTTCCTGCAGGGGACAGAAATAGATGACCTTTCAAAACGTTAATGATTTTGTAACTTATTTTATTAAAAGCACACTTTGATTAACAGAAACAAAGGGGAGGAAGGAGTAAAATCCTTTTCTTCCATTTTAAGAAATTTGCCCACATCACTCCCTCCTTCCCTTGCCCCTCCCACACACAAAAGAATTTCTTAGTATGTCGAAAAATGCATTCCAAAGGAAAATCTCTGTAAGAGGAGAAATTATGTCTGTTTCTTGAACAGTCTTGAGAATTCTAGGACTGTCGAAATTTCCTTCTCGATTTCCTTTTTGATCTCTGGGTCAGTTTTCAATATGGGGAATCAGGAAATTCTTGGTTTTTGCTTACAGGTTGAGCTCTTTTCTCCAGAGATCAATTAAGAAATGAGTTTATTTCAGGAGATGGTATTTTTAGAGTACTTTCTTTCTCTAATATAATCATAATCTTCAATAATTAGATGGAACGCAACACAGAAATAGAATAGTTTTCTTTTGGTATTTCTTCCCTGTGGGTGAAAATACCCACTCACGGGAAAAGCACGGCTTGAATTTGCAGTCAGGTCGGGGTGAGAGGGCGACGCGCCTACACAGCCTGGGGCTTCGGGCACGGGCGGGGGGCGCCCGTCTTACCTGAACCGTTTCTCCAGTCACAACACTGATCTCTCTGTGTTTGCCCCCCTTGGCCTGTCACCATACTCCTGGTGTCCTTGGTCCCGTTGGATGGTGGCCCCTCCGTCCCGATTTGCGGCCATCCGTGGCTCGCGTCACCCTCCAGGGCCCCGCAGCTGCCCGCGAGGGTTCTCAGCCAAGCCCGCGTCCCCGTGGGGACATGAGCCTGAACGAAATCTAGTCGTGTTTTCTGTTACGTTCATTTCCTGCTTGCAGCCATGAACTCAATTTATGCAACAGGGTAACTAAATTCTTCATATACTTTTCAGCATTTTCTTAATTTTTCCTTTCTTCTCCCATAGGATAAAGAATTCTGTATTTTTTTCCTGAGTCAGTTTTAATCCCACGAGACGTGAGAATAGATGAAACTTGGCTGTGTGTTTATATTCCTGCTAAACTGGAACCAAGACTATTCAGCTGTGAAGGCGTCTGGGCTGGCCAAAGTGACCCCCAGACTATGGCAGGGGTGGTGACCCCAGGGCCTGAGGGCCGGGGTGAGCTGAGGGGGGGCACGGCCACGTGTGGGGACCCCTCAAGGCCCCCCAGGGACTGTGCTGCAGACTTCCAAGCCCTCCCCACTCTCCCACGTGTGCCCCTCTCCTGCCACTTGCCCTGTACCCCATCCTGCAGGCCAGTAAAACGTGCTCATCGTTCAGCTTTCCAGGTTTCATCCCGTTTCGTCACTGCATCTAGGTCGTCATCTTGCACTTCCCCCTTCCCCGGAGCCCTACCTCCTACCTGCCTCTCGCCTCTTCACTCCCAGGGTCTTAGGGCAGGTGCCGAAGAGCTCACGTCGGGATGGGAATCCGCGGGAAGTTTCCCTGGGGACGCCTGTCTGGAATGACATGCCCGCAGAAAAGAAAGAAGCAGCACTGAACAGAGGGAGATGTGGGACTTGGACACAGGTGCGAGAGAGCTTCCAGAAAGTACCACAGGGGCTCTGGAGCTGGCATGACCCTCAGTGTGCTCCTCCTGAGGCAAGAGGGTGGGTCTTGGTCTTCTAGCCCACCCCGGCATCAACCAGTCCTGGATGAGGGTGGGTGGAGGGTGGTCATAACCCCTGTCTGTGGGGCAAGCAGCCTGCTTCTGCCAAGGGCCGTCCTGAGGCAGGCCTCAGCCTCCCATTCGCTAATCTCTGGACCCAAATCAGTAAGTCTAGCCCACCCTTGAGGCTAAGTCCCACCTCCTGGAGGGATGAGTATCTGCTTATATTATTTAGAATTCATCCACAAAGAAGACTGGTCCCCTCTCTCCCACTTGTTTACATACTCAGTCATTTATTTATGTCAGTGTGGATTCATGCATATTTGCCGTGTGCTTGGAATGTGATTTGGAACCACAGTGTTGCTCTTAATTTCTTCCAGCTTGGCCACCAGCAGCAATTTCCACTTGGTTTCTGCGCCTCTTTCTCATGACCCCATCATTCCAGTTTTTGAATGCTTCCTTCCTTACAGGCACTAGGAGATGAAGCTCCAGGCTTGTCATACAGGCCCCCATCCAGCTTTAGAGGCAGCCATTTCTCTAAGGAGCTCTGCTTCTTTTTATTGGGATGGGTATTTAGAAATCAAGATTGTAGTGCCTAGTGTGCTTATTGCTACTGTGGTATCACCACCTAAGCTTTTCAGTGGGCAGAGCAAGGAAATATATATATGTACATAAATGTACCCACATGTCCACCATGTCTATATTATTTTTGTATCTCTCTGTCTGTACATATTAAGTTAAACAGCATTCATATTAAAGCACCCACTCCAATTCGGTTCCACAGGGTTCAGCCTGCTCTCCCCTCCCCCTTGCTCACCTGTTACTTTCCTCTCCAACAGTAAGACCCCTGGCTGCCTCTATCCACTTTGGTTCAACCACATGTGCTTGTAAAGCAGGTTCAGAATTGCTAACACAAACTCCAGTGAGAGACAAACTTGGCATTTACAGCATAGTGTTTATATTCATTTCCTTTTGTTTTTATCCTTAGTTTCCAGCCAAAACACCTTTATCCAAAGTTACTTATCAGCTCCTTTTCTCCACATCCCTTCAGGGAGGCAATACCATACATTCATGATGCCGTTAGATTCACTTGTCATGGCCTGCATGCACTCCATCCCAGAATCCCCAATAGACTGATTGATTTTTTTTTTATTGTGTACAGTAAAATCCATTCTTGATGATGTACAGCTCTAGGAGACCAGACCAACGGGTGTGGGCGTGTCCCACCACCCGCCGCCACACAGAACAGGTCCACCTTAGGCTCTCCGGAAGCAGCTGCTGGGGCACAGAGGGACGGACTCATGCATGGCGGATGCACCCATGGAGACACCTGGGTTTGTCTGGGTCCTCTGAGAAGTGACCACTGAGATATAATTAAACATGCAGAGATTTTTACTAGGGGAAAAGACCCTATAAAAGGAAATAGGAAGGGAGCTCAAAACGGTTGGGAAAAATGTAAGCCCAAGAAGCAAACTGACCCCAAGTGAAGGAGAAGCCACAGACGGTTGAGTGAGACATCGCAGATTTCTACACAGAGTGAGCAAGGTTGGGCAAAGCCAGCAGGAGTCCTTGCACCCAGGCCGCTCTACAAAGGAGCGTCGGGTCTCAGGGCTAGACCTGCTTTAGTGCCCGCAGCTGTCAATCACGGGGAGGGAGCGCAGGCTCGATTCCTTCTCTTCTTACGGGGCTGAGCTGAGCTTTCTGTCTGGGAAGGAAACGTGCATTGATGAGAGGGAATCTCACAAAGAAGAAAATGCCGTCAGAGAAAAGCACATTATATTTACATGTGTATCTGTATTACATACATACATACATACATAGGCTAACTTTACCTATTCACTTGAAGTTTGGTTAAAAATAATAAACTTAAAAGGTAGCAGGGAGAATTTTATAAATAACGATATAAACTTGTATTCAATTTTAAAGGAAGACTTTGAATCTCTTTGAAATCTTGCATCAACCTTTTGCTGAAGAAATAAGGTATCAGTTCTTAGAGTGTTTCTGTCTGCTAGTTCAAAAATGCTAGCCAGTGATCTATGTCAATGTAAGTTAACCTGTGGGAATTCTATTAGTATTTCATGAAGAAATAAAATAGTGCCTGTTTTAACAGGGATTTTATACTCATATCATTTGAATACACAAAAATGGTAAAAATAAAGAGGAAACTTTTTTCTAGAACAGTGGTATGTACGACACGGTTCCATGTCCTCTGGTCCCTTCATTCCAAATGTATGGTAGCCATAATTGTTGCCATCCCAGAAAACACAGGCAGCTTTGAGGCAGATGGAGAAAATAGTCGCTGATATTTTCAAACCACTGGAAAATAACTTAAATCCATTTGCCTCAGTGCAAAGGAAGCTAATAGCAAAAGTTTGGAAACCTATGAGAAAAAGAAAATAATTAAATAATAACTATTGCAGCTGCATGGTTGGTGTTTCTCCTCAGAAGAAAAGCAGGGTTATTGGGATACAAAACGTTAAAATAGAAATTGGGCTGCAAATAAAAATGTCGGAAGAATGGCCGCAAAACGAGGAGGACAAAAGAGAAGCAGCAGGGACCAGTTTTTTTCTGAACATTATTTTAAATGTAAATTGGCATCCTGGGGGAATTGAGAATTTGCTAGAGATGAATAAAGATGAGCACGTTGCTGTGAGATGCACTACCCGCAGGGAAAATAAGGATGAGGCATATAGGAACACAAATACGTAAGTTTCGTAAGTTTTCTGATTTTTGTCACTGAAGAGCGGAGGTTTTATACATCCACACACACGGCCCATTAGCTGCTTCCTTTTCATTGTCCCACTTCCACCTGGACACAACACATTTTTTGGCTTTGGACTCTCATTCCTTCACCCCCACATTTCTGGAAGGAATGGGCTACATCAGTTCAAAACTTACTGACTATAAATCGTTCACCTTTAAAAATAAAACAGTGGCCTAACTCCTAGTTCCTCATCACAAATCCAAACCTCCATTATTTCTGGCCGCCACAAACATCAGTTTTAATTGCTGTGCCAGGAGCAGGAGTTTCCAGTGATCTGGGTGAACCTAGCTAAATTTTGCTGTTCCTCTTAGTTCTTTTAATTTTTTTAAAAAATGTGTCAGAAGACTGGACAGGACTAAAGATCTATATATTAATGAGACTTCCATATTTGCATCATTTTATCTGCAACAAAAATTGATAACAGAATATATAATAGACCTTTACTGTACATAAAAATATTAAAAATATAAGCAAAGTATATTATATTATACTATAAATATTAATTAGGTAAAACTAGACTTTATGAATAGAATCTCTAAACTTCTGGAGTTTATGTGAATTTTGAGAGAAAGAACATACAAATTTTAGATATAACTATGAGAACTATAAAATAAGCATACTGAGAACACATACTAATTTCCTTTAAAGCTTCTTTAAATTTCAAGCTGTCAACCACAATGATTTTCTAACTTAAATACTTTAATAGCTAGAAATAGCAGTATTAATTCAATGTGGCTGAGGTAACTCTGTAAACATTTAAAAATGAATATTCTCTAGCTAATCCAGTGAGCATTTTACATTCAGGAATAATATGAGAGATTTCAAAGGATGGTGAGATTTGCATTTTCCACAGATGCTTTCTCCTCAATGAGAAATTTAATTTTTAGAGTTGTAGGATTGTTTCATTGGCACTGGCAGATTTTTGTAGATAAATACATACTATTCTAGGATTGCTGTTTAGTCGAAGACTCACCAAGTAGAGGAATAAAAATGTAATCTGAATCATCAATTCATGGGTTGTGAGGGTGGTGGACTATGGCATCAGTCGCTGCATGGATGAGGGATCTTGGTTTGGCTGATAAACTTACTAGGTAACTTCCCTTCCTCTCTCACCTCTACACGTGTGTCCTTCCAAAATGTGAGCAGTTAATGAGTGTGATGCTGTCAGTAATAAAGGAGTCAACCTTGGGTCAGGAGACTTAAAGTAACTGGTGCTACAAGATATTAGCCCTCTGACTGTTATTTTTTATAAGCATCATTTGATAATATTAACAGATATTACATATTTTAAAAGGTATGGAGTTGATTATATGGAAGCTTTATTCTTAATTTATTGCAAGTCCATATAAAATAAGTTCTTAAAATGAGAACATTATCTTTTTCTTCTTTCTTTCAACTGGTGATAAACATTAGAAAAGATAGCATGAATTTTTTTAACTATATGAATAAACTCCAGTGGTCAGTTTTTCTAAAGTTTCACAATTATGGAACTACAGTTAATAAGGATCTTGGTTTTTGATTGAAAACTTTTTTAAAGA
Source organism: Manis pentadactyla (assembly GCF_030020395.1). Classification (NCBI taxonomy): domain Eukaryota; kingdom Metazoa; phylum Chordata; class Mammalia; order Pholidota; family Manidae; genus Manis; species Manis pentadactyla. The sequence goes on from NC_080034.1 coordinate 6,554,545, forward strand.
CAATTTTTTTAAGAGTAGTTATAGGTTCACAGCAAAATGAGGGAGACATAGACATAACCAAGTACTCTGCCCACACGCATGCAGCCTTTACCCATTCTGACATCCCCCCACCAGGCTGGTCAGTTTGTACAAGTGCGGAACCTACACTGGCACATCATTATCCCCAGGTCCATAGTTCACACTGGGGCTCACTGCTGGTGTTACACATTCTATGGGTTTAGACAAATACATAATGGCCTGTATACACCATTCTAGTACCTCACCGAGCCGTTTCACCTCCCAAAACCTGCTCTGTGCTCCACCTGTTCACCCCAGTGTCCTCTCCAGTCCATGGTCACCACTGATCATTTTACTGCTCCCCATAGTTCACCTTTTCTAGAATGTCACACAGTTGGAATCATACAGTGTGTAGTCTTTTCAGATTGGCTTCTTCTGCTTAGTAAAATGCATGTAAGTTTCCTCCATGTCTTTCATGGTTTGGTAGCTCATTTCTTTAGAGAGATGAATAATACTCCGTTGTCTGGGAGTACTACGGTTTATGTGTATGATCACCTACTTAAGTACATCCTGGTTGCTTCCAAGTCTCGACAACTATGAATAAAGCTGCTATGAACACTCCTGCGCCTCACCCCATGAGACCTCCTCCTTGCCTCACAGCCCTCAGAGCCGGTAACATTTCCTCGTTGGGCCTGACAGGCCGAACCTCATTCCCTCGCTGCCAGACTCCATGCCCTTCTCTTCCCTCCCTCCACCTCTGACTGTTCCTCCGTGTCCTCTGAATTCCTTGGCCCCTCTTGCTATCTGTCTTTGTGATTGCTTTCTATAGCAGTTACTCGTTGGCTTAGAAAGTTGTCTCCTGGTACATTCTTGGAGTAGATGTGTAAGAATTGCTGCATTACAGGGTATGTATATCTTCAAAATGGTGAATTGTTCTCTGAAGGGTTTGTAGTTCACCAGCAGTTTATGAAAAATTCCTGCTCCTCTACAGCCTTTTCAAAATGTTACTGTCAGTGCACAATTATGTATCATGTTTTCCCTTTACATTTCCCTAATTACTAATGAGGCTGGACATGTATTCATATGCTTGCAGTCCCTCTGTATTTCCTCTTCAGTAAAATGAATTTTCATCACTTTTATGCACTTTTCCACTTTGGTTGTTTTTCTTTTTCTTATTGATTTGTAAAATTTTTAATATAGTTTGGGCATTAATATTCTGTTGGTTATACAGTGGAAAAGCATCTTCTTCCAGTTGGCAGTTTAACTTTTTATGGCGTCTTTGACACAGTTCTTAAAATTTTTAATAAACAAAATTTAAGAGTTATATTTAAAAAATATGAGGTATGGACCTTCTTTGAAACCTCCATTATTAGATAAAACATTTAGAATTGTTCTATTATATTGGCAAATGAACCTCATTGTTATTGGAGTCTCACTTATCTGTAGTAATGCTTCCTGGCTAAAAAAATCTTTGATAATTATTATTTAGGGCAGTTTATTTTGAGTTAGTGTTTTTACTAGTTACCTTTTTATTTTCCATTTTTTTCAATGTTTGTTTTGGTCTCTTCTAAAAAAGTATCTCATTGGGTGTTTTTTCAATACAGTCTGATTAACTTCTACATGATGAATTTTATCCATTCAGATTTAATGACCATTAATATATTAGAACTTATTGTCATTATACTATCTTTACTTTTTTTTTGCGCATCCTTCCTGAGTTACTTCTTACCTTCTCTGGATTCCCTTCCTTCCCATTAAGATTTTTCTTTCTTATGCTAATATTTAACTTTTGTTGATTCAGAATTTATAAATTCTATCTCAATTATTTTTTAGGTTAGTGGTTACTTTGAAATTTTAACTTACTTGCTCAAGCCTAAACTTAATCTTTTTGCTCTTCACCTGAGTAATACAAAGCTCTGTATCTCTAACTCCTGAAACTACCCAGCCCTTCTGCACCAGCTGGTATGCTAATTGTTGGCAGTATTTTAATTCCATTTTTTAACCCCCTACTTAGACACTGTCATTATTGTTTTATATAGCCAGTGCTTATTTAGAATTATCTATATGTTTGTCTTTTTCTTTCCTCATTTATTTCTTCTTGCATTTCCAACCTTCCCCTGGAATTATTTTTCTTCTTGCAGGACATATTTAAAAATTTTTTTTGATGGAGATTGTTTGGGGGTAAACTCTCCTTTTAGATTATCTAAAGGTGTCTTTTTTTCATTCTCATTTGCTAGGCATACAATAATGTGCCAACGTATTTTTTTCTAAACCGTTTAAATTTGTCACTTCATTCTCTTCTGGCCTCCATTTTTATATTTTGAGAGGCTGGTTGTCTAACTCTGTAATTCGCCTTTCCTCTCCTGATGCCTTTAACGCCTATTTGCATTTGTTCTGCAATTCCACAATAAAACGGCTAGGTGTGGATTTTATTTATATTGTTTAAGATGTACTTTTAAATCTGAAAAATGTGTCTTTTATCACTTTTGGAAAATTCTCATATCTCCTTTAGGAATTTTGGTTAAATGTATGTTAGAGCTTCTCACTTTGTTTCTTTCTTTCAAACTTTTATGTTCTCCTTGATGCATTCTGTGTAATTCTTTTCAGAGTTGTCTTCCAATGTATTCAATACCTTAAGCAGTTTCCAATCCGCAGTTTACCACTTCCACTGAGTTCTTTTACATTTTTATTATATTTCACATTTACACAAGTTCCTTGTGTTTTGTTTTTTTTACATTTGTCTAACCATTTGATAGTCTTTTATTCCTTAGCTGTGTTTTTTTTCAATTCCCTCCTTTATGTCTGTAAACATATCAGGCATGCTATTTTTACATTTAAAGAACAACTCCAATTTCTTAAGTCCTTGAAAATCTTAGTCTTCTCTTTACTGTCTCTGCTTACTCTTAATCTGGGTAACTTTGTCTCAGTGTGTGTATGTTTGTGTTTGATCTCATGTTTATTGGAAATGTAACTGTAAGAAATCAATGGGATCTGAGTTGAAGACGCTTTCTATGACCACTTTTTATCTGTTAGGTACCTTGCTATGCTGACTAGAGGACCCTAAACTAATTTATCAGTTAAAGGTTTGTGGAGGTTTATTGTACCTTGGAGTCACTGTACATTTTAACCCCGGTCCTCCATGAAAGCTGGCTTCTGGCTCAAGCTTTTTACTTAATATCCACTGCATGCCCACCCCAGCTGGGAGCCCAGCTTTGCCAGACGAGCTCCCTTGGACCCCTTGGGGACAGTCTCCCCCTAGTTTTCTCCTTTTCCTGAGGTAGTAGCCCTGTGGGGACTCTACTGCATGTAGAGGATCTCTTACTGGACGCCCGGCCTCTAAGTTCCCCTGGCTGCTTGGCTGCGTGCTCCACGAAGACTCACGGCCGTCCGGGCATCAGCAACGTCCGTGACGTCCAGGCACGCTCTGGCTTTGGACACTTCTTCAACCGCGGTGCCCTGGCACTCCCATTCATTTTTGTCTTCTGAAGACCTCGAGTACTTTCTTATGAGCTTGGCTGTCTGTTTGAAAAGAATATGTCAATATTTTGAAGATTTTTATGGGGAAAAATTTCAGGATTTATAGTCTATTGTAGTATTAGAAATACAAGTATGGTTGTTGTAAATCATTTTAGTGTTATAAATTATCATTTTCCTATGAAGATATTACTTTAAATTTGTACTTGTATTACTATTATATTACTATTACTATTATAATAATAGTAATAAGAATGAAAATGACTGTGGAAATCAAAGAATAGCTGCTGTGAAATTATTTTTGAATTCTCTAATTTTCTTTTTTCTTAGTAATCCCTGTTCCCCACCAAGAAAATCCATGGTCACTGCTTCCTTTTCAAGCCACTGCATGGCACAGCCGCCCAGTGATCGGCACCGCCCTGTCACCCTCTATCCTTGTCTGCTTCGCTGGCTTTTGATCACAGGTACACCCACAAAAAATTGTCATGCTATCACATTGTGTTTTGCAAATGGATACATAGAGATCCTGAGGAAAATGTTCAATGTGTATTGCTTTTAAGAAAGTAGAAATGTGTCCATGTATGTCTTTGCTTTTGAGATTATTACATGCCAAAGTGCTTTCACTTGACTATAGGCCATGGGATATTGAGTGTATGCCATCACCTCTTTATCATATAAAAATTCTTCCTAATTGAAGTAAACAAATTTCAGAGGTTGAGAACTTAAATTATTTAACATAATTTATATCTTGTAATAAGTACCTCATGGTTTTAGAAAATTGGCATTGAATATCACATAATAGCTTTTTAAAGCATTGACATAACCATAGAAATATGCTTCTATGTGTTTATATGGTAACAGAACAATAAACACTTAAAAACGTTTTCTGGAGAGCAATCTGGGTGTGTTTGTGTGTGTGCACGTGCGTGCAGGGCCGTGAGCATGTACGTGACTCTCCACATTTTAATCAGTTCTCCACATTGTATTCTGGCCTTTTAGCATGTCATGACTCCATGTTTTGCAATTTATTACAAAGTGATGAGTTTTCTGATAAAAATTCCCCTTGAGAGAAGATGCTCAATCCAGGTGCCCCACAATCAAATACACACTGTTGGCCTAGATTATTACCTACCTGACCTTTAGTTGGTAATTTTCTAGCGTAAACATTACCTGGAATGGATACTTAAGTATGACTTGGGTAATGATACTTATTATCATGATTTCCTTTCTGTTTTGATTTTCTTTTTCTTCAAAATACACAAAATTGAGGGAAATTGGCAAGATGTAGCCCTGACGAGGCAGCATCGCCATCCTCACTTTGCACAGAGAAGTTGACGTGGGACGGAAGCGGCCCTGGGGAGAAGCACCCTCCTCCCTCGGCTGTACTGCCTCGAGAAGTCTCACCAAGCGGTGTGAGCCCGAGTCACTTCTCTGCTTCCCCGTCCCCCCTCTTGCTAACTCTCTTCCCTCCTTTGCTCAGACCCTTTGTTTCTCTCCTCCTGTTGGCACATTTCGGACTGGCCCCAATAAAGGCCCCCCAGCTCCATCCTTTTCCAGGGGTGCAGCCCGGGTTGGCTTCCTACTCCCCCTTCAGCCTTGTCCTCTGGTCTGCGAGTGAGGGTGACAGGAAGCAGGGAGAGGATTAGAGCAGACCATGCACAGGCAGCGCCTCTGCAGCGCCTGGGACACAGGCAGTGTTTAGAATAAGCATGAGAAATAAGAAAGGTAGAAACACTACTAATACATAAAAGCATAAAAATAAATAATAAAGTGATATTTTAGTTAATCACAAAGCTTTGGACTAGACATGTTCAAAGTCAGATCATGAGAAAACAGCCCAGGCTTGACTACAACTGAATGATTAAACATAGATGCAATAGTTATTTCTAATTATTTTTCTTTCTGTGTTTCACTCTGCTTCTAGCACCTGGTAAATAATAAATCAGTTTGACCCCAAAATCTATAGAAGGAAAAATGTTTTCAAGCCTGTGCTTGAATTTGGGTTTCTACTCAACAAAGAGTTGGACCTTGTAACCAGCTACAAAGTCTGAAATGGAAGTGGGATGAATCATTGGATTTTTTCACTTACATTTATGTGTAAAATTTGTTATCACTTCTATAATGGAATAGAATAGACAAATCCCACTCTGGCATCTAAGAAAAGTAGGTAAAGGGCTGCTCCTCACTAGGTATGGAGACAGAAGATAAATTAATTGAATAATTTTTGCAACATCAAACCATTATTTAACATTTTACCAAACACTTATGGCTTAGTGGAGTATTTTCTTTCCTAGGATCCTTACCAAACTTATTTTCTTCCAACCCCTCATTCTCAATTTGTCAGTGGCTAAGACTCAGTTGAAACCTTTGTAGAAAATACAGATTGCTGGGCTCCGCCTCTAACAAGTCTGACTCAGGGGTCTTCGGGAGCAGCCCACTGCGTAACAATGAGCCATGGAGCTCAGGGGTCTGCACACCAGGGCCTGTGACCCATGGGCAAAACCCAGCCACTGGCAGGACCCATCCAGTGGCCTCTCTGTAAATCTGCCTGAGTGGGTTTTTACATTTCTTAAGCAAGGAGGAAAGAAAGGAAGAAATGGGGGGAAGGAGGGAGGGAAGGAGGGAGGGAGAAAACCAAAGAAAATGCCCCACAAAGCTGGAAATACTTATTATCTGCTCTTGCCAAAAGCTGGCCAGCCCTGCCCTGGGTGAACCTGCCTCACTCACGCTAAAGTGTTTAATGACACCTTCCTCTGCATCGGGCCGCTTCTCGGTCCTGGTGATGGGGACACAGAGACCAAGGAGGTGAAATCCAGGGCCTAGTCTCATGAGGGCTGCATCTATGCAGGACAGATAACAGTTAGCTTGCACACAACCATTTGTGAACTCACAAGTACACCTAGGAGCTAGTTCTGAACAGTGACATGTTACAAAGAAAATACAAGGAAATGTCTTCCGGGGTGGCGTCTGAACCAAGCCCTGAATGCCCAGCGTGGCCTCCGTGTGGAATCGGGGGAGGGCCCAGCAGGCGGAGGGAGAGCAAAGGTGAACAGCCAGAGGCAGGAATGGGCGTGGGGTGCTGAGAGAGGCCAGGGAGGGAGGCCGGGGAAGAGAGGAGGGTCTTGAGGAGCGTGGTCGGGGGGCACATCTTGCAAGGCTAGGCTGGTTACCAGGAGTTCTGCGTGTTAGGCTAAGTGTGTTGGTCTCATAGCCCAGAACCTCCATTTTAAGAGATACGCCTTAGAAATGAATGCACAGCATAAGATACACTAATTCAAAATAAAATAGTTCAGTTAAAACATAGAAAGGGAAATACCTAAAAAAACAATAGTAATGTTTGTCGTGCAGATCAGCTTTGGTATTTTTCTTCACTGAGTGTTCATGTGTAATTCTAGGGGATACACAACTCAGAATTAATTATAGTGTACTAAAATAAATATATTTAACTCAAATTCAGCATTTAAAGAAGATAAAAGCTTTAAAAGTATTTTATTTCTTAGAAAACTATATGTGCACCAGGCTGAGTTCATTAAAGAAAAAGATTATGTCTTATTTAAAGTTAAGATACAGACATTTATTCTTTAAGTAACTATCTTTAGTCCTGGTAATGGATCATTTATTTATATAAACACATTTATTCATATACAACATAAAAGGCTCTTTAAAAAGAGTAATAATTTTTCATTAAAAAAATTTAACATTCTTCATGGCAACTATGATATATTATAATGACTTAACCATAAACACCAGTGTGAGAACTCAATGAATAATTCATGCTCTTTGACCCTAACTTCATGCATTAATTTCCTTAGACATCGGCTTAAGCTTTCAATGGAAAATCCATTTAAAAATAAACTGAATAGCAATGAACACGAATAGTAACAAAAGCTCTAAAAGGCCATATGGTAAAACACAGCACTCACTATTTTTAAAAATGTATTTTGCCAAGGGAAAATACAAATAATGTAAAACAATTATTCACATGCTCCCAGCATATTTCTAAACAGAAGCATTCAAAACACATTTTAAAAAATCACATCACATTCAACTAGCATTGAACGTTATGTATTCAAGGAACAGTTTCTGGGTCTAAGACTCTGGAAGCAGAAGTTTAGAAAATGCAACCATTTCTCATTTGCCTGGCAAATTGTTAAGAATGCTCATGGCCTGTTGATATGTTCGTCCTCCTGTAAGACCATAAAAAGTTTATGAGGATTGTATTCACTATTGTAGTGCCTTCTATTTGTAAGCACTCAATAGATGTTTGCTAAAAGAATGAATTAATCTTCTCTACGTGCAAAACGTCAAATAAAGCATGAATAATGATAAATTATGTATAAAGGAAAGACTTATCATCAGATACACGTGATAAATAGCACAGAGCTGATATTAGTGACTTTCCCCAGCTGTGTCTCTCTGGGTACCAGAGAGAGAAGCTGAACTTTATTTTCCCAGGAATGGGGGTGAGTAGGGTTTTTTTTTGTTTTCTTTTTTGTTTGTTTCTGGTTTTGTGTTAATTGCTCAGCCAGTCATATTAACGGTGCATTAACCATTAATGGTTAATATTAGAGGTTAAGGTCAGAATGAAGGGTAATAGAAATTTCTTTGCATATACCATAAGGAATTCAATACTATTTGGTATTTAAAAAAAAACAATTTTTGTAAGTTTAGGGGCTTAAAGCAGAAAGCGTCTGTTACATAGGACATCACTATGGAATCATCATATTACCATGTATGCTAGATTGATGAAGTGTCATTACAAGTGTAAAATCTCAGGAGAGTATAAAAATTGTAAATCCAGGAGGTGTGCGGGGAATGGGTTGGGCAGGAGGGCCTACAAGGAGGTGGCGGAGAAGCTGCCCCCTAGTGGCGTCTATCAGCATTGCTTGTTTCTCTCACTGAAATGCTGCGAGGAGTGCGGGCAGGAGGCCTGTGAACCGGGCCCCCGCGCCTTCCTCCTAAAGGCAGGATTGGCCACCCATAGGATTATCACTGACTTTGGAGAGGGAAGGACCCTTCAAAACAGAATCCAGAAAGCTGCCTTTTCTTAAATAAAATCCAAAACAAAGATGGGGAAGCTGTATCATATACAAGGTAGTGGGATGCAGGCTAACGTAGGGGCTGAAGGAACTGAGAGGGGAGGTAGCACGTTTGCCCCGTTCTTCCTGCCACTTTCCTCCGAGGTCAGTTTGAGCAGATGCTCCAAGAGCGAGGCTACCCACCCCCACAGCGACCTTCGTCGTCTCCGGTGTCTTCCACGGTGCAGTCTACCCTGGCCCCCTTCCTCGGGGACCCACCTCCGCGCTTTGCGGATTTGAGGGTGTAGCGGCCTCGGAGGCAGGTTGCTGGTGGCTCTGAGTTCTGGGATGAGCGCTGTCCTGAGCAAACAGAAGGATGAACTTGAAATGACACCTTCAGACCTGGGCTGCCCGGTTTAAGGCTGTCGCTGACCTCCCTTGATTCTTTCTCTTCCCTTGTTCCTTTAGAAATATTTTTTTAGAATAATGATGTTTTTATTTTTATAAATATGATGCATGTTTATTACAAAAATTTCAAGCAATGCTGAAAGGAGAAAAGGAGAAAATTAAACATCACACCATCTGGAAAGAGACATTATTAACATTAGATGACGTAATTCCAGACATCTCTGTGCATATATACACATCTACAGACATTTATAAAAGGGTATCATACCATGCATGATACTTGTAAGATATGGGCCATTATGTTTAAGTTCATATTTAATTGGAGGGTGATAAAGTAATTGTAGAACTTCAGATAAATATTAATGCACAAGAGACACATATTTTTGACTCCATGTTTTATTTTTAGAGAATAACAATCAGTTTTCACCAATCAACATGAGGAAACTGGTGCATTTCCACTTTGACCCACCCCATGTCCTAAACCTGAATTTTGTTAGTTAGATATATTTCAAGTAGATAAAGGGCATAATAACATTTATATCCTGTTGTGTATTGATGGTCTTGCATTGTATTTAGTCTTCCTGTGTCTTTTCCATGGCAGACCTCAACTTAAATGATTTCCATTGACTGCATTTCAGCATCATTTGCTGAAGACGCTCTGAGCTTTCCACTCCCTGGGTCCTTACAGGCTCAAGGACGCCTTCCCAACAGGACAACAGTCCAAGGACAGGCCGCGCTGTGTCTCTGGGGGGCTTGCAGATGACACTCTGTGGGCTTGTGACAGTGAGTGCCTCTCACTGAAGCTTCCCCAAGCATGACTTCATTGACTCAATTTAATTGGAAGGTGCTTTTTTTCCCAAGAAGGGCTCAGAAGCGCTTTGGTCCCTGAGTTCTATCATATTTGGAGGAGTCTGCCCCTTGCCTTTGTACGTGAGGGACAGCATGAGAGCAGGCGTGTTCTCTCGGGTCTTCTGCAGCCTGAAAGGTGTTCTCACAGGCTGCTGGGATGAGCCTGGGGCTAGCCCGGGCGGCCCCCATCCTTCCTTATGAGCAGCTGCTTTTCAACTCGGGTGCCTGTGTCTGAAGGACTGCCATCTTGGAAGGGATTAACTCGCATGCATGGTGTTGGTGCTGCCTAAGGACTTGCCCGAGGTCAACTGCTCCACATCTGTTCTTCTCAGGGGAGGACAAGCTCTTTCACTCTGCAGATGCAATTCCTCCTTTATTCCGGATCCTCTCTTCACATGCTACCTACCGTTCCCTCCGCATTCACTGTGATGGTCTTTCCTCTATTAAAGCACTTCCATTTCAGCTCAGTCATATCCCTTGTTATTTCTCGTTTATTCAGAAGTTTATCATCACTTTTGCACAGTGTCCTGCAAGGTCTTTGGAGTTTTTCCACTGCAGCCCAGCTCACCCTATTCTGTGGTTTTACAATGTTTTCATTTATTATTATAGCCATGTTACGGGTTGGGTGTGTTCTCAGTTCTGTCCCCACCACAACTAAGAATTGAAAGGCAGAGACACAGCAGCAAAGCAGAGGGAAAGTTTTATTTGAATCCACTCCAAGGGTGGAGCAGGCCCGAGTCAAGGCAGACAGAGGCCCTGGTCTGTTAGCAGGAGGCCTGCGGACTGCATTCTGGTTGGAGGCACCTCTTGGACTGATGAGGTGGGGTTATTTGATTCACAGGCCTTGCTGTGTAGCCATCACGCTCGGTGAGCCTGTCCTGTCCCCACGCCCGGGAGTGAGCCGGGCCGCTCTTAGTCCGGCTCGATTGTGATCGGGCCGGGGAGGAAGTCCTCTCCCTGCAAAGCCTTTGTCTCCACAGGGGACCCCGACCTGGGCCGTGTCTGGGCAGCTGCTTTTCTGGCTGCTTATGTCTATCTTTCTACCTAACAGTCATATGATTATTATGCCTCCTTTTAGTAAAACTACATGGAGAATTTTGTTCTGTATTCGGACTGTGTCCCTAGGCTAGGTTATGGGGTGGCTCCTATATTGCTGCCAATGCCCCCCACCTTCTTAATCTCCTCAAACATAAAAGGTTTCCTGGCCAAACCCAAAAATGTCAGTAGCTGTTATTGTTTTTACTATTTTGTCTCCTTCAGTGTATGATATCTCTCATTGATAGCATATAAACAGAGCAATACATAAGCATTTATAATCAACAGAGAGTCTGCTATGTAGTAATTTCTTCATGAATTTCTTCAGACTTTTTAAACATCTTAATGATTGTAGGGATCTTACTTATGTGTGAGTTTAAGTGAGAACAGGTATTGGCCACATGAAATATTATGAATACTTGCAGTTTATAATTAGCTTTTCTCAATTATACTGGTGTGTGTGTGTGTGCATGTGTGTGTGCGTGTGCACGCGTGTGTGTGTGTGTGTGTGTGTGTGCGTGCGCGCGCATGTGTGTGTGTGTGTGTGTGTGTGTGCTCCCAACCAATATCTCTGCCATGATTAGGAAAGCATGGGATCTCCTGAATCACTTGACATGAAGATAAGTGGGATTTTTGCCTGATGTTTCTGCATATGTTTTTTAGTGCTCTCTGTGTATGAATTATTCAAATGCCATCTTGGAATCGTCACACCTAAACTATATCACATACCTTAAGCTCTCAGTTAACATCCTGCAGAGACGAGAGCACAGCCACAGGGCGCGTAGTAGGTCCCATACCCATTGCTGCCTGCAATCTGGGGCAGTGCTGGGAGGGAGGCAGGTCTCAACAGCTGTTCTGAGATTGCACCAAACCTTCCTGTTGACACGGCTGCAGTTTAAAGAGACAGGTCTTAGTGATTTGTGATCATCAGAAGACATATTTTGTATTTATAAAATTTAGCATTCAAAATATCACCAATATTAATTTACTTAACTATCCTTCTACAGACAAGAGAAACAGGAACTAGAAGTACAACTTTATTTCAGACGATTACCCAGTCAGAAAGCTCTAGGAAATTGCATTTCTGAATTTACTGGCACCCATCTTCGCTCTGGTAAACCTCACTTCTCTTCGGGTTATTAATAAGTTCTAGTTCTGTAGGGCTCACTGCCTTAGTAATTTTAGATACCATACAATGAGAGTTCACTTTGTGTCAGCTGCTATGTCAGGCATTTTACACTTTTTTTTCATATTTAATTTTTGCAAGAGCTATATACAATACATCTTATTTCCATTTTATAAATGAGGAAACGTATGTACAAAGGGTATAAGAAATTTGATAAGATCACAGATACGTAAGTTTCAGAGCGAGGGTTTTGATCTAGGACCATCTGACTCCAAAACACTCAGTCCTATTTCCTCTGTCAGTCAGTCAACAAACATGCATATTTTTTGAGCATCTTTCACATAGCAGATACTGGTCTCAATGCTAGGAAGATGGCATTGAATAGGTGGGCACAAACCCTGTCTTGTGGAGCTTAAATTCTAGTCAGATCCTTGAACGATGAGTGTTGCAGTATCAGTGAGCTGTTGGTAAGCATTCACTGGCTGAATACACGTGGGCGTCCATGACTGAGTGGGGCCACTGAGTTAAGGAGCTCCCTCTGAGAGAGGCTGCGAGATGCCACAAAAAGGTTACACTGACTATGGAAAATAAAATAATGCTACGAAGTCTCACAGAGAAAAAAATAGCCTCTCCAAATCAATAAGCAAGAATAGTATTTTAATAAAACAATGCTTTTAAGAGTAGGAAGCTAGCAGTGTTTTTTTAAACTATTGGGACAACAAGAAAATATTTGCCAAAATTACAGAAGAGTAATAGAAGAGATTCTTACATAACACATAATCTAGCTACAACTCTCTCTCTCTCTCTCTCTCTCTCTCTCTCTCTCTCTCTCTATATATATATATATATATATATATATATATATATAATCTGTGGCCTGTAATTATTGCATCTCTCTAGAAAGAAACATCTAAAGAATAATAATTAAAAAAACACTTAGATGGGTCTACAACCCTAATCGTGATAAAAGTGTATGTCTGAGGTTTTCTATGATTATGAAATAAATGTAGAGGCTTAAGCAAATAGTAATTTTTTTTTATAAAGTGAGATAAAAAGCAAAAAGTGTAAAGTGTCTTTAGTTCTTGAGTAATTGCTGGCTAATATGTTTAATGTTTACTGTTTTTAATTTTTTCTAATCACTACATGCAGTTTCAAAAAGCCAGTAAAATCCTTCAATAAAAAAACTATGAAAACTTTATATAAAACAGAATGAAGCCAACAATCCTCCACTTTCCAATTGATTTAAATTTACCATACTTCCAAGTAATGTCCATATAGTGCTATTTTTTAATTACCAATTTTAGATTTTCTACTGATTTTCTCATTGGGTAGAGACAGTGTTCGAGCCTCCTTCACCCCTTCCCGCCCTCTAGTTGCTCACTAGTTATATCACATTTTAAAATATATTACTGTGACTATATAAATACTTCCTACTATTGTTATTATGTAGTATACAGTGTTTACATTTTCTTCATTTTCCTTTTTATATAAATGGATCCCTTGGTTCTGGAAATTTACTTCCATTATTTCTTTGGTCATTTATTCTCTTCTACCTTCCCTTTAGTCCTTATGAGCGCCTGTTCATTGGGTTTTGGAACTCCTGGATCGATCTTCTCTCTTTTTTTCTCTTGCTTTTTTTTGTTGTTATTTCTTAATTTTTTGAAAAAAAATTTGTCATCTTATTTTCAATTTCAAAGAGCTTCCTTCCTTCCTTCTTCCTTTGTATGACACCATGCTCGTTACATGGACGCATCTCCTTTCTTTGAGGATTTTGTTCTGGTCCTTCCACTGTCCCTTGTTTCCTTCATCCCTTTTTCCTCCAGGTTGTTTTGGCCTCTGTCGTGCACGTGGCGGCTTCCCCAGGGGCCTGGTGATCCTTGCCTGTCTATTTATAATTAAAGAGAGGCACTGAAAAGCTCGAGTTCTGTCATATCCCATTCCGTCCGTGTTCATACGTGGTGGATTAGGATTACAAATCTCAATGAAGTGATTTTAATGATGATGAGAGGTTGGGAAGGCCTCCACTTATGCTGTTTTTAAAAAAAATCTGAATATTCTATTTAAAGTCCTAAGATTTACTAATTTCCGTTTTCAGGTCAATCCCCAAATTATTTAGTCTCCCTGCTTTTGCATGATTGATCTAAAACAAAAGTCGGACTTGTCTTTTGTCAAAGTCTTTAAAGTTAATACTATTCATTGTTTCTGATTTTCCACAGAGGCCTTTTAGGATTCAGTACAGCTACTTTTAATCTCATTAACCTGACAATTATTATAATGGCTTCCACTTATTTTCTTCATAACTCTTGAGTATTTACTCATTCATTAATTGCAAAGGAATTCCATGGAATTCCATTCAGTAGAACTAAAATGATAGAAACAATCTATATTTGCACTGTTTAATATGGTAACCTCTAGCATCTACAGCTATTGAGCACATAAAATGTGGGGACTATGTCTGATGTACTGATTTTTTAATTTAATTTCATTTAATTAATTTAAATTAAAATGTAAATAGTCACATGTGGCTAATGGCTACCATATTAGACTCTATAGCATTAAACAAATATTTATGGAGGGCCTACTATGTGCCAGGCCCTCTTCTAGACATTGAGGTATCAATAAAAAGGACACAGATTCCTATCTTTGGGGAGCTTACACCCTGGTAGAGAACACAGGCAGTAAAGCATAGAAATAACAAAGACATATATTATATATTATGTCAAATTCTGGTATTATGAAAAAAATTCAGGAAAATGTAAAGCAATGAAATATGGTGCATGTTCAGCAGAAGAACTTCACTCTGTTACGATACACAAAATACCGATTCCACATTATCACCATTTCCACTTCCTGCAGATAAGAAAACGTCTTTCTTCCTTGCTCTTCCTACCAATTATTGGTATTGCAATGCCCTTTGGATTTTTAGTCATTATTGTTCAAAGTATTTTCCTATCCCTTCTTTGAATTGATTTATACCTTAATAAAATATAAGTCACCTGAAGAGTACTTGTGGCAAAAATCTTGATATGTCTTCATCAGGTGATATCTTTTTATTCACTCCCTTCACTATTGTTAGTCACTTCCATATTTTATAAGTGTTATTTACATTCATAGAATGAACACTATTGCTTTGGCACTGTCCATGCTCTTTTTCTTCCCCTGCTGAAAATATCCCAAACACCTGGGTCCCACTGGCCGGGGCGTGGGTCTGTGACCTCGACAGGCCTTGCTGAATTGGTTCATTCCCTTGCCGTGGAACTGGTGCTTTTTCAAGGAATAGAGACAAATCCAATTCTGGCCAGGAAAGTCAGGCCCAAGATTTTAGTCTGAAATTGTTTGGAGAAAGAGAAGCTCTCATTTCCTCTGCCCTTGAACTTAAGAGGATGCTCAAGCTCCAGCTGCTAGAGACATCTCGCCAGAGAGCAACCTGAGAATGGGGTCCGCGGAGGCGTGATGGTGACAGAGGGGGAGGACACGTCCCACTGATATGGCTGTGGCTGTTTCCGTTACATGAACCGACAATGCCACCTTTAAACTCAAGCCACTTTAAATCAGACGGTTCCACACATGTAATGAAAAGAACATGTCTCAGCTGATGTTAAGGGGGGCTGGAATGACTGTAGTTGAGTCAGGAGGCCCCGGTTCCACCCTGACTCTGACTTTGATTATCTGTGTGTCGTTGAGCCAATCGCTTTATTCTCTAGACCCGGCTGCAAAGTGTGGGAGTTAGTTGAGACATTCCCCTCCGCTGCGCTGCCTCCGGCTCTCTGATTCTGCGAAGCAGCTCCTATGCGCGCAAGTGCCTCCAAAGGCCGCGGTGTGCCCTGGATTTCTCCCACACTGGGACACAGGAAGTCTGTCTTCTGTCAGCTGTTTGCAGAGGAGGGGCCAGGACCCACGTGTGTGCTGCCTGGCTTAGCTCTGCTCCGGGGCTGGTACCTCCTGCTGAGACCATCACTAGGTGGCGCTGGGACGGGTGCGAGAGCTTGCGGGGCTGGGATGCATCGGCCGGGGCTGAGCCAAAACATGCTGCTTCCAAGGGAGCCCTGGCCATACGGATTATTGCTGAATTTCCATTCCTTGAAAATGTCGCTTTTTTTTTCCATTTTGTATAATTGCTGTGAAATGGATTTTAAGAAGAATTATCAATAATCAGCTAATTTGAGAAATACGCACTAGTTTAAAAAACGTTAAGTAACCAAGCTTAAGAAACACCTATTCCCAGGCATCGTGTTCTGCTTGAGAGCGTCAGGGTCAGCGGGGTTGTGTGGGGTACCTGGCGTCTGAGTATATGAGCTCTAAAGTAGGCTAGCTTTTTTTTCTTTCTTTTCTTTTTAACATTTTGGCCTTACCCTTTACTAGCTGGGGAAATTGGTCAAGTTACTTAACTTTTCTGAGCTTCAGTTGTCTCTTCTGTAACATGGCGATAGCAATATGTAGGGTTATCTCGTAGGTTCTTATGAGGATAAAATGAGACAAAATTTTGAGTGGAGTGCCTGGCATAAGGGAGTACTCATTAGCATGCGTTAAAAAGACATGTATTTATTATATGTACACACACACATATATATATGTATACACACATATATATAACTTTTGTCATTTATGTATATATTTTTATGTGCATTTATATGTCATCTCTAGGCATGAAGAGTAAATATATTACTCTTGTATTTCTCAGTATTTCTCATGTATAATTCCATAAAGTGAAAATTTCAGATGTTGCTTGTTTTACACAGACAGACCCTGACATGTGATGACTTGACGTAAAATTTTTCCACTTCACGATGGTGTGAAAGTGCTGTGCACCCAGCAGGAGCCACACTTTGCCTTTTGAATGTGGATGTCTTCCTGGGCTGTATGTACCACCCTGTCTCATGATGCTGGGCAGTGAGCTGCGGCCACCAGTCAGCCACACGATCACAGGGGTAAACAACCGACACGCTTACAACCATTTGGTACAACCCAGCCCTTCTGTTGGTCACTGTTGGTCCAGTACTCCATAAATACTTTATTATAAAGGAGCCTTTGTCTGGGAGTCACCCAGCTGTAGGCTGATGTAAGTGTTCTGAGCACGTTTAAGGGAGGCCCTGCTAAGCTGTGACGTTCATGTATTAAATGCATTTTTGACTTACAATATTTTCAACTTATCATGGACTTATGGGGATGTAACACCATCGTAAATTAAGGATGACCTGTAGTTTGTAATGTAAATTGCCTGAATTGTTCATCAAAACAGATTACAACTGGATAAATTCCAAATTGAATACTTCATAGTCTACTCTGAGGAAGAATATAAATCTGGCTCCAAACACTGGCGCATCTGCCTATCACTTTACTGCGAGTCCCAAGGATCAATCATAGCAAATAGAAAAGCGAACAATATTCTGAGATGCACCTACTCCACCAGCCCCAGCAGCATATATTTTTCCATTATGTCTTTAAAGGGAGAGAAAAGTAAGTTTTTTCTCACTAAAATATCATGCTGGTATTAGAAAAGGAAAGAAAAATACCATCTTCTGAGGCAATGTTATATATTAAGAAATAAGAGGTTTGTATAACCATTAACACAGTTAGCCTGTGGAAATCCAAAGGTGACATTTAATGGGTTTTCCATTTCTAAACTTCTGTTGCAGTTTTTATAAACTATGGGATCACTTCCAAGTCTTAAATTCACACATAGCAGTATTTTAAATTGTCCTTTTAATAACAACTCAACAGTAAGAGCCTTTCTATAAGTTTCCACAGCTACTGTCTAAAGAAGTCAAGATCCCCATCTTACTGCAAAGCTTTGAGTTGGCAGCTTAAAAGTTCTATTTTGTAATGTTAGCATTTTTAAGCTGCACATATACTCTAAAAGTGGTATACACCTTTTAGAACATACAAATTCAAAGAATTTACTGAAGTTATTCATTAAATGAACTTGGCTTTATAATTTTTTTAAACCTTGAAAATATATTTTATTTTTAAAAATCTGTTGTTGTTTAATTTGTCTCTAACTTAAATTTGTATCAGAGAAGAGAAGTAGATTTCCTTCCGGGTCAACCCACACAGATACTATTTATTTTCCTTCTTCCCTCCAATTGTTGGGTTTTCCTATGTGAATGAAAAAGGGAGTGCACTGAATGGACAGAAAATTAGAGAACTTCCAAATAATGTAATTGAACTTGGGGACAATAATGTAAAACATATTTTAAAAGTTGAGAAAGATTAAGAAATTGTTATAATAATAAGAAACAATGTAAAAGTCTAAGTTTTTATAATTTTCATTTGTTTATATATTACAGAATAATGTTTATGCTGAATATTTGAAAAATACAATTTTCACCAAAGTCAAATTACTTTAAAAAACAATACACAGACTAAATTCATACCCAAATAGACTGGATTTCCAGAAAGGAGTTGTGATGCTAGATTTCCAGGTCAGTGTATTGGGTGAAGGACCAGAAGAAGGTACAATACGGGTCGGTGCCTTTGGGAAATCTCCATGTGTGTGTGTGTGAATGAAGAAGATGGAACATATAAAGTTTGGGCTATTTCTGCCCAGTAGGTGCTCTGTATTATCTTGGCACCTGGCAGAGTCCTCCTCGGAGGAAAAAAATGGAGATTTGCTCTTTTTCTGCCTTTGTTGTTTGGAGTGCACCCCTCTCCCCCCACACAGCCCTGATTGCTCAGTTTCACGCCTTTATGGAGTCTCTCTTTGATACCAGATGTTGGCTGCAGGTGCTGCATTTACAAAGGGAGAGAATCTTTGCCCTATTCCCTGTGCTGTTCTACCTGGAGAACCACTCATCCTCCCTCTTAGCTGGAGGGCTCTCTCTCCAGAAGCCTTCTCCAGTCCTGCGCCAGCTCTCCTGAACTCCGAGCAGACTCTGGACAGATAGCAAGCCCACGGTCCACAGCACTTGAAGGGCCCAAGTTGCTCACATGTCCATGTTTCCCTAATAGGTCTGCAGGGATGGGCACCATGTTTTACTTGACTTTGACTCTCCCACCCAGCATCATATTTATCAAAATCAGGTACGTTGTTTCTCTAAATGCAAGGGAGAGTGACTGAGTCCATGGTCTAACCTGGTTCTTCCTGGGAACGGCTCCATCTGTCTGAGCTCTAAGACTTCCTAAACTACAGAGGGGGAAAAAATAGATTTAATCTCTCCACCCTGGGCCTATTCCCAAAGTTAGCTAATTTATTACCATGCTGATAAATGATGCAAGTTTTTGTTCAGATTGTGTCATATTGAACCAATGATGGGTTCCCAGGAAGTCACAGACAGCAGAGAGATCCTGTGCACCAGCTCACCAAGTTCCTCTGGTGATGTCACATGACAACCAAATTCGAGAAATTAACACTGGTTCAATGAATGTGTGAGATTCTGTGCCATTTTATCAGGTGCAGGTTCGTGCAACCACTTGCAGTCAACATATAGAATCATTCTATCACCACAAGAATCTCCCTTCGGACACCCCTGCACAGTCACATCTCGTGACTATCTGTCAGAAAGCACAGACAATGTCTAACACTGGCAGAGACCTTTTTTTTAATTTATAATATACGGGAAATAAATATAAAAGTGAAAGAAAATTGAGAAGAAAAAAATCAGCAGTTAGTGGAAGTGCAAATACAAATAGCTCAAAAATCCATGGACAGGTGTCCAGCCTTGAGTGACCATGGAATGATCCACCTTACGCCAGTGATACCAGCAAACACTGAAGATAGAGCCAAATAGTCGTGAGAGTGTGCGGGGTGGGGAGTGAAAGCTGTGAGGTACCACGGTAGGAGCACAGATGAATGCATTCTTGACTGGGAGCATTCTAAAGCTACTTAATGAAATTTTGCATATATTGAGATTGGGACTCAATTTGGGATTGGGACTCAAGATTTTGGATTACTCCTGGCGCTGCTGGTAATATATTCTATTACCGTACTGTAACTCTAGGGGGAGGGGGGAATCTTTCTCCCAGCCTGGGGCAAATTACCTTTGAAACCAAAATCAGTCAAAGGGAGAAATAAAGTGGGAGAAACCCATTTATTGCCTACAAGCAGTTGTCCACGTCTGTTCGCCTGTGTCTTTCTTCTCCGGGCTGCAGAAAGGGACAGCATCCAAATTCTCCCCTCCAGTTACACCCGTGTAATCACCTATTGATATGGAGATGGACCGCTTCTCTGCACCCTCGGAAGCACCTGTTGACATGGAGATGCACAAGCCAGGCGAGAGATTCTGGAAATACTGCAATTTTACCCACACCTACATAGTTCCCAAATCTCTAGGTTTCCATTTCATCCTCATTTGTTACATGGAGGTTATCTTTCCTTACTCCTCAGTGAAAATAATTTTTTTTTAATGTGAAAGTATTTTGAAAATTTGTCTCTGATATTAAATCATTAGATTTAATTACCTTTTATGGGTAAACTAAGGAGTTTGGGAACTCAGATGTATTTGTCCTATTTCTAAAATGAGGCAAAATAGAGGCAAATTCTGCAGAATTTGGAAGATGGGGATATTTAATTAGGAAAATTGCCAGCTATGTGGTAGAAATAAGCCAAGCACAGAACAGACAAGAAGGCGGTGTAAGGTTTTCCCAACAGATGTGGAAATAAATATCTTACAGGAGGAAACTACACGGAAAGCCCATATGCATTAGAAACATAAGGATTCTGTCCTTCAGAGGCTTATTTTCAGCTTCAAAATTTGCAGTTTAAAATTGTCAGAAAAAATGACATCTTTTGAAACAACTTTTCAGGAATACAAAGACTGTTCCCCATCTTTCCCAATCTGGGTAGGAGAATGGCATTACTATTCCCTTCTACAAAGCTGGGGGGAAAGTAAGTTCCCAGCCCAGGGAAAATTACCTTTGAAGCTGCAATCAGTCAAAGGGGGAAACCCGTTTCTTGCTTACGCGTAGTCGTCCACGTTTGCTCACCCGTGTCTCTCTTGACCCAGCTGCAAAAAGGGACCCCACCCAACCTCTCTGCTCCAGGTATGCCCTCACTTCCCCTTGTAACCCCCTATGGATATGGAGGTGGACTGTTGCTCTCCACTCCTTGGAAACACCTATTGATATGGAGATGCACTAAGGCCAGGTGAGAGATTCTGGAAATACTGTAATTTTACCCACACCTTCATTTCACCTAATTATGTACTCACCTTCTCGAACAGAAAAAATGCATTGCAAATGTGTAATGCTGTCCTAAAGCCCACACGATGCCCCAGTGGCTCTCCATGAAGGTGGCTTTTCCCCTCCTCTGCCAGGGGCCGCTGGCAATGTCTGTCTGCACTTTTGGTTGTCAGAGCTGGGGAGGGGGTATTCTATTGGCATCTACTGGCAAAGGCCAGGGATGCTGCTAAGTGTTTTACAATTCACAGGACCACCTCCACCACAAACACTTATCCTGCCCACAATGTCCACATTGCTCCTGCTGAGAAACCCTGGGGACAGTATTACATTATCCTTCTATTTATATCACGCCTAATCCTTAAGAGCTTTTCTAGGAAAAATCTAGCAAATCTTCCTGCATTTGTTTTGCAGGCAAGATTATAGTACTAAGTATGTGCACATAGCTGTCCGCCCATCCATTCATCTGTCCTCCTGTTCGTCATTCACTCAACCACTGGGCATTCGACTGTTTCCTCTGTACCAAGGAGCAAAGCGCTCGGCACCGGGAGGAATACGGTGCCGTCCTCGGTCTGGGGGCCTCAGCTTCCTCAGTAAGGCACGTCACAGTGTTAAAATATAACGTGATAAATGTTATAAAAGAATCACAGTGTAAGAAGCTGATACAGAGAAAAGAATAATTATGTATTCCTATAGCAGATAAATTAATAAAATGTGGTAAGTCATCACAGCATTTTTCCATGTTAGATAAATTTATATGGAAATGTAAAAGCCAAAAACACGTCATCATTTTAATTAATTTTGTACTTTCTTAAGAACTCATTGTTCTCTTCTGAAAGCTCTCCAAATAGATTCCGAAAGTGTGTGTGGTGTCCCACCTATGAACATGCTACCGGGGTCATGGGTGTGACAGCCAACGGCACACGCCAGATACTCAGTAAGAGTGAGGAGGCTTCCTTTGGAAAAGTGGTGGGAGAGGCCCAGTTGCTGCGCACATGTGCAGCCCCAGGACGAGCCCTCGGTGCATTAGGGGATCCGGAGGCTCAGAGGAGGGGCAAGTGTCAGGTCACATGCATGTCCGAAGAGGGGAGAGGAGCGAGGTTATGGCCCGTGCTGTGTTCAGTGTGTGCCTCTGCGGCTCTCTTCAGGGGCCACTCATCAATGCTTTCCCAATGAAAATCTCCTCTATTCCCTTCCATTTCTTCTCCAAATTTCTAGAAATTAAGTATAAAAGTTGTTACTCAAATTTATGAATAATGTCAGTCATGCTTTTTTACTTGTTTTTTTTTTTATAAATAACTGGAGATAAAATGGCCATGTGGGGAGAGGGACTCTGACAAGTCTGCTCTCCTCGGACAGAGTAGGTGCAGGTGAAGGATCTGTGGGGGATGTGGTCCGGGAAGCTGAGGCTGGCCAGGAGCCGGCCAGGAGCCCGGGGAGATGCTCCGTGCTTCCAGGATCCCCCGAGAAGAGATGCTGAAAACCCCTTTCTCCAGAACCCCCACAGTGGCTCTACCCCAAGTCAGGAAAGCGCTGCCTTCAAAGGAGTTTTCTGAGTCTGAAAAATATGCTGCCTTCCTCCAGGCCTGGGCAGTGAGAGGGCACGTGTTTGCCACTAGTACCCTCATGTCTCGGATGCCAGACTAATTGAAATGCTAATGTTCTTGCCTCACAAAGAAAAGGCCATTTCAAAGAAAATGATTCAAGGACTGAACCGAACCCACATGTCATCAGCTCATGTGCCTCCTGAGACTTCTGACCAGACAGAGTCAATAAAATTGTAAAGACTTTGACATAATACAGGCATAGGGAACAACTGATGTATGTGACTCCTCTTTTTCTCTCTGGAAAAAGTATAACTGTTCTGTCGCAGTCTCTCCAAATGGATAGGCAAGAATTTAGAAACCTTTCAAGGAAGAAAAATGTGTCCATGTACCAGAGAAATTGCTGCTTTTATAAGATGACTTCTAAAGATATATTTGTAGATCTTATATTTTGCATGTTGCTTTCAGGAAATGCTTTTAGCCTTTACTCTTAATTCGTTGTGCAAGTCATAACCCAGATATCCAAGTCACCACTTCTCCATACACTGAAGATCCTTAGAAATGCTCATTTTTTTCTGATTATATAGGTGATACACATTCCTTACAAAAATTCAGAAATACACAAATAATAAAGAACACAAAAACTTACTGCAGCCAGAGAGGGCTTAAAGTTTATTTCTTGAAAAACATTTTCCTCTTAATGTTAAACTGAAGAAAAATTGGCAGGTGGCTGTGTGATTCTGCAGGCCTGCTCAGCGACTCTGGAGCCTGGGACACCGGGGCAAGCATCCTGCCGTCTGTGGGGACTTCAGGAAGCCCCCCAGGCACCCCCGATAGGAGAGAGAGCATGAGGGAGAAGGAAAGGAAGAGGGCAAGAGAAAGAAGGGAAGGAGTTCTTTACATTTAAATTTAAATGTACTGTTAAATGCAATCCAATAAGGTGCAGCGGAGCATCAGCCCTCAGCACATGGGGAGGGGTCTTCCAGGAACCCTGAAATCACATCCTGTAGACAAGGCCCCTTACCTCACCTGCTTGGTATTTACTAAATCATATCTAAGAACCAGAATGTTACTGGTTATTCTGCTAAAAAAGCACATGGAGATCCTAGTCCTGGTGGATAAATAGGTAATTGTGTGTGTACCTGCTGATTTGCTTATTTTTAAGAAAATAATAATAATCAGTAACTTGTTAACCATTTCCTATATACCGGGCACTATGCTAAGAGCTTTATGTACATTGTTTCATTAGCCCTTTTTTTCCTCCAGTTTTATTGATGAGGAAACCGAGGCATAGAAAAGGGAAGTGTAGCCAATGGTCACGAATGTCAGAGGCTGGGTCCAAACCCAGGGCCACTGGGTGCCAGGGCCGCTGCCCTCAGCCACTCCGCCCCAGCAACCACACGGGCCCGTTTATTTTAAGACTATCTTCCAATAAAATATCCATAAAAACATTCTTAACATTAATGAAGTGCTAAGAAATTATGAAATATTATTGAAACAATGTACTCCATGGGGGCGAAGGGAAGACTCTGAGAGAGCCGGCTGGTTCTGAGTAATATTCTCGTAAAGTAGAGCAGCTTTCAGCCATTTGGGTGACGGGCGATGGTATATCTGCCTTACTAAGCCTATTGCATTTTACTAAATTCTTTCCTTACTGTATTTTAAATAAACATAGTGTCATGGAACCTGAACTATGGTCTTTTGTGGCCCACTGGTCCTTCAAACATAGCCAGGTGACCCCACACACTGATAATATATAAACAAAAAAATGCACTGCTTGGACTTAGACTTTATGAGTATTTTAACCTCTACAAATAATTGGAGCAGCTAGTAGCAAAAAGCCTCCACACCTATCGGTATCTTACTGGATTAAAAAATAAAAATTCTCTGTCTGTACTCACTGGTGATAACTTCTGAGATGTGTCATCGATTTGAAAACGAAGTAGCAAAAGCAGCCGCTTAACGGGTCTGGGGTTTCCCGTCTTCACAATGGAAAGAGTTCTGTTGTACAACCATGTGGACGTGCTTAATGCTACTGAACTGTACGTATAGAGATGGTTGAGGGGGCAGCTTTTAAGTCATGTGTCTTTTACCAAAATTAAAAATTAAATTAAATGAAAGATGAGGCAAGTATCAGCCTCAGGTCGGACTGTTACCTCAGGGCCTTCTCCTCTGCCCCAGTCTGAGCGTTCCTTTCCCAGAATAAGCTCAGCCGATGGTAGAAAAAGGAACAACTTTCCATCATAATTATTAGTACTTTTAAGAAGTGTCAGCTGCTCCCCTGAGTATTATTACCAGGTTGTGGTGCTGTTCACAGTTACTCCCAATACACCAGAATCCTTTGCTTTCAGAGCTGATGGATTAAAGAAGGATTTCCTTTCTCTCGGGTTTCACTTTTCTCACTAGAATTTTACCTGCATTTTGCTTCACTGTAGAAGTCGGGCTGGATCACTCCCACTGAGAATTGTCTCCATTACCTTTTAACATAGCTGCCAAAGAGGGAAGACTTCAAATCCAGCGCCTACTTGGCACAATCCAAAGAAAGACTAGAACAGAGTCCCAGCACAGCGTCCGGCATTGAGCGTCAGACGGATCTTTCTTGGGGGACGCTGGGCTGCGCTCGCCAAGTGGCGGCCCCTGGCTAAGCACACACGGCACCTGGTCAGAAGCCAGGGTCGGCAGGTCAGAGTGGGAGCCATGTAGCAAACCAGTCTTGAGTTGACCACAGGGGACATGAGGTAGTCGAGTCCCAAGAGCCCAGGCTACCCTGTCTAGAGACATTCAAGACTAATGGAAATCTAAGCATACCCATGCGGCTCAGAAAAGGTTCCCTCTCCAAGTTAATCGAAGCCCAGCTTTACTATGGCCCCTCCTACTGTGCAATATTTCTTTTGGCTTTCATTTAAGAAACAGCTGCCCCAAATAGGACCCCCATTCTGCTGGCGTCAAACTCAGTTGTACTGTTGGTCTTAGAATTGACCAGTCTCCGAGAGCCAGAGACGGGAAGAAAGGATCAAGGGAAGCCAGCAGCTTTCTCAAGACACCGACTGGAACACGTGTGCTTCAGCAGCAGCTTTGCTGACCCGGCTTCTCCTTTGAGAATTTGGCTCGACTTTGAGGGCCCGTTTTCAGCGAGGTGAATGCAGACTCGGCAATCTGGCTCCCACTTACTGTAATTGAGTCAGACAATTAAATTGCCTCCTAGTTACTGAAAATGTAAACCACATACACTGTATGTAGGTCACAGCGTGCCAGTGGTGCGTGTCCAGTGTAGTGACTTCATGCCTGGATATGGACAACTTTTTTGAGTGAAAGCAGCATAGCATGCAGGCTCAGCGAATGCACATGAACTAACAAGGGGAACACCAAAGGTCTGTAGGTTTGGAAGATAGCCTAGAATCAGCGCTCCAACACATGGATTTATTTAGACAAAACAATGTGTCAGCTTATCATTGTGTTGTAATTTTTGGATCACTTTCCTTAAAATCTTAAAATGAAGTATGTTTATTAATGAGCACCTTCCTTTACACAAAACCCATAAAAACCTCCATGTTTTCCCCAAACCAAAATTATACTCAGAGATGTAAAATAAAACTTCTAGAGACCAATAGCGATCCTAAAGTAAAACTGACAAATGGCTGAGCCTCCGGGTAGGATGTTAGTTAGATTTTTGAGAAAGTAGATGTAGTGACGTTAGCAGAACTGGGGACAGGGTTTGGAGTTTGGATTGTGTGTGTTTACCTTGACCGTATGAATGCCAGCATCATCCACTGATGATTGCTGGTATAGGGGATGATGAGGAGCAATGGGTTTTATAATTGATCTCGCTTTCAGCTCAGTGACTGCTTTCATAGTATATAGGATATCTCGTCTCCTAAATAGATTACAATAGACTTTAAAGTTTCAGTTAAAAAAAAAAATTCCTTGATCTGTATTTGGATTTTCCATGGCAAATCTTCAACCTGAAGACTATATCCTTCTCCAATTCCACATGCTTTTAGACATCTGGCTCTATCATCAAGTATTGCATGTTTAAAAAACGCAATTTTCCTAGTCTAACAAAAGCAGAATTACCAAGGAATATGGTGTGTGTGTGTGTGTGTGTGTGTGTGTGTGTGTGTGTGTGTGTGTGTGTACTCACCAGGGGTGTTTCCTTTAAAAGCTTCCTAATGGATCCTTATTTTAATCCCTTTCCCCACAGATAGCAAACCATGTTCTTAGAATTATATTCGCTGTTTAATGAGGAAACCTAGCGTTTTCCCGGTGGGCTTGCTTCTAGGTAGCCCTGTTTCTGCTTGGGGGTGTTTTGATTATAAGGCTGTCTCTGGCAGCACCAATCTTTCTTCAATGATCTTGGGTTAAGAGAAGATATATCTGTGACCTTGGCTATTTTTCTGCCACTAACATTTGTTAGTTCCATTTTGAGTGTCATGTGAAATTTCTCAACTTTGGAGCATTATATCCATGCCAGGTCCACCTCTCCAGAGCCTGTCTTAAAGCAGCTTTCTTCATGTTTCCCTCACTCGGAACATGCAGCCAAGCACTCCGTGGAAAAGCTGCACGTTGGGCTTATTCCGAATAATATGTCCTGACACATGATAAGAGAAAAGTGCAAAACTAATGTGAAAAAACGGTCATTGATCCAAGTCCTATTTCCAACAAATCACTTAATTTATTCATCATTATTAAATCATTCATCAAATATTAAATCATCTAATTTAGAGTATGTGTTGTACATAGGATATGGTGTTTGAGGAAGTGATGCACTGACATGGGTACATGTCCCACAGTTGGGACTCACTGACAGACAAACACACAGAACACATACAGTCTTAGGCTACATCTCATTAAAATCAAAGTTCTTGTTTCTATGAAACCATAACAAGATATTCTATTTTACTCTTGTTATACAGAATTGTTTGTTATACAACTATTTGCTATAAAGAAGCCCATATATATAGCCAACATGAACAAGGCATAAAAAAATCAGAGATAAAATGATTACATACATTATAATTCTGAAAATGTTTAAAATCTTTTATAACGAAGAATTTTTCAAGATGCCAAATAGACTAACCCTCCAAAATACGCAAACACAAAATAAACCCTAAGTAGCGTAGTAGCCCACACCACAAACCCCCAAATCCTGAAAGTTAAGAGAAAGACGAGTGGGGAATAGTGCATTAAAAGGACCTGAGCATCTGTCTAAAATAGATCTTGCTTGTCACTTGGCTAACAGGATGTAGTCGAGGAGTGGTTTGTGATGGATGTCTAAAAATAAGCAGGGGAGAAGAGAGAAGCTTGGAGCTGAGAGGAAAGCGATGGGCTACTTCTCTCATGTGTTAAAGACATGAACAAAGCCATAGTAATTCGAGCAGCAGGAAACTAGTCAAGGGACAGATAGAATCTAATAAGGATAAAGAGCAAAAGAGGCCTCACAATTTAGCCTCTCCCAAAGGTGTTGCTGCAAGAACTGGTTAGCAATTTCTATCTTGTATTTCATCATAAAATAAAATACATTTCAAAGGGCATAAAATTAACTGCTTAAAAAAAAACAAAAAAGAAATTGGAAGTTTACTAATTCAACACCTATTTACAGAGTGCCTTCCATGTAGCTGTGTTATTCCCAGTGCTGGGAATAGAACAGCAAACCAAACCGACGGAAGTCCCTGCCTTCATGGAGCTTACAGTGTGAGGGGAGGGCATGCAGTAAACAAACAGATGAGGAAAATCAAAGCCCTGTATATGGTGGCAAGGACAGAAGAGCTCTGCAGACCGAGGGCATAGCAGGCAGAGGCCCTGCGGGGAAAGCAGCCTGGTGGGTTGGGACAAAGTCTGCAGTGAGGTGGGGGCAAATTAATGAGGGGCAGGGGGGTGGGAAAAGAGACCAGAGGCTTCAAATGCCACGGTTTCAGGGCGGACAGTACGGCGTCGGAGGCCATGGTGAGGACACCGCTGCAGGCCTTTCCTCTGAATGAAGCAGGAAGTCATGAAGGGCTTTAAGCAGAACAGCAGGATCATCGGCTTCCCATTCAGGAAAAGCCCGCTGTCTACGCACTGAGAAGAGGCCACAAGGAGGCCAGCGTGGATGCTACCTAGAGAAATCCAGGGTGGGAGACGGTGGTGAGACGTGTTCAGATCATGGATTTATTTTAAGGAAAGAGCCGACAAGATCTGAAGACAAACTCAGTGAGGATTTTGAGAAAAAGAGAGATCCCGAGATGACTCCAAGTTTTGGCCAGAGCACCTGGGAAGACGGAGACGTCATTCCTGAGATGACAGGTCTGTGGGAGGACCCCTGGGGGACCTGTCAGAGCTGCCCTCTGGGACCACTCATTTGCGGTGCTGACTGGATACCTCAGGTGGGCCATCAGGCACAGTCCGCAGTCTGGGGAAGAGGTGTGGGGTGCAGGTAGAAGTGGTAGAGTCTTGAGAATACAGATGGCATCTGAAGGGGCGAGAAAGCAAAGACGAGGGGAGAGCCCAGGATGGAGCCTTGAGCAGAGGCTGAGGAAAAGCAGAGGGACGCACAAGGAGACAGACAGAGCCCCTGGGAGGCGGCAGGAGCGGCAGGAGAGCGCATGGTGGGCCCTGCCAGGAGCCAACAGAGGGGGAGTTTCCGAGGAGGAGGGACCGGTCGTGCCAGTGCCCCTTGATGGCCAAGTGGGATGAGAAGACAAGACCGTACTTGGCATTTCAGACGGCGGAACCTGCGGGCTGTTGCGGTGGGGCGACGGGGACAAACCTGACCGCGTGGGTTCAGGAGAGGAGGAATTAAGAGGAACTGAGGACAGTGCACGTCGGTCATTTGCTGAGATTTCACTATAAAGGGAAACAGAAAAGAAAAATGTCCACAGGGTGATATGGATTCAGGGGAGGGCTTTTAGCTTCTTGGGTTGTTTTTTAAGAAGAGAGAAATTATAATACACTGTTGGCCAGTGGGAATTACATGGTGCAACAGAGAAGAATTGGTGATGCATGGGAGAGAAGAAAATTCACTGGAACAATAACGGTGAACAGGGGGAAGTGGGTTCCAGTGTAAGAGGGGAGAGGCCTGGCCTTGTGAGGCGGGGCGACTCATCAGCGGGACGGGAGAGCGTGGGCACGCGGGCACAGACACCAGGAGGCGCGACGCGGTGGCTGCACTTGTCAGGGCGATCGGCGTTCAAGTAGTTGGGGTGTAGTTTTCAGTGATGTTACCAGCAGTTCCTCCCAAGCCCGTACTCACATGCAGCTTCTCACATTAAGAGGTTTAATCTACTTTTCTCCCCTTACATCCCTGGCCGTGTGCCTCACTTTGACCGACAAAATAAGGCAGGACTGATGTTCTGGGATTTTCAGGCCTGGGCCTTAAGAAACTAGCATCTCCTGTTTTCTCCTCCTCAGAGCCCAGCTGCCCTGCTCTAGGGAAGGCGGGCTCCTGAATGAGCAGGGGGCACACGCAGGGCATGAGGGGCCATCGCAGGGGCCCGGCCAGCCCGGCCGCCAGGGCCTGAGCCTGTGGCTGCCCACAGGGTACAGGGCAGCACGGCGGGGTCTGCCCGAGCCCCTGCCCACCAGCTGTGAGGGGGCGATGCATCGTTTCTCGTTTTCAGCCACTAAGTTTGTGGAGCCTCGTTAGGCAGGAATAGTTCATTAAAATATCAGTGAAACAAAAAAACACATTTCATTTGAAAGTGGGGATGGAGAGGTGTTAGGAGTTGGAGGGGGAGAGGAAGAGATACGAACAAATATCAGAGTTGGAGTTTCGGTGGGGAGGGGACATGGTGTGACTGTTGGGCAACACAAAGGTGGACTTAAAGGGAAAACAATCAGCGTGTCTGTTGGTTTTTCTCCAGCCGCATTCAGCTGCCTGGGGTGGGCTTGGGCCCCGGAGGGCTGGGTTCCAGCCGGGCGGGTTGGTGACAGGTGACACGGGGCAGTGGACAGGAGGAGGTGAAGGCGTGCAGGAGAGACATCATGACGGTGGCCGTGGGATGCTGCCTCACGACAACAATCGCCCATTTCGAACTACCTCTCTGCTGTTTTAAAAGAAGCAACATGCTTCCTCCATCCACACAGAGCCCTGCCGGGAAAGAATCTGTGCAGGTGTCTCAGGCGCTGCTCGCAAACCGCGCTTAACCTTTCTCATAAGAAACCAAGGAAGCCGAAAGTAAAATATTTATTTTCTACTACTTGACAGACCCATTATGCAGTCATTTTTATGAGTTGCTATGGATTGTAAACTGTCAGAAGGAAAGCCTTGTATCTAATTTTTAAAAATCCATAATAGAGCATACCATAGTGCTATACAAGATAAGAACAAATTATTTAAATGAATACATATATGTTTTAGTTCTATTCGGGCTTTGTAAATAATTTTTGTAATGGGAAGGAAAGACTTAATCAGATGTGAATGACTCCCTCAGGCTGACCAGGGTGCTTGGTCCATAGCAGACCCCTCACTACGGGTTTGTTGGCTGGGTGAGTGAATGAGTGGGCTTCCTGGCGAAGCTCACATTCTCCGGAAGTGAACAACATGACCCCTGCTAAGGACTTGTGTTCAAGCATTTTCCTTGTACATTTATAAAAGTTCAAATTTAACAGAGTTTTTCTGATATAGATTAACAGTCTGGCATTTCAGCTTCTTTCCAAATCCCATTATCTTAATATCAAGAAATTGGGTAAAAGTTTTACCTTTAGATTCACACTTATATTTGCTGTAATCTATTTGCATTGCATCACTAAAACCATGGGTGCTTGGGTGACCCATTGACAGTATATGAAGTACTGTAAGTCAAGAACTTTATTTTAAAATGTCTTACTTACATTGCTCGGTAGTAAAGTCTGGCCTGTCTTGACATGTTAAGATGTGTTGACTTAAAGAGAACATTTTTTTGGTGGTGTGAATGGATACAGACTTCTCCATTTTGTTCCAGAAAATGAGTAAAAGTCTACTAATGTACCTCCATGTCGGGAAGATTCCAACTTCGTGACCCAGCCAAGCGGACAATTAAGATTCCAGAGATGAAAGTGTTCCATCTGCAGTGGCTGGACCATGACGCCCCAGTTCTGAAACTGAGCTTCATTACCCAGTAATGCTTACTTTCTTCAGAGTTGCCAGTATCAGACCTCTCAGTTATTTTCCCAGGAAAGAGTATTGCTTACATCTAATATCACAGTGAGGGGAGAGTTCATTGTATGGCTGCTAACATATGAAATATGACTTAGCCCAGTGGGTCCCAAACCTGGTCATTACCCCCATAGCTGCTTTAAAATATGGATTCCTGGACTTCTGCCCCTGCCAAAAGCTTCAGATTCTGGAGGATTAGGGAGAAACATAAGTGAATTTATTTGCAACAAGCTCCTGGGGTGATTGATTCTTTCTCAGCCGTAGGGGCACTGGTTCACTGGCAGGTCTTTAAAAATCACTGATTTATTCAACTGAAATGTACAGCAGGTGCCTGCTCGAGTGTTTCCATAAAAGGTGACTTGGTAGTAAGATACGCTGGTTTCTCTGCACTAAAGCAGAGGCATTTATGACCGATGCTGTCACACCTCAGTGCAGCATGCATGCTACAAATACGCGTGCCCACCCCGGGCTGCCCGAGCGTTTGTGCTCTCCTCACGTGAAAGGATCTTCAGGGATTCCAGGGCTTACTCAAAAATAATTCTAAGTCAAATGTAGCTCAGCTGAATTTCTTTTTAAGGTTGTCATTCTCTACAGTCCATGTTGCTTCTTCAACACCCAACAAATCTATGGTCCTAAATTCGAGGACCACATCCCCCGAAGGGGGACATTTACATCTCATCCTTGTAGGCAGAGCATGTGTATATTGTTGAAAGTCACATTCAGTGTTATACTCTACCTTTTAATTTGGGAAATAATATTGTTTGGATAATATGCCTACAGAAACTAGAGCTCAGCAAAACCTTGTGTAGTGGAGGCATAAGGAGGATAATGGGCTCCTCTGGGAACCTCCCTCCAGACAACATAGCAAGACTGGCAGGCGTTGCAAAAGCATTCCTGTCCTGTAGGCATCAAAAGGGACATGTCACAGAACGTGAATCAACACTGGTCACTGATATTATTACCGATACTACTGATCAGCCTGTGAAATGTAAGGCACCATGGGCTGTAGCGTCTTCCGACAGCTGCTCTCTGAGACTCCCCTCTTTCTTTCCTGCCCCCATCCTCCCACTCCCCTTTCCTTTTAGCTGCCCCCCCATATCCTGGAGATACTCTGCTCTGCCCACAGCCTGAAATCCCCGGATGACTAAGGTTAAGACACTGCTTCCTGCTACCTGGGAGCTGGCACCTGAGCTCTGCATACTGACTTCCAAATTAATGAGCTACCTGGGAGCTCTCCATTCCACAGTCACAGAATGGTCACAGACTGTTGTTGAAGCCATTTGCCCTGAAGCTTAATCCATAAATTTGCAGTAAAAATGGAATAAGGATCCAGTGAATTATGTGCAATGTCAAACACCTATTACATATGGCATTTGGAAAATGTTAAACCACTGTAAAATAACTGGATTTCACTTGCCAAGCATTTTCATTACCATGATCACTTGTCAGAAAACCTCTCAAAGCTGGTAAGGGAAATTTAATGTCAGGAAGGAAACACACACACACATATACACACACGTTTCATATGTATTGAGTTTCAACTACCAAAATGTCCCTCCTTTTTTTCCCCCATTTCAGCAGCAAAGACAGAAGATTCTGAACTTAGGTTGAGAAAAATATATGCATATTTCCAAGCCTAAATGTTCTCTTTTATGGATTGGCTAATTCAAACTCTATTTTTCTAGCAGGGAAGTAAGACAAAGAGAAATCAAGTGACTTGCTCAAGGTCACAAAACAAGAAAGGAGCCCACAACACCAGAAGCCAGACTTCATTTCATTCAGCAAACACACGTGGGACCCAATGCACTCCAGGCCCCCGGGAGAGTGGTATCCACTCTGTCCTGCGGTTGCTCGCCGCCGACCAGAGGAAGCTGAGTGACTAACGAAGGCCACTGCGAGACAGAACATAGGAACAGACACAGCTTTCTACAGGGCCAAGTAAAGGAGGCAGCTATGGATGGCTCCCTGGAGGCGGTGACACCCAGCATGGCCTCTAAGCTGCATATGAGAAAGGAGGAGAAGGATGGTTTGGGTATAACGAGTACCTCAGGCTCAGAGGCCAGAAAGCGCACGCCATTCAGAGATCTGTAGGCCTCTCCTCTCACTGGGGCAGAGGGTGGGGCTGGCAGAGAACAGGGAGAGATGACACTGAGTGGGAGGGGCCTCAGAACTCATCAGTTTTAGAAATTTGAACGTTATTCTGAAGGCAATTGATGAGTCATTGCAGGAATCTCTGCACGGGGATAACGCTATGAAACTTACATTTGGACTGGAAGAGGAGCCAAAGGAGGCCAGGACAACACCTCGCTGAGCACAAGACAAAGGGCCTTCGTGAGAATTTTTAAAAGGCACCCTTCCCGTAAGAGCACTGTCACAACATGCCATTTGTCAAGAAAGTTACTGACATAGATACAGGGGTCTGCAGCGACATGCGGACACCC